>NC_088810.1:24409059-24709059 GCF_011386835.1 Chrysemys picta bellii
GCTAGCCGGAGAAGGGGCTAGCGGAGGGCTGGGAAAAGGGGCTAGTGGGGCCAGGTACCAGGTCAGGGTTAGCCGGAGAAGGGGCTAGCGGAGGGCTGGGAGAAGGGGCTAGTGGGGCTGGGTACCGGGTCAGGGTTAGCGGAGGGCAGGGAGAAGGGGCCGGGGGGCCGGGTACCGGGTCAGGACTAGCCGGAGAAGGGGCTAGCGGAGGGCTGGGAGAAGGGGCTGGGGGGGCCGGGTACCCGGTCAGGGCTAGCCGGAGAAGGGGCTAGCGGAGGGCTGGGAGAAGGGCCCGGGGGGGCTGGGTACCCGGTCAGGGCTAGCCGGAGAAGGGGCTAGCGGAGGGCTGGGAGAAGGGGCTAGTGGGGCTGGGTACCCGGTCAGGGCTAGCGGGAGAAGGGGCCGGGGAGCCGGGTACCCGGTCAGGGCTAGCCGGAGAAGGGGCTAGCGGAGGGCTATGAGAAGGGGCCGGGGGGCTGGGTACCGGGTCAGGACTAGCCGGAGAAGGGGCCGGGGGGCCGGGTACCCGGTCAGGACTAGCCGGAGAAGGGGCCGGGGGGCCGGGTACCCGGTCAGGACTAGCTGGAGAAGGGGCTAGCGGAGGGCTGGGAAAAGGGGCCGGGGGGGCCAGGTACCCGGTCAGGGTTAGCGGAGGGTTGGGAGAAGGGGCCGGGTACCCGGTCAGGGCTAGCGGGAGAAGGGGCTAGCGGAGGGCTGGGAGAAGGGGTTGGGGGGGGCGGGTACCCGGTCAGGGCTAGCCGGAGAAGGGGCCGGGGAGCCGGGTACCGGGTCAGGGCTAGCAGCGGGCTGGGGGCCGGGCGGGGGTCCCAGGGGCCAGGGCTGCAGCCGGGGCTCTGCGCAGACCCCGGTCGGGTCACAGGCCGGAGCCGAGGAGGGTCCCGGCGGATCCCGCCTCCCCCCGGCGCGCCAGGGGTTAACCCGCCCCCCAACCTGCCCCCCCCCCCATGGCAGCTCCGCAGCCGGCCGGGCTCTGCCTCTTTCATCACTTCCGCCCCCGGCCCCCGGAGCTGGCACCGAGGCGCTGGGGCTGCGGCTGCAGCGGGGGCCGCCATGGGGCTGTGACCGCGGCGGGGCCGGCCGAGGGGGGCAGCGCTCAGCACCCGGGGCCGCCTCCCCCCACGCCCCGGCGGACCCCGCAGCTGCAAGGACGGAGCGCGGGGGGGCTGCTCGCAGAGGTGAGGGGGGGCTGGGACAGAGGCAGGCGCTGCCCCCCCGGGGGGGTCTCTGCCGCCGGGGGGGGGCCAGGCAGCGGCTCCTCGGAGGTGATGCGGGAAGGGGGGGCTCCTGCAGGGAGGGGGCGTTGGGGGATGCTGCGGGGCGGGGGGAGGACGGGGGGGAGGGGGCGTTGGGGGAGGTGAGGGGGTATTGGGGGAGGGGGATGCTGCGGGGCGGGGGGAGGACGGAGGGGAGGGGGTATTGGGGGAGGGGGATGCTGCGGGGCGGGGGGAGGACGGGGGGGAGGGGGCGTTGGGGGAGGGGAGGGGATGCTGCGGGGCGGGGGGATGCCGCGGGGGAAGCAGGGGGAGGATGCGGGATCCCGGCTCCCGGTCTCTCCGCCGGGCAGTGCGGGACGCGGCGGCGAAGGGTTTTCCCAGCCCCGCTCCGGTTTTTGGCGCGGGGGGGCCTGTGCGGCCCGGCTCTGGCTCTCGCTGCGGCTGGAGCAGAATCTGCTTTCGTGTCCCCCGGGCTGGGAGAGCCCCCCCGGGCCGCGCCGCATCCCCGCCTGGGCCGCTCCCTGGGGCCGGGCCGGGGCCGGGGTGGGGGGGACCCAGATCCCCCGAGCTCTAAGCCCCAGCTGGAGTGCAGCCCCCCCCCCCGCAGCCCCCACGTGGGGCCCGCGCCCCCCGCATCTGTCCGCGTGTTGGAGGAACTGGGGGGGCGGTCGCACCGCGTTTGGCTCCAAATGCGCTGGGGACATATTTAAACCTGGGAGGAGGGTTTTTGGGGGGGAGGCCTTCATCCGCCCCCCCGAAAGGGGCTGGGGGAGCCCAACTGGCCCCTGGGTGTAGAAATCAGCCAGGTCCCCTGAGGCTGTTTCTTTTAGTTTTATTCTGCGTGTCAGAGTAGCACCTGGGGGCCCCGACCGAGAGCCCGGGTCCGCCCTGTTGTGCCAGGTGCTGCCCGGGCCCCGATCGAGAACCCGGGTCCGCCCTGTTGTGCCAGGTGCTGCCTGGTCCCCAATCGAGAACCCGGGTCTGCCCTGTTGTGCCAGGTGCTGCCCGGGCCCCGATCGAGAACCCGGGTCCGCCCTGTTGTGCCAGGTGCTGCCTGGGTCCCGATCGAGAACCCGGGGATGCCCTGTTGTGCCAGGTACTGCTCGGGCCCCGATCGAGGATCGGGGCTGCCCCGTTGTGCCAGCACTGTGCAGACCCAGGGAAACGCAGTCCCTGCCATCACCATCTGAATGGGCCTAGGCAGGATTATTCTCCCCTTTTACGGTTGGCACCAGAGGGCATCAGTGACGGGGCCAAGGGCCCTTGGGAAGCCGGTGGCAAAGCCAGGAATGGAAGCGAGCTGGGGGCCCTGTCCCAGCTCAGTCTCCTCTGAGCAGCTGCAGCCAGGCAGGCGAGGTCTGGTGCCGCGGCCCTGTGGTGCTGGGCGCTGTGCAGGCAGAGGGAGACGGAGGCCCTGTGTGCCGTCCGGGCTGTCTGGTCCTAACAGTCTAGGGGTCAGGGCCGCCCAGAGGATTCAGGGGGCCTGGGGCAAAGCAATTTCGGGGGCCCCTTCCATAAAAAAAAGTTGCAATACTATAGCATACTATAGTCTCGTGGGGGCCCCTGTGGGGCCCGGGGCAAATTGCCCCACTTGCCACCCCCTCTGGGAGGCCCTGCTAGGGGTTACAGGCCTCTAGCAGGGGGTGAGGGGCTCGGAGAGGAGACCTGTTCACCCCCCACTAGACCGCGCTCCCCTCCCAGAGCTGGGAATAGAACCCAGGAGTCCTGGCTCCTGACCAGGCCTGGCTACTAGATTGTGGTGCCCCTGCACCCTTGGCTTGGGCTCTCTGCTCTGGGTAGCCCCTCCTGGGGCGGTCTCTGCCCCCAAGGCCCAGCTGCTGCCACCTGTGGAGTCCCCAGGGGTGTGGGCATGGGGCAGGGAGGGGGGTGAAGCGGGGGCCCTCCGCTCACCCCCCATCGCAGGGCTCCATGTGCTTCAGGCTCCCTCCTCCTCCCATTCATTGTGGTCTCTGCACCTACCGCCTCCGACCCATCCCCCCTCCACTTCCTGTCGCTGCTGCTCGATTCTCAGGTCGTGGCAGGGCCTGGCTCGCTGGCCTGCACCTCGTGACCACACGCAGGGGTGTGATGAGCAGCCAGGATGCCTGGGTTCTCTGCCCGGCCGTGCCACTGCCTGTGCGGCCTTTCCCCACCATTCAGGCTCTTGCCTCGGTGACATCTCCGTGGCTCCATCCTGCGCTGGGTGTGTCCCTGATGGAGGCCCGTGGCAGTGTTATCCGGGGAGGGGGAGCCCCGGGGGCCTGGAGGGGAGTCAGAGCCGAGCTGGGGATGCGCTGGCAGCAGCAGCATATTGGGACCCCCTTGTGCCAGGGGCTGCAGACACCCAGGGAGAGAGAGACCCTCCCCACTTCACAGGGAGACTGTCTCAGAGCTGGGAACTGAACCTAGGTCCTGCAAGTCACAGACCAGCACCCAAACCACTGGGCCAGCCAGCCTCCATGCCTCAGTTTCCCCTCTGGAAGTTGGGGCGATGCTAGAGCAGGGGAGTGGGGTGCATGGGGCTGTGCTTTCTGTGCTGTCAGTGGCTCTGACATAGCCATGTGGGGCTCTGGTCTAACTGCCTGCAGCCTCTCCAGGGCTCCTAGGACACAGTGCAAGAGATCTAGGACAGGGCCTTGCGCCAGGTTCCCTGGGCTGAGTCCAGGGTCTCCGGGAACAGCCTCCAGCAACCTCCCTTCCCTGGGCAGCATGAGAGCTGAATGCCTGGGGGTCCGGCTCTCTGGGCGGCTTGGAGACATCTCCCTGCGGAGTGGGCCAGGCCCGTCCCCGGGCAGGAGCTCCAGACGCCGCTGACCCTGCTGCCCACAGACACTGGACAGGAAACAGCCAAGCCCCTGGGTGCTGCCATGCGTGGGGCTGCGTGGTTCCCTATCACCCCCTGGTCTGATCGTTCTGTCTCAGACCCTTGGGGCCGGCCCTGAGCTCCATGTCTCCACTGGGGCCATGTGCAGAGCTGTGCGGCTCGTAACCTGGCTCACAGGGTGTGTCTGGGGCAGGTTGGGAGGGCCAGGCCTGGGCACAAGGGTCGGTGGTTCCAAGCGCCTCTGTCGACAGCGTGTGAACGGGGCCTGTGCTGTGCGCCCCCCGCACTCCCAGCCTGGAGCAGGCCGGCTACAAGCAAGCGGCTGCCATCTGAGCTCCTGGCTGCCCACATCCCGGCGGTGTCCTGGGGCTGCGTAGCTGAGCTGTGTCCGCTCACCCTGCTGGGCGGGGAGGCTCCCCCAGCCGGGGCTGCCTCCGCTCCCCACGGGGCCCCGTCGGGCGCGGGATCCCCGGCACTATCTGCTGGTGTGTGGGAAGGGGGCACCTGCAGCCCAGTCCCGGGGGAGGCACAGAGACTGGGGTGCATCTAGGGACTTTCTAGAGCAGGGGTAGGCAACCTATGGCATGTGTGCCCAAGGTGGCACGCGAGCTGATTTTCAGTGGCACTCACATTGCCCGGGTCCTGGCCACCGGTCCAGGGGGCTCTGCATTTTAATTTAATTTTAAACGAATCTTCTTAAACATTTTAAAAACCTTATTTACTTTACATACAACAATAGTTTAGTTCTATATTATAGAGTTGTAGAAAGAGACCTTCTAAAAACGTTAACATGTATGACTGGCACGTGAAACCTTAAATCAGAGTGAATAAATGAAGACTCGACACCCCACTTCTGAAAGGTGGCCGACCCCTGGTCTAGAGCAACTGCTGAGCGACGGGGGCCAGGGCTGGGGTAGCAGGTGGCTGCAGGTTGGGACCGAGGAGCATGGACAGAGGTCTGTGTGCAGGGGGGGCGCAGAGCAGGGCCGCTCAGAGGATTCAGGGGGCCTGGGGCAAAGCAATTTCGGGGGCCCCTTCCATAAAAAAAAGTTGCAATACTATAGAATACTATAGTCTCGTGGGGGCCCCTGCGGGGCCTGGGGCAAATTGCCCCACTTGCCCCCCTCTGGGCGGCCTTGGGGCAGAGGGGGCATCGCGGGTTGGAACTGAGGGGTTCGGGTTGTGCTGTCTCTGGTCAGTTTGACTTGATCACAATCACCCCCAATTCCCTCCCCTCCCTCAGCCCCCCGGGCCGGGGGGGGAGCCACAGAAGCTGCCGGCACTTTCTGGGCGGTGGGTCCTGGAGCCGCAGGGTGGGAAGGGGGGTCTCTGGCTCTCCTGACGTGTTTCTCTCCCCCTTCCCCTCGGTGCAGGGTCTCCCATGGGCCTGACTAGCCGGACGTGGATGCCATGGAGCTGTGTGCAAAAAAACACCCCCCAGGTAAGGGGTCCTCTGGCCCCGGGGGGCGGGTCTGTGTAATGGGGAGCATCACATTTTCCTTCTGCGAGTCCCACCCACTGCTGGAGCAGAGTTCCTTTAAATATTTAAATGAGGCTAAAGTCGTTGGGGCGGGGGGCTATCGTCTGGGGGCAATGAAGGGTTTCGGTGCCAAGGGGGTTCCAGGGGGTCGGACGTACACTGCAGACATTGCTTCTCTTCTCCCCCCTTGCCCTGGGCCTGCAGCTTGGGTTCGGGTTCCTGTGTGCCCGGGGGTGGGGGTTGGAGAGCAGGGAGTGCTTATACATCCCTTGGGGCGTAGAGTTCTCACTCCCTTAATCTCCGGGGTGAGAGCTGGGGGGCTGCGGGTCAGGACTGGGGGGCCTGGCAGAGCTGGGGAGCTGCGGGTCAGGATTGGGGAGCCTGGCAGAGCTGGGGGGCTATGGGTTGGGATTGGGGGGCCCGGCGGAGCTGGGGGGTTGTGGGTCAGGATTGGAGGGCCCGGCAGAGCTTGGGGGCTGCAGGTTGGGAGTGAGGGGCACCGGCAGAGCTGGGGCGGAGAGTGGGCCCATGTCCCATCAAGGTTATCCTGTACCCAGAGCGTTGGCCATGGGCTGGTGTAGTGGCCCTGGTGGGGGCAGGGACAGCTCCCGTATTTCTGCCTCCCCAAGCAAAAAAAAAAAAAAAAAAAAGCCGCGATTGGCGGCGGAGTTCAGCGGCAGGTCCTTCGCTCCTAGAGGGAGTGAGGGACCTGCCACCCCCAAATTGCCGCTGGTGCCGTCCCTCTCTCTTGGCCGCCCCAAGCACCTGCTTGTTAAGCTGGTGCCTGGAGCCGGCCCTGGGCGGGGGGCATGTGCCAGGGCTCCGGCGGGCTCCGGCTGACCCGGGTTCTGTTGCAGAGGAAGAAAGGCGGGTGAAGGCCAATGCCCGAGAGTACAACGAAAAGTTCCAGTATGCGGTGAGTGCCACGGAGCCCACAGGGGGGTGTGGCGACTGCCCCCCGCCTTGCAGGGCCCGGCTAGTATGGGCAGGGGGCTGCGGGGCAGGGCAGCTGGGCATGGCTGATGGGGTGGGGGTTAGTGACCCACAGACTCTCTGTCTCCAGTGCCAGGCGGAGGGCCCCACCCCAAAGGTTTCTCCCCATCTGTCCCCGAACCCTAATTCTGCTCTCCTCCTGCGCAGGGTCACTGCAGAGGCAGGCTCTGGCTTGGGTTCCTCGCGTGGGGCTGGGGGCGTGGGGCCCAGCCGGGGAAATGCGGGGCTGGGGGTGGTGGCCCTGTTGGCAGAGGGGCCTGGGGGATGTGGGGCGTGCAGTGCTGGGGGATCGTGGTTCTGGGTTGTGGGTCACCGTCCTCGTCTGACTCCTCCAGGGGTCGGGGGTTAGGAGCTAAAAATGGGCTTTTGTCCGTGAGAAAATTCTGCTGCTGCTATCTATTAATAACGCGGCGCTGAAGGCGCTTGGACGTCCCAGCGGGGTGGGGCTGCCACCACAGCCGGGCAGAGGATGGTGCCCGGGTCCTGCTCTGCAAACCCTCCCCTCCCCCCCCCCCGGCTTCTGGAGGCCCCACGGGAGTCCCCGATGCATTTACATGTCTGGCTAATTAACCAGCTTCTTCCGCCAGCGCTGCGGTGGGGGGATGGGAGCAGCTCACCTTGGCCTCCCCCCCCTTTTTTGCTGTGGGAGGGGGCAGGGAAAGGTTATTTTTAGCTGCTCCCCGGGCCCAACCTCTTGCTCTTCCTGGTGCTATTTTAGGACAGCTGGACCCGGGAGCCGGGCTGCTGCTCGGGGCCTGGTCTGGGGGGTGTCTGGCATGGGGAGGTGGAGGGGCCCAAGTGACGCTGGTTCTGCTTGTTCGCTCCGTCCTCCCTCCTGGGGCTCTCGATACCCCCCCCCCCATGTACAGGGGGGTAAACCGAGGCCGAGAGAGGGCCGGGACATGCCTGCGAGTCAGAGCTGGGACCAGAACCCAGGAGTCCGGGCTGCCAGCTCAGACAGTGGTTTTCTTCCTCTCTGAGCCTTGGAACGAGAGGAATCTAGGAGAGCTGTGGGGGGGGTTCGTGGGGGGGTCCCCATGGGTGGGGTTGGGCCCTTCAGGGTGGGGCCTGTGGTCCGTGTCTCTCCTAATCCTGCCCATCTCACCCCCATCTCTCTGCAGAGTAACTGTATCCAGACCTCCAAGTACAATATCATCACCTTCCTGCCCGTCAACCTCTTCGAGCAGTTCCAGGAAGTGGCCAACACCTATTTCCTCTTTCTCCTCATCCTGCAGGTGGGGGGGAGGGGGGCTGTGGTGTGGGGACACGGTCCCTCCCTCCCTGGGGTACCATACAGTGGCTGGCGTGGGGGGTCCCATCGGGATCAGAGGGGATGGGCCCCCGGGTGGAACCCTGCTGGGGATCCCTGCCTAGGTTAGGGGGGTCCAGTGCCTTCTGCATGCAGCATCCCTCCCTGCACGGGTCCCCGGGGCGGTGATGGTGGGGTGCCCTTTGTGTTTAACCCCACCCCCCTCTCTCCAGCTGATCCCCCAGATCTCCTCGCTCTCCTGGTTCACCACCATCGTGCCTTTGGTTCTTGTCTTAACTATCACAGCTGTCAAAGATGCCACTGATGACTACGTGAGTGCCCCCGCTGTGCCCGGGGTGGGGGGCGGGGCGCTGGGGGGGAGCAGCGTTCCCTCCAGCTGCCCCTGGGCATGGGGGTGGAGCTGGGTCCGCGGTCCAGTGTGTGGTCAGGATGGAGCGGGGTGCTGCCGGGGGCAGGGGGCGGGTACTGCCAGGCCAAGCCACTGTCCCCCCCCCACTCCTGGCAAGGCCCAGGCTCGGCAGCCCGTGTTGGGGGCAGGTGGGGGGAATGGGGCCCCTCCCATGATCCCCTGACCGAGGTCTCTGCCCTCCCTCTCCAGTTCCGCCACAAGAGCGACAACCAGGTGAACAATCGCCAATCTCAGGTGCTGATCAACGGAACGTGAGTGTCCCGGGGCCCCGGCCTGGGGGAGCCCCTGGGGGGCCACAGGGCAGCGGGTTCCCCAGCTGAAGATGGGCTGTCTGCCCCCCAGCATCCGGCACAGAGGGAGAGGGGCTGGGAGGGAGCAGGCCTCCTCTGAAGAAGGGTGAGGGGGGGAAAGGCCTTGGGGCACAGCTGAGATAACGGGGGGGTCTCCTGCTCCCTGGCCCCCCTGACTCTGCTCCTCACGCCCCCACAGCCTCCAGCAGGAGCAGTGGATGAACGTGCGTGTCGGAGACATCATCAAGCTGGAGAACAACCATTTTGTGGCGGTGAGTCCGGCCCCGCGGCCTGTGTGGGGAGCCCCCAACCCAGAGCTGCCTTCCAGGTGGGGGGCAGGAGTCTCTCCCCTCGTCCTCCCCCGGGAATGCGCTAGCACCTGCCGCCTTGGCAAGGGGCGCTCTGGGCAGCCGGCGCGGGCTGGCCTGTCTGGGTCTCGGACGGGCGAGGGGCCTGCGTCTCCCCCAGTGGCAGGGACCCCGATGGCAGCTCAGCGCCGGCCGTTCCTCTCCCCCGACAGGCTGACCTCCTGCTCCTCTCCAGCAGTGAACCCCATGGGCTGTGCTACATCGAGACGGCCGAGCTCGACGGGTGAGTGACCTCGCCTGTCCTCCGCCCGGCCAGCCACGGGGCAAAGGGGGCAGGACCCCAGCCTCGAGGGGTGTGGGGGGCACCCTCAGCATGGATGCTGCATCCGTCGGCGAGGCCGTTCAGAGCCAGCAGGATCTGCAACCCAGGGGCAGTTTGGGGCCTCAGCGCCTCCCAAACGGAGCCTCTGGGCTGCAGCCCTCCTGCTTCGCCCCGTCAGCTCTGCCCAGCGAGTCCGACTGGGCCAGACGCCTGCGGCCCTGCTGGGTCCAGGCATCCCCCGGTGCTGGCAGGGCTCCCGGCAGCGGTTTCAGAGCAGTTGGGTTTCTTGGGCCCGGAGCCCAGTGTGGGGAGTCCGAGACTCGCCCACCGAATAAAGGTTAAGTTCTCAGCTGGCCTGGCCCCCGTCCCACGCAGCCGGGCGCTGTGGGCTCCACCCCTGGGGTGAGCGCTGTGTGTCTCTCCCCAAAGTCAGCTCCCGCAGGCCCGGCTGAATTCAGGAGAGTCCCGGGGGTGAGCGTCACTTGCTCGGTCTTTACGGCCCCTCCATCCCCGCGGGGGGTTGAGCGAGGACCCAGCCAGGCTGCCCTGGCCAGTTCTGTGACACAGCTCTGCCCCAGAGCAGTTCGTCCCCCCACTGGCACGCTCGGGCTGGCAGCGCCAAGTCCAGTGAGTTGCTGCCCGGCGCGATCGCAGGCCGTTCCCGCACTGGCACGGCCGCTGGCCAGGACGGGGGCGTCGCAGCGGGAGACGGCCTGTCCCCAGCCCTCGCGCTACATGCATGAGACAGACCCAGGCTGGGCAGGGAACAGGCCAGCTGTCCGGGCCCCGGCCCACGCTGCCTCTCCTCCTTCCAGAGAGACCAACATGAAAGTGCGCCAGGCCATTCCTGTCACCTCGGCGCTGGGGGACATCAGCAAGCTGGCCCAGTTTGATGGTGAGTGCGGGGGCCGGGGAGCCCTGCACGCTCAGCCTCTCTCTCTGCATTCTCCTGACGTGCTTTGGGGGGTTCCCTGAGGCGTTGGGGTGAATTCCTACCCCCTGCTCACAGCGGGAGGGAGCCCAGTCTGTGCCCACCCGGGGAAACGCTCCCCAGCTACACAGGCGCTGCGCTCCGGGAGCCCTCCCCTTTCCCAGTGCAGCCCAGCGGTTTACACAGCCACTTTGGTACTCGAGTGCCCCGTCCCCAGCTTCCGGCACCCCCAGTGGCACCCGGGTCCCTGGTTTCCCCCCCCCCCCCCCCCCCAGTTCGACACTCTCCTTAGCACGAGCCACGTTGGCAGCTTTGGAGTAAAGCCAGCCTGACGCTGGTTTAACAGCTCGAGGGAAAGAGTCCAACTCAAGCCAGCCTAAGGATTTGGGTCCGTATAGCCTGGCCTTAGTAACCGGTAACTTTCCTGTCTCCCCCGGCATTTCTCCCCCACTGCCTGGTCCCTGCAGCGCTTGTCCCGGCCAGAGAGTTGGGACCCACTTGTCATGAGCCAGCCCCTGCTGGCGGTGTCCCCTTGGGCCGGTTCTGCTCCCACAGTCTCTGAGCCCGGCGGCCCCTCTGCCAGGCACTCTCGGGGTTGGCTGGTCCCTGGAGGTCTCCGGCCAGGAAACACAGGCTGGCTGGCGGGTGTCCGTGTTCTCAGCCTGGCTGGGGCAGCTCCCTGCTTCCTCCCCACGGCACTTCGCTCTGAAATTGTTTCCCCCACACACACCTCGCAGGAGCCAGGCCAGTGCCGACCCCCTGGGGCCGAGTACCGAGGAGATGGTCAGACGGGGTGATAGACCTGCCGTCTCCTGCCAGGCGTATCTGTCCCCAGGGTCTGGGGGGGAGAATCTCCTTCAGTGTAGGTGCAGGTGGCTCATCCGCGGACCCAGCACTGCTCCTGCCCCGCTCCCTGCTGGGAGGGGCCGGGAATGTCTGAATGAAGCTCCCAGCCCCCGCGCCCGGGTTGCCCGAAGTCTGTGGGGCTCGGGGCTGTGCCGGGAGCTGGGCTGAGGGGTACCAGGCTGCTGGCTCTCTCCCCAGGTGAGGTGATCTGCGAGCCCCCCAACAACAAACTGGACAAGTTCGGCGGGACCCTGTACTGGAAGGAGAGCAAATACCAGCTCAGCAACCAGAACATGCTGCTGCGGGGCTGCATGCTTCGCAACACCGAGTGGTGCTTCGGCCTCGTCGTCTTCGCAGGTGGGGGCGCGGGGGGGGGGGTAACGCCGGGGCCTGTCCCCACGGCCGTCTCGGCCGTCTCATCAGTCCTCCCCGTGCCGGGGCCTGTCCCCTCGCCCCACGGCCGGCTCGGCCGTCTCATCAGTCCTCCCCGTGCCGGGGCCTGTCCCCTTGCCCCACGGCCGTCTCGGCCGTCTCATCAGTCCTCCCCGTGCAGGGGCCTGTCCCCTCGCCCCACGGCCGTCTCGGCCGTCTCATCAGGCCTCCCCGTGCCGGGGCCTGTCCCCTCGCCCCACGGCCGGCTCTGCCATCTAATCAGTCCTCCCCGTGCAGGGGGCTGTCCCCTCGCCCCACGGCCGTCTCAGCCGTCTCATCAGTCCTCCCCATGCCGGGGCCTGTCCCCTCGCCCCACGGCCGGCTCGGCTGTCTCATCAGTCCTCCCCGTGCCGGGGCCTGTCCCCTTGCCCCACGGCCGTCTCGGCCGTCTCATCAGTCCTCCCCGTGCAGGGGGCTGTCCCCTCGCCCCACGGCCGTCTCAGCCGTCTCATCAGTCCTCCCCATGCCGGGGCCTGTCCCCTCGCCCCACGGCCGTCTCGGCCGTCTCATCAGTCCTCCCCGTGCCGGGGCCTGTCCCCTCGCCCCACGGCCGTCTCGGCCGTCTCATCAGTCCTCCCCGTGCAGGGGCCTGTCCCCTCGCCCCACGGCCGGCTCGGCCGTCTAATCAGTCCTCCCCGTGCAGGGGCCTGTCCCCTCGCCCCACGGCCGGCTCGGCCGTCTAATCAGTCCTCCCCGTGCCGGGGCCTGTCCCCTCGCCCCACGGCCGTCTCGGCCGTCTCATCAGTCCTCCCCGTGCCGGGGCCTGTCCCCTCGCCCCACGGCCGTCTCGGCCGTCTCATCAGTCCTCCCCGTGCAGGGGGCTGTCCCCTCGCCCCACGGCCGTCTCGGCCGTCTCATCAGTCCTCCCCGTGCCGGGGCCTGTCCCCTCGCCCCACGGCCGGCTCTGCCGTCTAATCAGTCCTCCCCGTGCAGGGGGCTGTCCCCTCGCCCCACGGCCGTCTCGGCCGTCTCATCAGTCCTCCCCGTGCAGGGGGCTGTCCCCTCGCCCCACGGCCGTCTCGGCCGTCTCATCAGTCCTCCCCGTGCAGGGGCCTGTCCCCTCGCCCCACGGCCGTCTCGGCCGTCTCATCAGTCCTCCCCGTGCAGGGGCCTGTCCCCTCGCCCCACGGCCGTCTCGGCCGTCTCATCAGTCCTCCCCGTGCAGGGGGCTGTTCCCGGCCCTACGGGCAACCCGGTGTCAGGCAGAGCTTCAGCGGGGTCCCTCCGCATGGGCCAGGAGGGGAGGGTCCCGGGGGGCTCTGGGGTGGGGGCGAGGCCCTGGGCCCCCACGGGGCTCCTGGTGACGTGTTTCCCGCCCCCCAGGTCCCGACACCAAGCTGATGCAGAACAGCGGGCGGACCAAGTTCAAGAGGACAAGCATCGACCGGCTGATGAACACGCTGGTGCTCTGGGTGCGTGGGTGGGACGGGGGCTGTGGGTCGGGGAGATGCCCCGGGCGTGCCCGGCAGGTAGGAGACGTCCCGGGCGGGTGGAAGATCTGCCGTGTGCTGGCTCCGTTACCCCATGGAGCAGCAGCGCCCGTCTCCGCTACAGCGTGTGGCGCCCGGAGCGCCCCCCCCCATCGCTCCCCCCTGGGGCTACCCTCTAGTGGTGCCGAGGTGCCAGGACATGACGTTCCTGGAAGCTTTTAAACCTGGGATGGCTCAAAGAACCGCAGAAGCCCCAGCCCCTGGGGGGTGCAGCCGGCCCCAATCCCAGGCTGGGGGACGTGGTCCCAGCCAGCCCCAATCCCAGGCTGGGGGACATGGTCCCAGCCAGCCCCGATCCCGGGCTGGGGGACGTGGCCCCGATCGGGCTGGGGGAGCAGTGCCCGTCTCTCTCTGGGCTCTGACCCCTGCCCTCCCTCTGGCAGATCTTCGGGTTCCTGGTCTGCATGGGGGTAATCCTGGCCATCGGCAATGCCATCTGGGAGCACGAGGTGGGAGCCTGCTTCCAGATCTACCTGCCCTGGGACGTGGCGGTGGACAGTGCCTTCTTCTCCGGCTTCCTCTCCTTCTGGTCCTACATCATCATCCTCAACACCGTGGTGCCCATCTCGCTCTACGTCAGGTAGGCAGCGCCTGGGGCATGGGACTGGGGGCTGCTGCCGGGCTCCTGCATGGCGCTTCCTTGGGGCAGGGGACAGTCACTTGGGGGGCAGAAGCCCAGGCCCGGTGGGGCAGCCTGGGAAGGCCGGGGAGGTGGGCACATGGGAGATACGGATAGAAGCCCAAGGAAAGGGGCCTGTGATTGGGGGGCTCAGGGAAAGAGGGTGCATGGAGGGGAATCCAGGGAGTGTGGGGTGGTGGAGATGGGGGGAGGGACAAGAGTCCAGTGGAGAGGGGGTACCTGGCTGTGTTTGAGGGGGGTGCCCGGGGAGGGGGTACCTGAGTGTGTAGGGGGGTGCCCGGGGAGAGGGTACCGGGTTGTGTTTGAGGGGGGTGCCCGGGGAGGGGGTACCGGGCTATGTGTGTGTGCGGGGAGGGGATACCTGGCTGTGTTTGAGCGGGGTGCCTGAGGACGGGGTACCTGGCTATGTATGTAGTGGTGTTGGGGAGGGGATACCGGGCTCTGTGTGTGTGAGCACCCGGGGACGGGGTACCTGTCTGTGTTTGGGGGGGTTCTGGGCTGTGTGGGGGGCTGGTGTTGGGGAGGGGGTACCTGGCTGTGTGTGTGTGTATGTGTAGGTGTTGGGGAGGGGGTGCCAGGGAGGGGGTACCAGGCTGTATGTGGAGGTGCCGCAGAAGGGTGGTGCTGGGCTGTGTATGTGGGGGGGGGGTGCCGGGCTGTGTCGGGGGGGGTGCCGGGGACAGGGTGTCCGGCTGTGTGGGGGTGCTGGGGAAGGATGGTGCTGGGCTGTGTGTGATGGGGTACTGTGCCGTGTGTGGGGATGCCGGGGAGGGGGTACAGGGCTGTGGCGGGGTGCTGGGGAGGGGGTACCGGGCTGTGTGTGGGGGTGCTGGGGAGTGGTGCCGGGGAGGGAGTGCTAGGGAGGAGGTACCAGGCTGTGTGGGGGTGCTGGGGAAGGACAGTGCTGGGCTGTGCGTGAGGGGGTACCGGGCTGTGGAGGGGGTGTGCTGGGGAGGGGGTGCCAGGAAGGGGGTACTGGGCTGTGGGGGGGTGCTGGGGAAGGACAGTGCTGGGCTGTGTGTGAGGGGGTACTGGGCTGTGGTGGGGGTGCCAGGGAGGGGATACCGGGCTGTATGTGGGGGTGCCTGGGAGAGGGTACCGGGCTGTGTGGGGGGGTGCTGTCGGGGGGGTGTTGCGGATTGTGGGGGAGTTAGGGCCCTGCACCCCTCTTCCCGAGATTCACTGCGACTCTCAGCCAACCAGTAAAGCAGAAGGTTTATTTAAGGACAGGAACACAGTCTCAAGCAGAGCGTGTAGGTACGACCAGACCCCCTCAATTAGGTCCCTCTGGGAGGTTCAGGGAGCTTAGACCCCAGCTTGGGGTTCCCTGCGTTGCACCACCCAGCCCCAACCGAAAACTAAACTCCAAACTCCTCCCGCTGCTCCTCTCCTTTGTTCAGTCTCCCGGGCAGAAGGTGTTAATTCTCCCCACCCCCGTTCCTGGCTCAGGTTACAGCTCAGGTAGCTTCCTTCAAGGGAAGTCCCACATCCCCACTCCAACCCCCCTGCAACATTCCCAGGTCAAATCTGCCCTGCTCCCTGCTCCGTCACATCTCTCCCCCCTTCGAGACTGAACTGAGCGGGGTCACTCTGACCAGTGACCTGGGGAAGTTCAGGGCTCCCTCTCCGGGACAATGCGTCCGCTATCAGGTTGTCACGTCCCTTCACATGGACCACGTCCATGTCATAATCCTGCAGGAGCAGGCTCCATCTCAGGAGCTTGGCGTTGGCTCCTTTCATCTGGTGCAGCCAGGTCAGGGGAGAGTGGTCGGTGTGCACGGTGAAGTGACGCCCAAAGAGATATGGCTCTAGTTTCTTGAGGGCCCACACCATGGCCAGGCATTCCTTCTCGATGGCCGCGTAGTTCTGCTCCCGGGGTAGTAACTTCTTGCTCAGGTACACGATGGGGTGTCTCTCCCCCTTTTCATCCTCCTGCATTAACACCGCCCCCAGTCCTGTGTCTGAGGCGTCGGTGAACACCATAAAGGGCTTGTCAAAGTCTGGGTTTGCCAGAACTGGGCCACTGACCAGAGCCTCCTTCAGCGCCCGGAGAGCCTCCTGGCACTCCTCGGTCCAGACCACTTTGTCTGGCTTCCCCTTCTTGCACAGCTCAGTGATGGGGGCGGCTATGGCGCTAAAGTGGGGCACGAACCTCCGATAGTATCCTGCCATCCCAATAAAGGCTTGGACCTGCTTTTTGGTTTGAGGAGCGGGCCAGTCTCTGATCACCTCCACTTTGGCTGGTTCCGGCTTTAGGCAGCCGCTTCCCACCCGGTGGCCTAGGTAGGATACCTCAGCCATCCCCACCTTGCACTTCTCCGGTTTTACGGTCAGCCCAGCCTTCTGGAGTCGGTCCAGCACTTGTCTAACCTGGGATATGTGGTCCTCCCAGGTCTGGCTAAAGACACAGATGTCATCGATATACGCCACGGCAAAACTCTCCATCCCCCTCAGTAGCTGATCCACCAGGCGCTGGAAGGTGGCCGGCGCTCCCTTGAGGCCGAAGGGCAGGGTCAGGAACTCATAGAGCCCCAGAGGGGTGACAAAGGCCGATTTCAGCCTGGCATCTGCATCCAGCGGCACTTGCCAGTAGCCCTTTGTAAGATCCATGGTGGTAAGGTACCGAGCACCTCCCAGCTTGTCTAGGAGCTCGTCCGGCCTGGGCATGGGGTAGGCATCGGCTACAGTGATGGCGTTGAGCTTCCGATAGTCCACACAGAACCGGATCGACCCGTCCTTTTTGGGGACCAGCACCACCGGCGAGGCCCAAGGGCTGGAAGACGGCTGGATCACCCCCAAAGCCAGCATGTCATTGACCTCTCTTTCCAGGTCCTGAGCAGTTTTCCCTGTGGCTCGGAAGGGGGAGCATTTTATAGGCGGGTGCGATCCTGTCTGCACCCGGTGGACAGTCAGATTAGTGCGTCCAGGCTGGTTGGAAAACAGCTGCTGGTACAGATGCAGCACCCCTCCGATCTCAGCTCGCTGGGCAGGGGTTAGCCGATCAGAGAGGGGAATTGCTTCCAGGGGGAAGCCAACTCTTGTCCCAGGGAATAGATCTACTAAAGGGTCATCTCCCTGCCCCTCCCACTGTCCACACACGGCCAATACCATATTCCCCCTGTCATAATATGGCTTCATCATATTCACATGGTACACCCGGTGGTGGTGTGCCCGGTTCGACAGCTCCACCACATAGTTTACCTCGTTTAGTTGCTTGACAACCTTGAAGGGCCCTTCCCAGGCGGCCTGGAGTTTGTTTTTCCTCACGGGTATGAGGACCATCACCTGATCCCCAGTGGCGAAGGCGCGGGCCCGTGCTGTGCGGTCATACCAGACCTTCTGCTTCCTCTGGGCTCTGGCCAGATTCTCCCTGGCCAGGCCCATGAACTCGGCAAGTCGTTCCCGGAAGGTCAGGACATACTCCACCACCGACTCTCCGTCAGGAGTGGCCTTCCCCTCCCATTCGTCTCTCATCAGGTCCAGGGGCCCCCTTACCCGCCTTCCATATAGCAGTTCGAAAGGCGAAAACCCGGTAGACTCCTGGGGTACCTCCCTGTACGCAAACAGCAGGTGAGGTAAGTACTTGTCCCAGTCCTGCGGGTGCTGATTCATAAATGTTTTCAGCATCATTTTTAGCGTCCCATTGAACCTCTCCACCAGCCCGTTGGATTGGGGGTGATATGCTGAGGCCCAGTTGTGCCGGACCCCACATCTCTCCCACAAGCACCGGAGTAGGGCCGACATGAAGTTGGACCCTTGGTCCGTCAAGACTTCCTTGGGGAACCCCACTCGGCTGAAAATGGTCAGCAGCGCATCCGCCACAGTGTCTGCTTCAATGGACGATAAGGGCACTGCCTCGGGGTAGCGGGTGGCGAAATCTACCACCACCAGGATGTATTTCTTCCCAGACCGGGTCGTCTTGCTGAGAGGTCCCACTATGTCCATGGCCACCTTCTGGAAAGGCTCCTCTATGATGGGCAAAGGTCTCAATGCTGCCTTCCCCTTGTCCCGGGCCTTCCCCACCCTCTGGCAGGGGTCACAGGATCGGCAGTACTGCCGGACGTTGGTGAAGACCCCGGGCCAGTAAAAGTTCTGTAGCAGCCTCTGCCTGGTGCGCCGGATCCCCTGGTGCCCTGCGAGAGGGATGTCATGGGCCAGGTACAGTAGCTTGTGGCGAAACTTCTGGGGAACCACCAGCTGCCTCCTGATCCCCCACGACTCCACTTCCCCCGGGGGAGCCCACTCTCGGTACAGGAACCCCTTCTCCCACAGGAACCTCTCCTTGCATCCTCTCCTCATGGTCTGTCCCACACTGAGGTCAGCCAGGCCCCTTAGCTTCCGCAGGGAGGGGTCCTTCTGCAACTCGGCCTGGAACTCGGCGGCTGAGGAAGGGATGGGGACCTGCTCCCTCTCGTCGGCTGGGTCGGAAGCCCCAGCCACCCCGCGGCCTGTCCTTGGGTGTTCCCTCCCCACCCGGGAAGGGTTCGGTGCCTCCGGTGGGACATCCTTCCCAAGGTCAGGGCGTAGTGCCCCTCGCCGGCTCTGGCTACGGGTCACGACTAAGGCGGTCTGGGGGCTGCTTGGCCAGTCCTCTAGGTCCCCCCCCATCAACACCTCAGTGGGCAAATGGTGGTGCACTCCCACGTCCTTGGGGCCCTCCTTGGCCCCCCATTTCAGGTGTACCCTCGCTACGGGAACCTTAAATGGGGTCCCGCCCACCCCGGTCAGGGTCAGGAAGGTGTTGGGCACCACCCGATCTGGGGCCACCACCTCGGGCCGGGCCAGTGTCACCTCTGCGCCCGTGTCCCAGTATCCATAAACTTTCTTCCCATCCACCTCCAGGGGAACAAGGCACTCGCTCCGCAGGGACAGCCCCGCGCCAACCCTGTAAACGGAGAACTTTGAATCCGGAGCATCTGGCCCTCCAGAGAAGCTGGCCGGGGGCCCTTCTCTCTCTTGAGCAGTTGATAAGCTGCCAGCCCCTCTTGCGTGGGAAGCCTGCCCCTCGTCCGTCTGGGCCTCTACCAAGTTAACCCGGTGCGGGTTCGGTCTGCTCAGTCTGTCCTTGAGCTTGGGGCACTGGGCCCGAACGTGGCCTCTTCGGCCGCAGTAATAGCAGCTCAGGTCCCGTGGGTCCCCTCGAGCCGGTCGGTTGTCCCTGATGCTGGGCCTTCCCCGTGGGAGGGGATTCCCCATATTCCCCCTTTGGGAGGTCCCAGGGTGACTCTCTCTCTGCATCGCGGCGGGCCTGTTCCTTTGGGGCTCCTCCCTGCCACCCCCTGTCCGGCTCTTTACAAACTCATCAGCCAGCTGCCCGGCGTGTCGCGGGTTCTCTGGCTTTCTGTCCACCAACCACAGCCTCAGGTCGGATGGGCACCGCCCATACAGTTGCTCCAGTACCAGCAGTTTAATCAGGTCCTCCTTCGTCTGGGCCCCACCAGCCCACTTGCTGGCGTATCTTTCCATGCGGACGGCTAGTTGCAAATAGGAGATCTCAGGGGTTTTATCTTGACTCCGGAACCTTTCCCGGTACATCTCAGGAGTCAGCCCAAACTCTCGTAGCAGGGCCTTTTTGAATAGTTCGTAGTCCCCTTTCCCTGCCTCTCCCAGTTGGCGGTACAATGCCACGGATTTGGGGTCCAGTAAGGGGGTAAGGACCCGGAGTCTGTCCGCGGGATCCACCCGGTGCAGCTCGCAGGCCGTCTCAAAGGCCTCCAGGAAGTCATCCATGTCCTCCCCCTCCTTGTATGGGGCCATGATGCACTTATCAAAGCTCCGTGCAGTCCTGGGTCCCCC
The DNA here is from genome assembly GCF_011386835.1 of Chrysemys picta bellii. NCBI lineage: Eukaryota > Metazoa > Chordata > Testudines > Emydidae > Chrysemys > Chrysemys picta. Next base: position 24,428,326 of record NC_088810.1, read on the forward strand.
CTCACTCACCGCAGCCGGGGGTTCGCTGCCCTTCAATCTCGCCAGTTCCAGGTCATGCTGACGCTGTCTCTCATTCTCCTGTCTCTGTCTCTCTTTCTCCTCCCGTTCACGCTGATGCTGTCTCTCTTTCTCCTCCCGTTCACGCTGATGCTGTCTCTCATTCTCCTCCCGTTCATGCTGTCTCTGTCTCTCTTCATGCTGTCTCTGTTGTTCACGATCCTCCAGCTCTCTCAGTTTTAGCTCTTTCTCCCATTCCAGCCAATTCCGCTCCCCGGATGCCGAACGTTGCCGGGAGGATCCTCTGCTGGCCGGCGGGCTTCGCCGGGGGGACCCCCTGCTGGCCGGGGGGGTCACGGCGCCTTCGGTATTTGCTGGGCTCCTCCCCACCCTTCCCCTAGGCATAGGAAGGAGGGGTCTCGGGAAGCCCTCAGCAGCCGGCTGACCACTCCCAGCTGGGACAGACACTGGTGCCTGCGCTGCATTTGCCAGGCTGCTTCCCTGAGACACAGGGATCAGTTCATTCGCGCGATCTTCCGCCTCCAGCTGGGCAATGAGCTGTTCTTTGGTGAGCCTCCCAATGCGCAGCCGCCTCTGCTTGCACAGCTCCACCAGGTCGCTCTTAAGCCGCTTGGCATACATCTTCCTGCTGGCCACTCACCGGCCTGTGTGCTCACAGCTCCCCACAGTTCCCAGGGGGCCCCCTAGTGTGCCAGCCCTTCTCGAGGTCACCACCTCTCTGCCAGGGTCGAGCTGCAGACTCCTCCGCCCCTGGGACCACTCGCTGCGATCCCCCCGGGGGACCCTGTTACTGCAAAAGTCCTTCTCGCTGGTCACACACTCCCAGGGGTAATAACCGTCTCTCTCTCACTCTTCAGCACGCCTGGTCCCCGTCAATCCCCCTTCGTTTTACTGCTCCCCAGTCACTTACTGCAGGAAGCGCCGTCCACGGGGTGCAGTAGATCCCGCCGCTGCCACCAGTTGTTGCGGATTGTGGGGGAGTTAGGGCCCTGCACCCCTCTTCCCGAGATTCACTGCGACTCTCAGCCAACCAGTAAAGCAGAAGGTTTATTTAAGGACAGGAACACAGTCTCAAGCAGAGCGTGTAGGTACGACCAGACCCCCTCAATTAGGTCCCTCTGGGAGGTTCAGGGAGCTTAGACCCCAGCTTGGGGTTCCCTGCGTTGCACCACCCAGCCCCAACCGAAAACTAAACTCCAAACTCCTCCCGCTGCTCCTCTCCTTTGTTCAGTCTCCCGGGCAGAAGGTGTTAATTCTCCCCACCCCCGTTCCTGGCTCAGGTTACAGCTCAGGTAGCTTCCTTCAAGGGAAGTCCCACATCCCCACTCCAACCCCCCTGCAACATTCCCAGGTCAAATCTGCCCTGCTCCCTGCTCCGTCACAGGGGGGTGCCAGGGAGGGGGTACCGGGCTGTGGGGGGGTGCTGGGGAAGAACAGTGCTGGGCTGTGTGTGAGGGGGTACTGGGCTGTGTGAGGGGGGGGTGCTGGGGAGGGGGTACCGGGCTGTGTTTGGGGGTACCGGGCTGTGTTTGGGGGTACCGGGCTGGGGGTGCCGGGGAGGGGGGAGGGGGCTGTGTTTGGGGGTGCCTGGGAGGGGGTACCAGGCTGTGGGGAGGGGGCTGTGTTTGGGGGTGCCTGGGAGGGGGTACCGGGCTGTGGGGAGGGGGTAGAACAGTGCTGGGCTGTGTGTGAGGGGGTATCTGGCTGTGGGGAGGGGGGTACTGGGCTGGGGGTGCCGGGGAGGGGGTACCGGGCTGTGTGGGGGTACCGGGGAAGGACGGTGCTGCTGCTCTCTGGTGGAGGAACAAGTCGGCGTCTCCGGGGCACAGAGCCGCCCGTCCCATCCTGCTGGTCCCTCCGGGCCTGGCTCCGTGCGGCTCTGTCTGACCCAGCTGCCGGTGCCCATCTCGCCCTGCCCCTGCCACCCCTTCTCTCTCTCTTTTAATTTCTCTCTCTTTTCATTCCCCAGCATGGTTCTGTCCCCTTAGCCCCGAGGTAAGAACCGGTCACGCCCGCCCCGCCCCCGAGCCTAGCCCCTCCATTTCCTGCTGGGGGGAGCCAGGGGGACTTTCCGGGGGGATGAGGGCACCTCTAGTCCGTGGCTCTAGCACCGGGCCTGGCGCAGGATTCCTGGGGGGTCAACTGCTGCGGCGCCTCACTCCCACTCGAACCCCCTGTCACGGAGTATTGGGGGACTCAGGGCCCTGCACCCCCGGCTTCCTGCGATTCACCATGACTCTCAGCCAGCCAGTAAAGCAGAAGGTTTATTTGGATGACAGGAATACAGTCCAAGACAGGTCTTGCAGGCACAGACAACAGGGCCCCCCTCAGTTAGGTCCAGCTTGGGGTCCCAGGGCATGCCAGCCCACCCCCCTTGGGGGGTCAGAGCCATCTCTGCCTCCCAGCCATCTCTCCAGCCTCCTTCCAGCCTGCTTCCAGCACTCTGCCTTCAGCGACCCCTCCCACAGCCTTTGTTCAGTTTCCCGGGCCCCGGAGTCATCTGACCTCCAACCCCCTCCTGGGTTCTCATGTTACAAGCTCAGGTATGTTCCCTTGGGCCGGCTCCCATCCCCCGATGCAGACCATCCTAGTCACACTCCCCTGTCAGCATTCACAGACCACAGTGAGAACAGGCCCAGTTCGTCACATCTCTCCCCCCTTCGAGACCGAACTGAGCAGGGTCACTTTAGCCAGTGACCTGGGGAAGTTCGAACCTACCCCCGTTCCCATGGATGCCCCCGCATCCCTCCAGTTCCTTGGTGGGAGTTACACCAGGCCCTTTCCGTTCCACGCGCCCCCTTAGGTCGGGGGTGCTTGATGGCACTCGCAGTTCGCAGATGGGAAGGTTTATGCGGCCTGTGCCCTTTTCCCACCCCCATACCTCTGGGGTTCCAACTGGGCTGTGGTCTTCTCCCAGCACTCCAGTCTGGAGGTCTGTGCTTTGGGCTCTCTTGGTTCAGAGCCGCCCTTTTTACCTTGGCCACCCTCTGGAAAGGATCCTCTATGCTGGGCAAGGGTCCTAAAGCTGTTTTCCCCTTGTCCCAGGCCTTCCTCCCCCTCTGACAGGGGTCACAGGATCGGCAGTACTGTCGGACAGTAACAAAGACCCCAGGCCAGTAAAAGCTCCGTAGCAGCCTCTGCTGGGTACGCCAGGTTCCCTGGTGCCCTGAGAGGGGAATGTCATGGGCCCGGCACAGCAGCTGGCGGCGATACTTCTGGGGTACCACCAGCTGCCTCCTGATCCCCCCTGACTCCATTTTCCCTGGGGGAGCCCATTCTCGGTACAGGAACCCCTTCTCCCACAGGAACCTTTTCCGGCCACCTCGTTCCATGGTCTGTACCGCATTGAGGTCGGCCAGGTCCCTTATCTTCCGCAAGGAGGGGTCTCTCTGTAACTCGGCCTGGAACTCAGCAGCTGGGACAGGGATGGCCACCTGCTCTTTATCGCCCGCTGGGTCCGAAGCTGCAGCCTCCCTGAGCCGCGTCCCTGGGCGTTCCCTCCCCACCAGGTTAGGGTCCTGCGCCTCAGGCAAGGCACCCCCCCCAAGGCCAGGGCGCAGGGCCCCTCGCCGGCTCTGACTGCGGGTCACAACCAGTGCCTTTTGGGGGTTGCTTGGCCAGTTCTCCAGGTCCCCCCCCATCAATACCTCAGTGGGCAAATACGGGTGTACCCCCACATCCTTGGGGCCCTCCTTGGCCCCCCACTTCAGGTGTACCCTTGCCACGGGCACTTTGACTGGTGTTCCGCCCACCCCCGTCAGGGTCAGGTAGGAGTTGGGTACCACCTGATCTGGGGCCACCACCTCGGGCCGGGCCAGCGTCACCTCTGCGCCCGTATCCCAGTATCCATTGACCTTCCTCCCATCCACCTCCAGGGGAACAAGGTACTCTCTCCGGAGGGACAGCCCCGCGCCCACCGTATAAACCAAAAACCCTGAGTCTGGGGCATCCAGCCCCCTAGAGGAGCTGGCCTGGGGCCCTTCTCTCTCTTGAGCAGTTGATAAGCTGCCAGCCCCTCTTTCGTGAGAAGCCTGCCCCTCGTCCGTCTGGGCCTCTACCAAGTTAACCCTATGCGGGTTCGGTCTGCTCAGTCTGTCCTTGAGCTTGGGGCACTGGGCCCGAACGTGGCCTCTTCGGCCGCAGTAATAGCAGCTCATGTCCTGTGGGTCCCCTCGAGCCGGTCGGTTGTCCCTGACGCTGGGCATTCCCCGTGGGAGGGGATTCCCCATATTCCCTCTTTGGGAGGTCCCAGGGTGACTCTCTCTCTGCATCACGGCGGGCCTGTTCCTTTGGGGCTCCTCCCTGCCACCCCCTGACCGGCTCTTTACAAACTCATCAGCCAGCTGCCCGGCGTGTCGCGGGTTCTCTGGCTTTCTGTCCACCAACAACAGCCTCAGGTCGGATGGGCACCGCTCATACAGTTGCTCCAGTACCAGCAGTTTAATCAGGTCCTCCTTCGTCTGGGCTCCACCAGCCCACTTGCTGGCGTATCTTTCCATGCGGACGGCTAGTTGCAGATATGAGATCTCAGGGGTTTTATCTTGACTCCGGAACCTTCCCCGGTACATCTCAGGAGTCAGCCCAAACTCACGTAGCAGGGCCTTTTTGAATAGTTCGTAGTCCCCTTTCTCTGCCTCTCCCAGTTGGCGGTACAATGCCACGGATTTGGGGTCCAGTAAGGGGGTAAGGACCCGGAGTCTGTCCGCGGGATCAACCCGGTGCAGCTCGCAGGCCGTCTCAAAGGCCTCCAGGAAGTCATCCATGTCCTCCCCCTCCTTGTATGGGGCCATGATGCACTTATCAAAGCTCCGTGCAGTCCTGGGTCCCCCATCACTCACCGCAGCCGGGGGTTCACTGCCCTTCAATCTCACCAGTTCCAGTTCACGCTGATGCTGTCTCTCATTCTCCTGTCTCTGTCTCTCTTTCTCCTCCCGTTCATGCTGACGCTGTCTCTCTTCATGCTGTCTCTGTTGTTCACGATCCTCCAGCTCTCTCAGTTTTAGCTCTTTCTCCCATTCCAGCCAATTCCGCTCCCCGGATGCCGAACGTCGCCGGGAGGATCCTCTGCTGGCCGGCGAGCTTCGCCGGGAGGGTCCCCTGCTGGCCGGGGGGGCCACGGCGCCTTCGGTATTTGCTGGGCTCCTCCCCACCCTTCCCCTAGGCATAGGAAGGAGGGGTCTCGGGAAGCCCTCAGCAGCCAGCTGACCACTCCCAGCTGGGACAGACACTGGTGCCTGCGCTGCATTTGCCAGGCTGCTTCCCTGAGACACAGGGATCGGTTCATTCGCGCGATCTTCCGCCTCTAGCTGGGCAATGAGCTGTTCTTTGGTGAGCCTCCCAATGCGCAGCCGCCTCTGCTTGCACAGCTCCACCAGGTCGCTCTTAAGCCGCTTGGCATACATCTTCCTGCTGGCCACTCACCGGCCTGTGTGCTCACAGCTCCCCACAGTTCCCAGGGGGACCCCTAGTGTGCCAGCCCTTCTCGAGGTCACCACCTCTCTGCCAGGGTCGAGCTGCAGACTCCTCCGCCCCTGGGACCACTCGCTGCGATCCCCCCGGGGGACCCTGTTACTGCAAAAGTCCTTCTCGCTGGTCACACACTCCCAGGGGTAATAACCGTCTCTCTCCCACTCTTCAGCAGGCCTGGTCCCCGTCAATCCCCCTTCGTTTTACTGCTCCCCAGTCACTTACTGCAGGAAGCGCCGTCCACGGGGTGCAGTAGATCCCACCGCTGCCACCAGTTGTCACGGAGTATTGGGGGACTCAGGGCCCTGCACCCCCGGCTTCCTGCGATTCACCATGACTCTCAGCCAGCCAGTAAAGCAGAAGGTTTATTTGGATGACAGGAATACAGTCCAAGACAGGTCTTGCAGGCACAGACAACAGGGCCCCCCTCAGTTAGGTCCAGCTTGGGGTCCCAGGGCATGCCAGCCCACCCCCCTTGGGGGGTCAGAGCCATCTCTGCCTCCCAGCCATCTCTCCAGCCTCCTTCCAGCCTGCTTCCAGCACTCTGCCTTCAGCGACCCCTCCCACAGCCTTTGTTCAGTTTCCCGGGCCCCGGAGTCATCTGACCTCCAACCCCCTCCTGGGTTCTCATGTTACAAGCTCAGGTATGTTCCCTTGGGCCGGCTCCCATCCCCCGATGCAGACCATCCTAGTCACACTCCCCTGTCAGCATTCACAGACCACAGTGAGAACAGGCCCAGTTCGTCACACCCCCCCTTCCTCTGAGCCTCTCGGCTTGCGGCGCTTCTCCTGCTGGCCGGCCAGAGACCACGGCCAAGGGGCTGCGCTCGCCTGTGTTGGTCAGTATGAGCGTGGGGGGGCCCGGAAACCAATGTAGGAGGCGGTAGTGTGGTCCAGAAAGTGGGCACTGGGCCGGGGAGCTCTCTCCTCCTGGGGTCTCTCCCCAGCTCTGGGAGGGGAGTGGGGTCTAGTGATTAGAGTGGGGCCGGGAGCCAGGACTCCTGGGTTCTATCCCTCCAGAGGGGAGTGGGGCCTGTTGGGTTAGAGCAGTGCAGACCGGGAGCCAGGACTCCTGGGTTCTCTCCCCGGCTCTGGGAAGGGAGTGGGGGCTAGTGGGTTAGAGTGTGGGAGCCAGGACTCCTGAGTTCTCTTCCCCCCAGAGGGGAGGGGGACCTGGTGGGTTAGAGCAGTGCAGACCGGGAGCCAGGACTCCTGGGTTCTCTCCCCGGCTCTGGGAAGGGAGTGGGGGCTAGTGGGTTAGAGTGTGGGAGCCAGGACTCTCCTGAGTTCTCTTCCCCCCAGAGGGGAGGGGGACCTGGTGGGTTAGAGCACTGGGAGCCAGGAACCAGGACTCCTGGGTTCTCTCCCCGGCTCTGCCCCAGCTCCGGGTGACGTAGGGTAAGTGCCGACCCTGTGAAATGGCTTAGCTGATGGACGCGCCGGGGGTGCTGTGGGGTTCACGGCTGGTAGCAGCGAGTTGCTCCCCCGGGGGGTGCTGCCCGCCCAGCCGTGCCGAGCCTTGTGTCCCCTCCCTCCCCGTGTGCAGCGTGGAAGTGATCCGCCTCGGCCACAGCTACTTCATCAACTGGGACAAGAAGATGTACTGCGCGCAGCGGCAGACGCCGGCCGAGGCCCGCACCACCACGCTCAACGAGGAGCTGGGCCAGGTGGAGTACATCTTCTCCGACAAGACCGGCACCCTCACCCAGAACATCATGGTCTTCAGCAAGTGCTCCATCAACGGGCGCAGCTACGGTGAGCCGGGCCGGGGGGCTGGGCAGTGGGAGGGGAGAGGATGTCTTCCCCCGGCCCTGGTGGGGGCGCTCCCCATCCCCAGGTCAGGCCCCTCTGCTCCCTGGGGCACGTACTGCGGGTGCACCCCAGCTCCCTGCGAGGGCCGTCCTAGCTTCGACGTGCGGATGCCAGGCAGCAGCTCTGGGGGGGACCAGCCGCTCTGGCTGCTGCACCCCGGGGGGCTGCTGCCAAAGGAGCTACCCCCCCCCCCCCCCATGTCCATCTGTTCTCGGTCTGTGGGGGGTGGGACGGGGGCAGCTGTTTGTTCCATTGGGCGGCTCTGTCCTGGGGAGAGCGCGGCTCCTGTGGGGTGGGGTTCCCAGCATGCCCCCCCGCCCCCCACGGTGCTGTGCTGGCTGGTGTCTCCATGTTAACCTTTTGCCCTCTGCGTTTGCAGGTGACGTGCTGGACGTGCTCGGGCACAAGGCGGAGCTGGGGGAGGTACGAGCTACCCCATCCCGGGGGGGAGGTGACGGAGATGGAGTGGGGAGTCCCAGGGAGATGGGCTCCGTAGGGGGCTTGGGGTGCAGGGGGTGGTCTCTGCATTTCAAGGGGGAGCCCTGCCCTCCAGGCCTCTCCATGTTGGGTGGAGGGCAGGCTCTGGGGTGCCCCTGGCCATGGCAGGGGCCGGACGGGGGGGGTAACTCTCTCCCCCTCCCTAGAGGACGGAGCCGGTCGACTTCTCCTTCAACCCGCTGGCCGACCCACGGTTCCGGTTCTGGGACGCCAGCCTGCTGCAGGCCGTACAGCTCGGCAACTCCCACGTGCACGAGTTCTTCCGCCTGCTCTCGCTCTGCCACACCGTCATGTCCGAGGAGAGGAAGGAAGGTGGGTGGCCTCCCGGGGGCCTCTTGGGGGGGGGGGGGGCCTCGGGCTGTCCCCTGGGGGTGCAGGGGAGCTCAGCCCGTCTCCCATGGGGGGCGTTGGTGGTGGAGGCCCAGCGCTGACACCCCCCCCGCCGTGCCCCCCAGGGGAGCTGTACTACAAGGCGCAGTCCCCGGACGAGGGGGCGCTGGTCACGGCCGCCAGGAACTTCAGCTTCGTCTTCCGCTCGCGCACGCCCAAGACCATCACGGTGCAGGAGCTGGGCCGGGCCGTCACCTACCAGCTACTCGCCATCCTGGACTTCAACAACGTCCGCAAGCGCATGTCCGTCATCGGTGAGCTGGGCCGGGCGGCTGGGCACAGAGGGGTGGGGAATGGGGCAGACTTGGGGGGGATCCTGTGACCAGTGGGGCAGAGGGCGGCGGGGCAGGGTCCTGTGGGGACTGGCAGTGTCTGCCTGGGGGCGCAGGAGGCTCGGCCGCAGGGACTGGGAGCCGGGGGTTGTGGAGAGGCTCCTGCTGCCCCGTGGGTTGGGGGTCCAGCCGCCGAGCGTGCCGGGCCCCATGCAGTGAGCAGGGTGGGGCTGGAGAACACGGGGGGCTCTGCCCCCCCGAGAGACGCTCCCCTCTGCCCTCCCTCACCTCCGAGGGCCTGACCCTGACAGGGAGAGCACATTGACCTGGCTGGGCCCAGGCAGTGCTGGGCTCGGGGGTCTCTGGCCGCTCTGGTCCCTGCATGTCCCAGCAGTTCCTTCCTTCCCTCCAGTGCGCAGCCCCGAGGGCCGGATCCGCCTGTACTGCAAAGGGGCCGACACCATCCTCCTGGAGCGGCTGCACCCGGCCCACCACGAGCTGCTGAGTGTAACCACCGACCATCTGAATGTGAGTGGGGGTCCCGGGCGCTGGCCGCAGCGGGCCCTCGGGGGGCCGGGGACCCTGATCCTTTGGGGGCTGGGTGGATCACCGGGCAGCCTCAAATCAACCCGGGGTCCTGGGTGCTACTGTGGGGCGCGTCCCTGCCAGACTCTGCCCCCCGCAGGGCTGGCTGGGGGGCCCCCATCCTCACCGCGCTGGGACTGATCTGGGCCCCCGTCTGGCTGACGCACCCACTGCAGGAGTACGCCGGCGAGGGGCTGCGGACGCTGGTGCTGGCCTACAAGGACCTGGAGGATGGGTACTACGAGGAGTGGGCCGAGCAGCTGCTGCGAGCGAGCACGCCCTCCGAGGGCCGTGAGGACCGGCTGGCCCGGCTCTACGAGGAGGTGGAGCGGGACATGACGGTAGGTGGGCTGGGAGCGCCGCCCGAGGGGCAGGCCGGGCCCATGGCGCGAGGCGGTGCCCCAGAATCACTGTTGTGTCTCCTCTCTCTGCCCAGTTGCTGGGGGCCACCGCCATTGAGGACAAACTGCAGCAGGGCGTCCCCGAAACCATTGCCATCCTAACGCTGGCCAACATCAAGATCTGGGTGCTGACCGGGGACAAGCAAGGTGAGGCTGGCTCTGCGCCGGGGGCTGGGTGGAGGGGAGCCGTTCTGGGCTGGCATTGCCGGTGTCTCCGCTGCCGGAGCACCCAGCCCTTCTGGCCTGGGGGGCAGGACCCCCCATAGGCATCTGATGGCCAGCGGTGCCGGGAATCCAAGCCCGGGTGCCCCCAGGGTCACGGGGGGAGGGGTTATCCAGTCTGGGGTGAGGCAGAGGGGGAGTGGGCTGGGGGAGTTGATCCCCTCTGGTTTGTGGGGGGCTCCCCAGGGGGCCTGAGGGGCGGCGCTCGGGCACAAGCTCCCTAGCTCAGCCCGCGTCTCCCCTCCCCAGAGACGGCCGTGAACATCGGCTACTCCTGCAAGATGCTGACGGACGACATGACGGAGGTGTTCATCGTGACGGGCCACACGGTGCTGGAGGTGCGGGAGGAGCTCAGGTGAGGGCTGGGCGGGGGCTCGGGGGGGCCTGGGACAGGGGATGCTGGGGGGAGCAGGGAGGACGCCCCATCCCGGTTCCTGCACTGCTGACGGGAGCCCGGCTGAGCCGTCTCCTCTCCCCCAGGAAAGCCCGGGAGAAGATGACGGACTCGTCGCGTTCCATGGGCAACGGCTTCTCCTGCCAGGAGAAACTCGCCTCTTCCTCGTCGGCGTCCCGGCTCACCTCCGTGCTGGAGGCCATCGCGGGCGAGTACGCCCTGGTCATCAACGGGCATAGCCTGGTAAGGGGCGCGGCGATGCCGGGCAGGGAGGGGAGCAGTGTTACTGAGGGCAAACTTCCCTCTCCCCTTTTGGTGCCCCTCAGTCTTGACCCGCAGCCCCGGCTCCCCCCTACCCTACCCCCAACTCTGCCGGTGCCCCCCTCCCGACTGGTAACTCCCTGCCATTGCTTCCTTGCTGTCCCTGATTGCCCCCAACACTGGGTGTCCCTGCTGGGCTCAGGTGAGCCCCCTCCCCTGTGAGCGGAGCGGGTCTCTGGGGCACTTCCCTGCCGCTCACCCATCCGCGCCCCTCCCCACAGGCCCACGCGCTGGAGGCCGACATGGAGCTGGAGTTCCTGGAGACGGCCTGCGCTTGCAAGGCCGTGATCTGCTGCCGCGTCACCCCGCTGCAGAAGGCCCAGGTGGTGGAGCTGGTGAAGAAGTACAAGAAGGCCGTGACGCTGGCCATCGGGGATGGCGCCAACGACGTCAGCATGATCAAGAGTGAGCGTGGGGGGCTCCGCCTGCGGGGTTGGGGCTGGGCTGCGTGGGGAGGGGAGGGGATAGGCTCTGCCTGTGGGGCCGGGGCTAGAGGGAGGGGGAGGGGAGGGAAGGGGCTCTGCCTATGGGGCCGGGGCCAGGGCTAGGGGGAGGGGAGGGAAGGGGATGGTTGGGGTGGGGAGGGGCTCTGCCTGTGGGGCCGGGGCTAGGGGGAGGGGAGGGAAGGGGATGGTTGGGGTGGGGAGGGGCTCTGCCTGTGGGGCTGGGGCTGGGCTGGGTGGGGCTGGGTGGGGAGGGGCTCTGCCTGTGGGGCCGGGGCTAGGGGGAGGGGAGGGGATGGTTGGGGTGGGGAGGGGCTCTGCCTGTGGGGCTGGGGCTGGGCTGGGTGGGGCTGGGTGGGGAGGGGCTCTGCCTGTGGGGCTGGGGCTAGGGGGAGGGGAGGGGATGGTTGGGGTGGGGAGGGGCTCTGCCTGTGGGGCTGGGGCTGGGCTGGGTGGGGCTGGGTGGGGAGGGGCTCTGCCTGTGGGGCTGGGGCTAGGGGGAGGGGAGGGGATGGTTGGGGTGGGGAGGGGCTCTGCCTGTGGGGCCGGGGTCAGGGCCGGGCGGGGTGGGGAGGGCAGGGCAGGGCAGCAGCATTCTCCCACTGCAGGGCGTTGTGTGGGGCTGCTCTGAGTTCCCTGCTGACCCACACGTCTCTTCCCCCCACAGCTGCCCACATCGGCGTGGGCATCAGCGGGCAGGAGGGCATCCAGGCCGTGCTGGCTTCCGACTATTCCTTCTCCCAGTTCAAGTTCCTGCAGCGCCTCCTGCTGGTGCACGGCCGCTGGTCCTACCTGCGCATGTGCAAATTCCTCTGCTACTTCTTCTACAAGAACTTCGCCTTCACCATGGTCCACTTCTGGTTCGGCTTCTTCTGCGGCTTCTCAGCCCAGGTGCGGTGCCAGGCTGCTGGGCCCTGGGCAGGGGTACCCGAGGCCGTGGGGCCGATCAGGGCCCCGCTGTGCTGGGTGCTGCGTGGCCACGGGGAGGGACAGGCCCTGCCCTGCAGGGTGATGGGGGAGGGGGCTGTGCTGGGGCCTCGAGTGCCCAGCCTGTCGTGGGTCAGCAGCTGGCACTGAACCCGGGCGAAAGCTCCAGCCGCTGCAACGCAACTGGGGCCCAGAGTGTAGTGCTGGGGTCCCGGGGGCAGCCCAGCGCCAGCCTGCGATGGCTAAATCCTCCCGGCCTTGCTGGAAGAGCTTGGAGGATGCCCAGGCAGGGCAGGCTGGTGCTTTTGGACTGGCAGGCCCCAGGTGAGCTCCCTTCTGGCCACCCTGCCCGGGGCTGGTTCATTGGGGGGGGCAGAGAGAACCCGGCTGGTCGTTGGGTCTTTCGGCACTTGGGGATGGCCAGGGGGGAGCACAGAGCCGGGGGAAAGCATGTCTGGCTGGGGGGAGCACAGAGCTGGGGGGTGTCTGCGTGGGGGGAGCACAGAGCCGGGGGGTGTCTGGCTGGGGGGAGCACAGAGCTGGGGGAAAGCATGTCTGGCTGGGGGGAGCACAGAGCTGAGGGGTATCTGGCTGGGGGGAGCACAGAGCTGGGGGGGTGTCTGCGTGGGGGGAGCACAGAGCCGGGGGGTGTCTGGCTGGGGGGAGCACAGAGCTGGGGGAAAGCATGTCTGGCTGGGGGGAGCACAGAGCCGGGGGGTGTCTGGCTGGGGGGAGCACAGAGCCGGGGGAAAGCATGTCTGGCTGGGGGGAGCACAGAGCTGGGGGGTGTCTGACTGGGGGGAGCGCGTGTCTCTCCAAGGCAGGAAAGCGAATTGTTCGTCCGTTCCTGCGTGCAGTGGGGCAGGGGTGTTTTCCCTGACCCCCCCGGCCTGACCCCCCCCCTCTCTCGGCAGACGGTCTATGACCAGTACTTCATCACCCTGTACAACATCGTCTACACCTCGCTGCCCGTGCTCGCCATGGGGGTGTTCGACCAGGTACGTCTCCCCCGATCAGGGGGGCTGGGGCAGGGTGGAGATCTGCTCCTGCTGGGGTGAGGCGGGGGGTGGCTGGCTGGGGGGGCCCAGCCTGTCTCCTGTGCTCATGGAGCCTCGTGGCCTGCGATGGTAGCAGGGAGCCCCCACCCTGCAGAGGGGCCGCGGGTGGGGACACAGGGAATTCTGGGGGTGCCGCTTGGAAGGGTCGCAGCAGCCCGAGGCGGGCTCTGGGCTCCCCCATCTCTGGGACCCTGGGCACTGTGGGCCCTAACCCAGCCGGGTGGGGTCAGGGCGAGTTTCCCTCCCCCCATGGGACTCGTCTGCCCTGCTGGGACCCCTCCTCAGGGGCAAGAGGTGGGCTCGGTCCAGGGCCTGTCCAGCCCTCAGTCTCCCTGCAGAGGGCTGCTCCTGGGCGGGGGGTCCCCAGGCTCACCCCTGCCATGCCCCCCAGGACGTGACGGAGCAGCGCAGCATGGAGTACCCCAAGCTCTACGAGCCGGGCCAGCTCAACCTACTCTTCAACAAGCGGGAGTTCTTCATCTGCATCGCCCAGGGCATCTACACCTCCGTCCTCATGTTCTTCATCCCCTACGGCGTCTTCGCCGACGCCACCCGCGACGACGGTGCCCAGCTGGCCGACTACCAGTCCTTCGCTGTCACCGTGGCAACCTCCCTGGTGATCGTGGTCAGCGTGCAGGTGGGCTGCCCCCGTCTAGCCCCGGCTCGTGCGGTGCCGGCATTCGGCTCTGCCTCCGGCCTCCGTGGCCTCTCGGGTCCCTTCCAGCCCGACGTTTCTCTCGTTAGCCCGGGAAGCGGAGGAGCCTGGATCTAAGCTGTTGAACAGCTGCTGTGCCCCACCCCAGAGGTGGCTGCATCCCGGTGCTGGGCGGAGTGCGCGGTGAAGGGTGGTGGGCCTGTGCGACACTGGGGGACCGAGGGCACTGCCCCGGGGCTGCCCATCGGCTCTCCCTGCCTGGCTCGGCAGCCAGTCTGCGCTGCCCCCTGAGCTCTCCCCTCTTCCCCCAGATTGGGTTGGACACAGGGTTCTGGACGGCCATCAACCACTTCTTCATCTGGGGCAGCCTGGCTGTGTACTTCGCCATCCTCTTCGCCATGCACAGCGACGGCCTCTTCCAGATGTTCCCCAACCAGTTCCGCTTCGTGGGTGAGTCCAAGCAGCTGCATTCGCCCGGGGGGCTGGGGGCCGCAGGCAGAGGGCAGGCGGGACTGAGGTGTCCCCGAGGTCCCCACGACGCCAGGGGCCGACTGCATGAGACGTACCCCGGTGACCACGCCCCACGCTGCAGAGGAAGGGGACCCCCCCCAAGGTGCCTGCCAATCTGACCTGGGGGGAAATTCACTCCTGACCCCACTGGGGGGCTCCCCAAGGCAGGCGAGGGCAGTGGTTGCTGGGGTGCCCCTTCCCCCCCGATCAGTGCCCTCTGAGCTCTGCTGCTCCCCCAGCACCGGGGCCGAGGGAGACCCCGGTGACGGCCTCCTATCTCTGCTGACTCCAGCCGCGGGAGGAGGGGAAATGGGGCAGGCCGTTCCCCCCTGCCTGGCTCTCAGGTCTCTCTCCCTCCCTCCCCCAGGTATTGCCCAGAACACGCTGGCCCAGCCCACGGTCTGGCTCACCATCACCCTCACCACCGTGGTCTGCATCATGCCAGTCGTGGCCTTCCGCTTCCTCAAGCTAGACCTGAAGCCCGAGCTGTCGGACACGGTGAGCGCGTGCGGCCGAGCCGGGACCCTCGCGCGTCCCCCATTGCAGAGCCGGCCCCTCCCCAGAGATCGGCCGTCCCTCGCCCCAGCGTGGAGCGGGCCCCCTCCCCAGAGATCGGCCGTCCCTCGCCCCCATTGCGGAGCCGGCCCCTCCCCAGAGATCGGCCGTCCCTCGCCCCAGCGCGGAGCGGGCCCCCTCCCCAGAGATTGGACGTCCCTCCCCAGAGATCGGCCGTCCCTCGCCCCAGCGTGGAGCGGGCCCCCTCCCCAGAGATCGGCCGTCCCTCGCCCCCATTGCGGAGCCGGCCCCTCCCCAGAGATCGGCCGTCCCTCGCCCCAGCGCGGAGCGGGCCCCCTCCCCAGAGATCGGACGTCCCTCCCCAGAGATCGGCCGTCCCTCGCCCCAGCGTGGAGCGGGCCCCCTCCCCAGAGATCGGACGTCCCTCGCCCCCATTGCGGAGCGGGCCCCCTCCCCAGAGATCGGCTGTCCCTCGCCCCAGTGTGGAGCGGGCCCCCTCCCCAGAGATCGGACGTCCCTCGCCCCCAGCGCCCCATGCTTGGCTGAGGGCAGGTGGGCTGCCCCGCAGTGCTCCCTCTGACCAGCGCCGGGAAAGGCCTCGCCATGGAGCATGGGGGCCGGATCCATCTCCACTCGGCCAGGGTTGGGGGGGTGTTGTCTGCCCCGCGTGATCTCATGGTGGGCCAGGGGCCAGCTCCACCTGCCCCCCCAGGCTACTGCCCCCTCACTGGAACGTCCCCAACGCTCCTGCATCCTTCTGCAGGAGCTGCCTTGTTCTGGAGCTGCCTGGGGAGGGAAGGACGGGGGGGCATCTCGGGCAGGCTACCGGTCACCCTGGCTGGGCCTTTCCCCTGCAGTCTCACAGGAGGGCGGGTTGTGGGGTCTTCGGCCGGGCTCCTCACTCTGCCCCCCCCCCAGGTGCGCTATACCCAGCTGGTGCGGAAGAAGCAGCGGGCACAGCACCGCTGCATGCGGCGGGTGGGGCGTGCCGGCTCGCGGCGCTCCGGCTACGCCTTCTCCCACCAGGAGGGCTTCGGCGAGCTCATCATGTCGGGCAAGAACATGCGGCTCAGCTCCCTGGCGCTCTCCAGCTTCGCCGCCCGCTCCAGCTCCAGCTGGATCGAGACCCTGCGCAAGAAGAAGGGCGGAGACAGCACCGCCAGCAGCCCCAGCGGGGGGGCCGACAAGCCGCTCAAGGGGTGAGGCTGGGGGGCTCCGATTCTCACCCCCGCCAGGGGCTGGACGGCCCGGCAGTGCCCCCGGCTGTTCCCACGCGGACCCCGGCTGGCAAGGGGTAGGGGCGCCCGGGGAGGCGCTCCAGGTGCTGAGGTTTGGAGGCGTCGTCTGGACCACAGCCAACTGTGT
Source organism: Chrysemys picta bellii (assembly GCF_011386835.1). Lineage (NCBI taxonomy): Eukaryota > Metazoa > Chordata > Testudines > Emydidae > Chrysemys > Chrysemys picta. Next base: position 24,444,179 of record NC_088810.1, read on the forward strand.
AACCAAAAAACCCCCGTCCGGACGGCCCGGCGGCCCCGGCGCGGCACCCTCGTCCGGAGCCCGGGCGCAGAGAGCGCCGGCAGCGTCTTGTATCGGGACATCCACCCGCCCGGAGTGTCCAGCTACCCTGAGTCACACGCGAATGTAACATGCTGGAGACACGGGGAGGGGAGGGCCTGGCAGCGTGTCCCCCGCCCCCTCCGCCGCCACATGTGTCTTTTTTCTATCTATCAACTGAGAAAAGCAGCAGCAAACGGAGCCCCCACGTTTACAAAGTGACTTCTCTGTCCCCGCCGGCACTGGCTGCTTCTCGGGGGGAGCCGGCTGAGCAGAGAGGGGCACAGACGCTCTCCCCACGCAGGCAGCGTGAGTCCCAGGGCTGCGTGGGCGCCCCAGAGGGGGCATGGACTGGGGTGGGGGGACCCTGGGCTGGGAGAGGGATGCCCTGGCACGGAGGCGTTATGGGCCCTGCCCTCTCTGGAGCAGGGCAGGTGCTGTCGCAAGGCTGGGCCCTCTTCTGCCCCGGCTGGTTTCTACACATGATGAAACCGTACATGGCTGGGCGGAGACCCAACCCCCTGGGTGCTGTGCCCAGTCAGTGCCCGCCCCTGGGCTGGAGGGCTGTGGCCGCTGGAGCCGGGGAGCAAACTGGGCCCTAGGGAGCTGTTACAGACCAGAGCAAAACCGTGGTGGGAAGGCCACGGAAACACCCAATGTCTGACCTGAGTTGGGCTCTGGGGGTTCCTGGTTGCAGGGGCAGCCCTGAGGGTCTCCCAGCTTGCGGGGGGGGGGGGCGCAGCCATGGGACCCTTGGCTGGCACTTCTCTCCCCCCACCCCCGCCAGCTGGTAGAGCTTGGCTCTGGCCTCGTGCGACCTCTGCCCAGGTCCTGGGACCAGCCCAGCTGATGGATTCGAAAGGGGAACCACCCCCCCCCACCCCAGTTCTTTGCTGCGTGCCAGAGACTCAGGCGAGGGGCCGGGTCCTGGGGTCAGCGTTGTTGACGGGCTGATTGTGATTCATTCCCCGCACCAGGGAGCCTTTCACAATCGCCTGGTGTTCTGGGCCCTGTTTCCCTTCCCCTCTGTGCTGGGAATAGGCGGGGGTGAGGGGTGTCTCCTGAGCCACCTTCCTTGGGGCTCCCCAGCCATCCACCTCCCGCCCATGCTCCCCCAGCCTGCTGGCCGCCCCCTCATGCAGCACTGGCAGGTACACGGCCCTTCTCTCGCACACGTATTCGTAGCTCACCTCCGCACGCTTCTTGTGATGCATTCCTCCTGTCCTTTGCACAGCCTCTCCCCACCGGTACCACCCCCTGGCACGCACACTGCCCATGCCCGGCTCACTGCTGTCAGTGCCCCCAGCTGCTGTGGGTCCCGAGAGCTTGGGGGGCCCCTCGGAGGTAGAGTTGCTTGAGGCTGCAGGATGTCGGAGACCCTGGGCTGTGGCCAGGCTGGGAAAGATCCCGGGGCCCCTAGGATGGGGATCAGCTCAGGGGCCAGCCCCAGTGAGGTGGGATCCAGCTGGAGGCAGAGGGGTGAAAAGGCCCCCTGGGGAGGGGGCCCAATGGGCCCAGGCCAGTCTTGTGCAGGGGGTGCCTCCTGATCCACCCGCCTCCCTCCCCTTGATCTGTCTGTGCAGGGTGCCAAATACGATGGGGGGGGGGAGAAGGACCCAGTGTTCACGCCCCCCATCCCATTCTGCCTTTGAAGGTGAGGGGCCTTGCAAGCCAGGGGCAGGTTCGGGTGGGGGGGAGGTGTCACAGGGCACCCCCAAGGGTTACAGCTCCTGGCTGCTGGGGGTGACTACAGAGCTCTACCCACGTGCTTAGAACGGGGAGGGGGGTCTGGGAACCAGGACTCCTGGGTTCTATGCCCGGCTGTGATGGGCTCTGTGCCTCGGTTTCCCTCCTCTCTGTGAAGTGCTAGAGTCCCTCGGGGGGCTGGGTTCTGGAAGGTCGAAGTATCCTCGGGCATTGCTGTCGTTGTGTTAAGCCCTTCTGGGAAGGGGCGAGGGCTGGAGCAGCCCCCGAGTCTGACTTTTATACCAAAGAGGAACTGTGTTGGGAGCTGGCTGGGCGCTCGTGTGCTAGAGGATCTATTTTTGGTTCTTTCTGTTTGTTGGGGGGGGGAAGGGGGCGTTGGGCCGGGCCCGAGGAGCAGTCCGTATAATTTATTACACATTTCTATACTTGCAGAATTGTATCATTTTATGGGTATAAAGAGAGAAAAAAAATAGCCTTTTATAAAAACGTCTCTTTCTGAGATCGTCTCATGTAGCCTCTGTTTTCTGAGCGTGAAAGGGGAGGGGGCCAAGGCCCTGCCCGTGTCTGAGGGCTGCTGCTTGCCCCCGACTCCCCCAGCCCTGCCACCGGGCCACTCCTCACATCCCCGGCCCTGGGTGCTCTGCAGATACAGGACCAGGTCGTTTGTTGGGTCTCCGTGCAAGGCCGTCACCGGCACGCAGGCCGGGCTCTGCAGTGCGAGCGCCCCTCTGGCAGCTGGCAAGCTGAATTCTGTGGGATGTGGGAAATGCCAAATGTCGCTCGCACACACAAACCGGGGCCCTGAGTGAGGGTCAGTTCACACCTTGTGGAGCTGCTGTTTTAGGCTCTCTGTAAACTCAGGCAGGCATCAGTTACATTGGTATTTTCAAGAGTGTCATGGCATCTGCACGGCGTAGAAACGTCTTGTTTTTTGTGATGCTGGGGCGAGGGCTTGAGTCTGGGTGTGTGGAATCCAAGGGCCCTGTTTGTATCAGGAGCAAGGGGTGTGGAGCCTCCGTCTCCACCCCCCATTAGCCCAGCTCAGGTTTCTGTTCTCCGTAGACAGCCCAGGGCAGGATCGTCCTCTCTGTTCTGCAGCCAGGGCCTGAGCTGGAGAGCGTGACGCCCCCAGAGTCAGGTGGGGGGGGGGGCTCAGCCTGGGGCATTTACCCAGCAGCTCCCTTGTGGGGCAGACTCTGGATTTTAACTCTGTGTTACTGGAGGAACCTGTGAGCTCAGTTCTAGCCCCCAAACTTCAGGTTTTGTTTAACGAGCAAAAGTTCCCCCAGCCCTGAGCCCTTCACTGCCCAGGAGAATCCCCCGTCCGCCTGCTCTGAGCTGCCCCATTGGAGCCCGAGCTGGGCTTTCGGGTCAGCTTTGCGCCCCCTTCCCTAGAGACGCAGGCTAGCCCCCCGGGCACTTAGAGCACCCACCCCTCGGCTGCACGGGCAGCGCTTCGCCTGCCTGGCGCTCTGAGGTCAGGATTTCATGCCCTTTATTTTAAATCCCAAATTCTTCCTGCTTTGTGGGTGGCAGAGAAACGGTGCTGCCTTGGGCAGGCGCAGGAGAAGGGGAGAGTATCTCCCCCCCCCCCCTGCAGGGGCTGAGCCGGTCGCATGCAGGAGCAGGGCAAGTTCCCATGACCATTGTTTAGCCTGAGCTGGCCCAAGGGACTGGGCCTAGCTCCTATACGCCCCGGGGCCCAGTGCTCGGCTGCTGGACGGCCCCCGCTGCATGGCTGCTTTACACCCGCTGAGGAGTCGGCCCATGAGCTCGAGGGACCCCCCCCGTATTGGGGGGGTATTTCCTCCCTCGGAAGCAGCGGGGCTGGCCAGGATGGGCAGGGCCAGGCACGGAGCTTGCCTGGTTCCTGCTCACGTGCTCAGGGTCTCACTGCAGGCCACGGGTGGTGGTGGGGGGGAATTGCCACCCAGGTACGGCTGGCAGGGCCCTTGGGGGGTTTCGCCTTCCTCTGCAGCCTGGGGTGCAGGTCCCTGGCACGATGATCGGAGTGTCTCATTTCCGGGGCCTCCCGCTCTCTGGCACACGCTAGTCTAGGCTCCTGGCGTACCTGGTCCCGGTTGGTGGGTGGGTTTAGTGTGGGGCTGGGGGCCCGGGACATACAGCCGTTGTGATGGACTCTTCTCTGACTCTGTCCCTGGCCCCAGGCTGCTGGCGCGGGGCCCCCATTCCGCTCTCCCGCCTGCCGCTGGAAATCAGGAGTGACCTGGGGCAGAGTCTTACCCCCGTGGGAGCGGGGCAGGGGCACTGCCCCAGTCAGGAGGGGGTTAACAGGCCACAGCTGGGGCAGGAGGGGGGGCTCACCTTGAACCGGGGGCAGGCCAGGCCTCTGCCTGTGTTAATGTCCCCTGGTGCTGTCACTGATTAACGAGGCTGGTACACAAAGAGTCGCCCCCTCCCAGCCCTGACCGTACCCACAGCAGGGGCGTAAGTTGGGTCTCCCCAGTGCCAAGGGCTGCTCTGGCTCCAAGCAAGCACTGACCCATGCTCCCCGCCCCCCATTCAGAGATACCAGTGCTGGACTCGGGGGGCAGGGTACCAAGGCACAGACAGGGCAGAGCAGCCGGATCCCCCCCCGTCACACACAGCTCCCCCCTTCTGGGGGCATCTGATCCAAACTCTTTCCAGCAGGCCCTAGGAGAGGGGGCTGCCTGTCACCCCACTCACCCCCCCCCAGAGGCCCATAGAACCCAGGAGTCCTGGCTCCCAACCCTAACCACGGGACACCCCCCAGAGCCCCGGGTAGAACCCAGGAGTCCTGGCTCCCAGCCCTCTCCCCTTGACACCACGTCAGCCTGCACCTGGGAGGGGGAGCGGAGCTCCTGGGCGTGGGAGTCGCGGGGAGGGGCGTCTCCGCAGGTGCCCCCCACCCTCCCACGCGCTCCGCCCCCCCGTTGCTCAATCGGCCCTTTCACAATCGCAGCCCCCCCGCCCCCCCAGTTCCTCAAATGTTCTCTGCTGCCAGCCGCGCCCCCCGCCCGCCACGTGCCGGGGGAAGCCCCGGGAGCCGCGCCCCGCGCACGGGCTGGCGGAGCCCGAGGCAGAGCGATGCGCGCTGCGGGGCGGACGCCGGCAGCCCCCGGGGCGCAGGAGGATGTGGGCGCTGCGGGCCGCCGGGGTGCTCTGGCTGCTGGTGGCCGCCGCGGCGGGGCCCTGCCCGCGGCCAGGTGGGTGCGGGGCCCGGGGGGCGGCGCGGGGGGCTGCGGGCGGCGCTCCCGGCGGGGCTGCCTGGAGCCAGACCCCGGGGGGAGATCGGGGCTCCGGGCAGCCGCGGGCGGGGGGGTCTCTTTCGCCCCGGGAACATTGCACAGATGGTGGGGCTGGGAGCCAGGACTCCTGGGTTCTCTCCCCGGCTCCGGGGGGGAGTGGGGGCTGGTGGGTCAGAGCAGGGGGCGCTGGGAGCCAGGACTCCTGGGTTCTCTCCCCGGCTCCGGGGGGGGAGTGGGGGCTGGTGGGTCAGAGAAGGGGGGGCTGGGAGCCAGGACTCCTGGGTTCTCTCCCCGGCTCCGGGAGGGGAGTGGGGGTAGAAGCCAGGACTCCTGGGTTCCGTTCCCGTCTGAGGGGGAGGGAGGATTAAGACTCCTGGGTTCTGTTCCGGGCTCGGGGAGGGGAGGGGAATGGGGTCTGGGGGGTCAGGGGAGGGGGCTGGGAGCCAGGACTCCTGGGTTCCGTTCCCAGCTCCGGGGGAGGGAGGGAGAGGACTCCTGGGTTCTGTCCGCGCTCCCCGGGGTTGGGGAATGGCCGCGCCGCGCGGTGTTTTCAGTCGGGGCTGAGATTTATTTACTCCTGGTTCTCCCCCCCCCCCGTCCCGCTCCCAGTGACTCGGGGTGAGCGTTGCCCCTCCCCCCGGCGTACTTCTGCTGGGACCCCCCCCCCAATCTCCTCCTCTGTCCCCTGAACGGCGGGGCCCCACCGGGGGCTCCCCACGCGGGCTGGCTCCTGCTCCCCTTCCTGGCCGGAGGTCCCTGGGCTGAGCCGAGCTGGGGAGAAGCCCTTAACTCCAGGGCTCCCAGCTGGTGTTGCCTGGGGGCTGCCCCCCTCCCTTGCCCAGTGCCAGGGCGCTCTAGGGGAAGAGCTGGTCCGCGGGGGGGGCATGGCAGCCTGTGAGCGACCCGTGTGCTCTGAGCCCCCATCCCAGTCACTCGTGCAGCTGCCAGGGGTGGGGAGCGCGGCACAGGGAGCACCCTGCCCCGGGCCAGGATTGGGCAGTGGGGGGACCCCGTGCTGCAAAGGGGGCACCTGGGCCCTTGTGACCAGCGGGCACCAGAGGAACTGGTGTGGAGCCCACTGCAGCCTGGGCAGGGGCTGCTGCCGCTCTCACCCTGCCCTCCCCAAAGCCGGCACAGACCCCTCCCCCCCAGGGGGCCAGACGGGGGGGCTCTGGGGGCTGCAACGAACTCTGCACTTGTAGGAGGGTAACTTGGGGCCAGGCTGGGGGGTGCCCTTCTGCCTCCCCACTCTCCGCCTGCATGACCCAGCGCCACCCCACTGCCCCTGTCGGCTGGGCTGCGCCAGGCTGGTCGGGCCAGCGCAGAGACTCATGAGTGGGGCTTCCCAACTGCCCCACATCTGTGCCTGGAGTCTGGGGTCCTCCTGCCTGCAGCCTCCGAGCTTCCCTGCTCTGGTGTCTGGCCGTGGCCACCCGGGGACCATGCCGGGGCAGCGGAGACCCCAGTGGCAGTAGTGGGATCTTGCCGCACACAAAGACCAATGTGCTGCTGGCTCTGGGGAGAGCCAAGAAATGAACCCAGGCGTCCTGGCTCCCAGCCCCCCACTGCTCTCCCCAGGGAGGAAATGAAACTTCTCAGCGCAATGGGGAAGTGCCCAGGCCTCCTGTGTGCCGATAGCCAAGGGCTGAGTTGCTGCTGCTGGGCAAGTGGGGAGTGGGTCCCTCGGGCGCAGGCCAGGCGGTGCGGAGCTGCCCAGCCCCTGGCGCTGGGTTTGGCTGGGCTCTGAGCTGCCTGCCGCCATGTGCGTCTCCCCTGAGCCTCCAGGCCTCGCATTGTCACTGGTTATTGATACCCAGGGCGCCCCTCGGTGATGTAAGGGTTAAACCACGCGGCGGGGTCAGGACCCCAGCCCAGGGGTCCCAGACGGGGAAAAGGGCAGCTCTGGAACTGCCCAGTCGTGGCCTCCAGGGCCCAGGAACTCTGCCCCCCGGACCTTGGGCACCAGCGTGCCTGTGCCGGGGGCGTTTGAGGGCCTGGCTTAGAGGTGCCCATGCAGGGTCCTTGAGCCAGGCACTGCACAGAGACGGCTCCTGCCCCAGAAGCTTTGCCTAAGGGGCCGAGGGAGGCAGGACGGTTCCCCCGGTTGTATCTTCAGGGAGCTGAGGGCCAGGGAGGTGCCGGAGCTGCCCCAAGGGAGCCTGTGACAGAGCTGGGAAGTGGACACCTCTCCACTGAAGGGACCACACACTGGGCTGGGACCCAGGAGAGCTGGGTTCTCTTCCCAGCTCTCCTGGGGCCCAGCCCAGTGTGTGGTCCCTTCAGTGGAGAGGTGTCCCCCTCCCCCTGCCAGGAGTGCCCTATTACCCCCAGTTTACGGGGGACGGGGGGGTTGCTGCCCAAGGCTCAGCCCGGATTCGAACCCAGCTCTCCTGGCTCGCAGCCCCATGCATGGGGGGCTGGTCCCTGTGGCGCAGGTGCCCGGCCCCTGGGATTAGCAGGCAGCCGAGAGTTCTCTGTGCTGAGCCGGCCGGTTGCGTAAGTGGGTTCGGGTAGAACTGGCTGTTCCCGGCAGGGCCGCGCAGGCACCGGGCACCGGGAAACTGGAGTGTTTGCTTTCGCTATTGACATTTGTGGGTTTGCAAAAGTCCCAGCTCCTGTGAACCCGGTTGTGTGTGTGTGTGTGGGGGGCATGTAAGGGAGGGGGACAGGGGGGAGCTGTCCCCCTCTGACCGTTACAAACTGCCTGGCCCAGCCACGATCCAACTGAGACAAACCCAGCGCTGGCCCCATCCCGCATCCCGGTACCGGTGCCCGTGGTGACTGTCCCAGGGGTGGCCTCGAGGATTAACCCTTTGAGGCCAGCAGCCTGGGCCCTGGGCCCATGGGATTGCTGTGCACGCTGGAGCCCTGGACACCCCTCCCCCTCCTTGCTGCTGGGCCCCCAGCTTGCCAGGGAAATGAGGAGGGCCCAGGCTGGGGCATGGCTGGCCGGGCCGAGGGCTCTGGGGCTGGGAAGGGGGGATCTGATGGTGATGGGGCCCGGTGCAGTGACTTGGAAAGAGGTGGGTGAGGAAGCGAGAGCTTAGCCAGGCCGATGCTCATTCAGGCTTGTCCTCTCCAGCAAATATTGACACAGGCTGGTTGTCTCCTCCGGCAGGGAGCCCCTTGGCAGTGTTTCCTAGGAGCCGGGAAGGGGCCCCTGGGAGCGGGAGCCTCTGCCCTCCAGCCTGGTGGGGAGATGGAGGGTCAGCACCACCATGGCACACAGCAGCCAGCGAGAGTCATCTCCTGTGCCCTCATAGTCTGGTCAGCTTGTGACACCCAGGGAAGGTGGCAATCCCCATGGAACAGAAGGGGAAACTGAGGCACAACAAGGGTATTTGCCTAGGGTCATACAATGAGTAGTGGCTCAGCTGGGCATGGAACCCAGGAGTCCTGGCCCCCCCAGCTCTAACCCCTAGACTGCACTCCCTTCCCTCTGCATTAATGGCCCTTCCCCTCCTGCAGCCCTCCCGCCTGACACGGTGCTGAGCACCGTGGGAGCAAACATCACCCTGCCCTGCCTGCAGCGGCAGCTGGAGCCAAATGGCACCGTCAGCTGGAAGCTGGAGAACCAGGCTGGGAGTTCGGAGCGCGCGGTGCTGGGCGCCAGCCTGCTGCTGCGCCAGGTGCGGTACGACGACTCGGGCAGATACAGCTGCTATGTGGGCGGCTGCCTGGTGCGCTCGCTGCGGCTGCTGGTGGACGGTGAGTCTGGCTCGGGGCGGGGTGCCCGTGGCAGGGGCTGGGGGGGCATGTCCGGATCCATGGGCGTCAGGACTGGGGGGTCCCGCCGTGCCCGCGGGGTCCTGCAGCAACGTCCAGGCCAGCAGGCTCTCCTGTACGGTCCAAAGGCTGCATCGGGCGAGCAGCGTAACGCCGTACCCGGCGTGGGTCGGGACGTGCCCGGCCGGCGTGGCTGGCTCCCCTTCTGCCCCCTGCCCGGCCGGCGTGGCTGGCTCCCCTTCTGCCCCCTGCCCGGCCGGCGTGGCTGGCTCCCCTTCTGCCCCCTGCCCGGCCGGCGTGGCTGGCTCCCCTTCTGCCCCCTGCCCGGCCGGCGTGGCTGGCTCCCCTTCTGCCCCCTGCCCGGCTGGCGTGGCTGGCTCCCCTTCTGCCCCCTGCCCGGCTGGCGTGGCTGGCTCCCCTTCTGCCCCCTGCCCGGCCCCGCAGCCACTAACCCCTGCTCACAGTCCGGGGGCTCCCCTCACCGCAGCTCTGTCTGACTCCAGAGCCCCCGGAGCCGCCCGGCTTCTCCTGCTACCGGAGGAGTCACGTCAAGGACATCCTGTGCGAGTGGCAGCCGCAGCGGAGGCCGTCGCCCCGGACCAGGGCTGTGCTGTGGGTGAAGAGGTGGTGAGAGGCCTGGGGGAGCTGAGCCGCGGTTGGGGCTGACCCTGAGGCCCTCGAGGAGCACGTGGGGGTAACCCCACCTGGGACCCAGCCCTGGAGTTAGCTGTTAGCCATGGAGCCAGCCGGGCACGAGAGCGAGGCCAGGGCAGGAGTTGGTGCAGGCGCGGGCAGCATGGCTGGGCTGTCGATGCCCGGCAGGGTCCCCCCCCAGCGGCTGGCTCTCCGCGAGCAGAGCTGGGGCCTGCTTTCCCGGCACCAAATCGCCCTCCCACCTTGCCGGGTGCTGGATGGGGGGACGCCACGACAGGGTTGGATGTGGAGGTCCCTTGGGACTCTCTCCCTTGGCCGGCAGTGCCAAGCCCTGGGGGTGGGGGAGGAGTGCTGCTGGCCTTCAGCTCAGACCCAACGCCGAGGGCTTGACCGTGCCTGCTCAGGAAAGAGCCGAGCGCCTTCTCCCAGGCGTCCTCCCCCCATGCCCACACCCTCCCTACTTTCAGTTCCATACAGAGTTCTTCTCCTCTTCCTGTTCGAAAGCGCGGCCCTGCGGCTGCTCCGTTCCCCCCCAGAGTGGCTGCAGTGCAGCACTGTGTGCAGGGAGCCCTTGGCCCGGGGAGATGCCCGAGTGGGGCGGGAGGCTGCTGTCGCATGTTGCAGGCTGGGGCAGACCCTGCTGTGACTTTGAGCTGATGTCAGTAGCTCTGCCGGGTCCTGGGGTGTTCCCGACGTGGGTAGGGGGCGGTGGCAGGGCCCGCTGGCTGGGTGCTGCGCCTGGCCCTGAGCCGTGTTCCCTCCCTGGCAGGCTCACGGGAGAGAACGCCACGGAACAGCGCTGCCGCTACTTCCCCAAGGTGGAGAAATTCACGTGCAGGGTCACGGTGCCGCCCAGCGAGGACGACACCTTCCTGCTGGTGTCCATGTGCATCAGCAACGGGGCGGGGAGCGCGGTCAGCAAGGACCAGGTCATCTCGGCCAACCGCGTCTGTACGTATGACCCCCTGCCCCTCCTGCTGCCCCCCTTCTCCCCACGCCTACCCCACTGCCCCTCCCCGGAGCTTTGCCTGCTGCCCTCCTCGTTTTCCAGCCAGGTCTCTCTCCCCATGGGGCTGCTGGGTGCTGGCGCTGGCTGAGTCTGCAGAGCCGAAGCTCCCCCATCCCTGGCCCATCTGCCATGGCAACCCCCTGTAACAATGCTGGTTCTGGCAGGACACAACTGAGAGTGCCAATTCGGGACAAATTGCTCAAAGCAGGGCAGTTACAGCCCAAGGCTGGGGTTTCTCCACCTCTAAGGCAAACCAAACCAGCCAGACTAAGAGGACTTTGGTTTCACCCCACTGGCTAACCGCAAGTCACACAAGCAATTCCCTAAGACGTTCCAGTTTCCCAGTATCACCACCAGCGCCACTCGTTATAGGGACAAACAGTTATGAAAACCAACACCCCAGTAAAAGAAAAAAGGTTCCCCCGATCCCAAAGGACCAAGCCCCAGACGCAGGTCAATATACACATCCGATCTTACCCACAAATCATGCTGCTGCCAATCCTTTAGAATCTAAAATCTAAAGGTTTATTCATAAAAGGAAAAAGATCTAGATGAGAGTTAGAATTGGTCGAATGGAATAAATTCTATACAGTAATGGCAAAGTTCTTGGTTCAGGCTTGCAGCAGCGATAGAATGAACTGCAGGTTCAAATCAAGTCTCTGGAACATCCACAGCTGGGATGGGTCCTCAGTCCTTTGTTCAGAGCTTCAGTTTGTAGCAAAGTCCCTCCAGAGGTATGAAGCAGGATTGAAGACCAGATGGAGATGAGGCATCAGCCTTATATAGTCTTTTCCAGGTGTAAGAACACCTCTTTGTCCTTACTGTGGAAAATTACAGCAAAATGGAGTCTGGAGTCACATGGGCAAGTTCCTGCATACTTTGCTGAGTTGCAGGGCGTATTTGCCTTCTCTCAATGGGTCCATTGTGTAGCTGATGGTCCTTAATGGGCCATCAGGCAGGCTAGGCAGAGCTGACACCAACTTGTCTGGAGTGTTACCCAGAAGCAGAGCCCAAGTTTGAAACACAGACCGTATAGAGCCAATATTCATAACTTCAACTCCATCACTGATACACACATATAGACAGCATAATCCTAACCAGCAAACCATAACCTTGTCTTAGACACCTGATCTGACCCCCTTTATACAAGATTTGGTGTCACTACAGGACTTTGATTGCAACCATGTTCTATACGGTCCCAGTTCAAGTCAATAATGTGACCCCCCCCTCTCCTGACAGTGAAGCCGGACCCCCCAGTGAATGTGCTGGTGGACCCGGTGGAGAGCGCACCCCAGAAACTGCGTGTGAACTGGACGTATCCGCCCTCCTGGGACCCTAGGTTCTACCGGCTGCACTTCCAGGTCCGGTACCGGGCTGAGCGCTCCCAGAGCTACACGGAGGTGAGCACCCCCACACACATCGCCCTGGGCTCCCCGCCCCTGCCAGGCCAGCTCCACGCATGCCCCACCCTGCAGCTGCTGGGCAGGATGGGCTGCCACAGCCCCTGCCCCCCAACTCCCGTGCCTGGGCCCCTGCCCCCAGAGCTACAGCATGGGGAGAAGGGCCCGGTGCATCGCGTTTCCCTGTGGACAGGGAGGGTGCTGGGCTAGAAAGGAATGGGGGGCTGTGATGCTTCCTGGGTGTACCCCGGGTTCGGAGGCGCCTCGCTAGCATCATAACACACATCCTAGACTGAGCCTGAACGTTGCTAACGGGACGTTAGTACGGGCCAGGAGCAAAATCTGCCCCCGATCCTCCCAGCGTACCGCAGCCAGGCAAGGCTGGGCTCTTCCATTCCTTCAGCGAGCCTGGGTGCCCCTTGCAAGCACAGAGAGATCCAGACAGTCCTTCGAGCCTTAGTCACAAACCGACCCCCGCCGGCTGCGGGGTTGCTCCTCTGGAGTCTGTAAGCTCCGTTAGCATCTCCTGCCTGCCCGAGGGGAAGATGTTCGGCACCTGATGACCTGCTTAACTCCCAGACCTCCCGGTCAAGGGACCCACCTCCTCCCAGAGGATCCAGACGCCCAGCAGAGACCTCCCCTGCCCCTCATCAGTGAATTATCCTAGACAATGGACTCAGGGGATCCCTGTAAAACTCTGCACCCCCGGTGCCCTCTGCTAGTTGGCATCACGAGGTTCCGGGGTCACAGGGACCCGGGCTGTCCCAGCTGGGGAGGAGGTGGGGAGCTGTGCCAGTGCTGGTGCCCATGGTTTAATTCTGCCTGTTGCTTGCAGATCGACGAGCTAAGAGAGACGTCCCTGGTGATCCATGATGCCTGGCATGGTGCACGGCACAGGGTGCAGGTGCGGGGGCTGGAGGAGTTTGGCCACGGCTCGTGGAGCGAGTGGAGCCAGGAGGCTGTGGGCACCCCGTGGACAGGTAGGACTGAGTGGGAGGGGAGGGGTTCTCTGGGTGCTACCCCCCCTTCGCCCCGATTCCCAGAGCTGTTCCCTCACTGCTGCTGTCCTTGGATTGCAGATCCCAACGGCCTCGAGTGGCAGACAGGATCCTACAGCTCGCAGGTAAGGCAGGGGGTGCCGGGGCTGCCTGCCCGTTTGCTAGGGGCCCGTGGGCCCCGGTGGGAGGGGGAACAGGCCTCAGGGCTCAGGACTGTATGTGCTTCACCCAAGGGCTCTGTGCCCTGGGGGAGCAGGTGGGGGACATGCCGTGTGTTGGGGGTGGGGGGGGAGGACGGGGGACATACCCGTGTGTTGGGGGTGTCACAGGCGGGGATGGGGGACGGGGGACATGCCATGTGGGGGGGGTCACCGGCAGGGATGGGGGAACTGGAATGGGGACAGGCCTTGTGTTCGGGGTGTCGTGGGTGGGACTGGGGGGACCCTTTGTCCCTGTTGCTAACCCCCTCTCCCCAATCTCTCTCCTCCAGTTCCCCTCGGATTATGATTTCTACAACGACACGTTCACGGGCCCCCCCGGGCTCTATGGCACAGAGGGCGCGAATGGTAATGAGACCCCCCCCCTTGCCCCCCGTGCTGGTCTGTCAGGCCCAGGGCTCCCGGGTGGGCAGGGCTGCCACACCAGGGACATGCGGGGCAACCCAGAACCCAGCTGGCAGCATGGGCCGAGCACCCGGACAGAGAGCCCTGGTCAGCTGCCTCGGGACGGTCTGATCCGGGGCAACCGAGCCAGGGGGCAGCCCGATGGGTGGGCCCCAGGCTGGCTGTGCCGGCCCACAGGAGGTCTCGGTCATTCTCCAGGGCTCCCCAGCCCCTGGCAGCAGGTTTCTGGCCTTTGTAAAGCCCTCGCTGGCAGGTGGCGCAGAAATATCCAGCCCTGCAAAGCGAGCAAGGGGGGAGGGGGGGGCAGGCTGGGCCTTGCTGTGCTGGTAACGATGCCCGTGTCCCCTTGGTTTGCAGTGGGGGGTCTTGGTGTCGGCGACCACTCCACCGTGCCCCTATACACGTTCCTGGTCACTGGAGGGAGCCTGTTCCTGGGCACCGGCCTGCTCGCTGGCATCGTGCTCAGGTGAGACGCGGCCGGGCCGGCTGCCACTGGGCCTGCGCCCGGGCTGGTGCCGAGGGGTGCTGGGCCCCAGGGCCCTGGGCGGGGTGATGGCACCGGCTGGCTTCCTGGGGAAGCACTGAGGGAGGGACAGTCACTTTCAGCTGGTGCCCCCTGAGTCGGATCTGTTACTCCGGTGTGACTCTGGAGTGACTCCCGGGCACCAGGGCAGGACCGAATCTGGCCTGCTGGACTCAGCCGAGTTCCTGACGGACTTACCCCTGTGTGGCCAAGAGAGGCCATCTCCATAGAGCAGTCCGGGGGTCTTCTGGTGAACAGGAACGGGCCCCCTGCCCCCTTATATGGGTGGCCACTGCTGGCCCCAGCAGCTCTCTGGGGCTGGGATCCTGGTCTCCCTCCAGCTGAGAGACGCCCCTGAGGCCCCTGGCAGGGCTGGGAGAGCCCCCTCCAGCCCCGCTCATGGACTCCTGCTTGGCTCTCCACGGGGGTCCTTTCCTGAGCCCTGTGTGCTGGGGAACCCAGAGGGGCTGAGGGGCCCGGGCCCTGCCCCCAGCACGACTCTCCCCCTTCCAGCTGCAAGTGACTCACCCAAACGGTGCGGTGGGGGGCTCGGGCGAACTGCCATGGGAGGAGCTGGGTGCTTCTCGCTCTCTGTGGCCCCCAGTCCCTGATTTGCTGCTGACCCTTGTGCCACCGAGAGCTGCCCTGAATCTCGTCTCACAGGGTGTTACTGATGAAGACTCAGTGGGGCTTTGTCCCCTGCCTGCCCCTGGGGAGAGCCACGGCCTGGGGCAGCCGCGGTGTGGTCCCGGGGCCAGCAGGGCAATGGGCACCCTGCCAATGCAGGCCTGAGTCCCGACCCCGCAGGGATCGAGGTGTCTGAGGGGTGTGAGCCCCCAATCTCTGCCCCGCTCTGTGTTCCAGGTACAAGAAGAAATGGAGGAGGGGCTCCCTGGGCCAGGGCAAGGCCAGCGCTGTGGTCCAGCACCCCTTGGTGCCGCTGGCTCCTCCGAGCCCCACGTCCCCGCTGAGCGAGGCCCCGCTCCTCTCCCCTCCGGCGTCGCCAGGCGCCCCTGGCAGCGGGGACTTCGGCCCCTTCGACGTCACCAACATGGATTACCTCCTCGTCCCCCAGTAGCCGGGGAGCCAGCCTCGCCAGCCTGCGACGCAGCGACCGCCCCCTCAGGCGCCAAGGCAGGGGCCCGACCTTGTGGATTGGCTATAAATAGCCCGGCCCTTAACAATAGCTCCCTCTGCCCCGGTGGGCTGGAGCCGGTGCCGGGCAGCGCCGGGCTCCCAGGGTTCCCGGGACTCTGCTGGAAGGAGCCAACCTTTCTGTCCTTCCTGGGAGACGGACCCGCGCCCGCTGGCACCTCTCCCACAGTCTCCCCCAAGCAGCCGGAGCCAGCGTTTCCCGGCATGCCTCGTGGCGGGGTTTGGACAGTCTTTGGCGGTGGGTGGGGCCGGCGCCCTCGTGACGCAGCGTGGAGGGCGTCCGATGGGCCCACTTCCCGTGGACGGTGGCAAGGGCTGGCGGGGCCCCAGTTCCGGGAGAGGGGCATTAACCGGTAGAGCTGGGCATTCAGGGCACTGCCCCTCGGCCAGGCGCTCGCCAGGGGAAGTCAGCTGCAGGCCTGGGGTGAGGACCAGCACCGCCCCGGGCTCCAGGCCGACAGCGGAGTCCGAGCCAGCTGCAGCCGCCCCGTCCGAGGGGGCAGGGGCACCCGAGGGTCCCCGATTTGTGGGATGACTCAGGGCCTGCCACTGGGCAGCTAGAGATGCAGCTCCAGCCCACTGCCCCCCCCCCCCCATTGTACGGGCCTGGAGGTGCCAGGAGCAACCCTGTCGCGGGGAGCTCACCATCTGTATGGACATGGGGGGGGGGGGGGGATGGACAGCGGCTCAGAGTGGGGGCAGGATGTGGCCGAACTCACCCAGTGCCCTCCCCACTGGGCCTCACCCCCTCCCTGCAGCTGCTTGCGTGGGGCTGTAACAAAGGCTCCCCCCGCCCCCGGTGCAGTGCTGGGGGTTGGATTCTCTCGCCCCCCCTCCCCCCATCAAACTGGTGTTTGTGTGAAGAGGGTTTTGTACAGGAAGAGCCGTGTGTTGGCAACCGTGTGTCCAATAAATGTTTTTTTACGTGGTGCAGAGGGCTGCTGCTGGGGGGGGGATTGGGGGGCTGCTCGGGGGCATTAGCCGACCCCCCCGCTCTGGTCGGGGAAGATGCTGAGCCGGGTGCCGGGGAGGCCACGACTGCGTAAGTGGCAGCAGAGCAGTGACGTGTTCCTAAGGGGCTGGCGAGCCCAGGCCAGAGCCCCGCAGAGAACCCAGGAGTCCTGGCTCCTAGAGCTGCCATTTGTTTCGCAACAGGGAGAAGGAAAACTGGCGGCTGCAGCGGGCGCACGTTCACTGGGCACCGCGAGGGGAGGAAACCACAGGCCGGGAGGCCAGTCTCGCCCGCTGCCCTGGGGAGACAGTTCCCCTTTGGGGCTGGCCCCTGGCCCGTACCAAGCTGCACAGGATGCAGATGTCGCTCCGGGGGCTGGGACGAGCGCGGGGTGGGGGCGGGGTGCAAAGGCAGCAGGGTCTTGGCCACCTCTTGGCAGCAGCGGCTGGGGGACGGCAGGGCCGAGCCCTGGGCCCCGGGGGTTCAAGGGGCGACGCGGGGCAGGGGCCAGGCTGAGCGCTGAAGCTCAGGGCTCCCTGGGGTGCTAGCCCCACCGCGGCCTGTACCTCTCCCTGGGAGCGGCTGGGGCAGCCCCCGCCCCCGCCCAGGGCTGTGCAGAGGAAGGTTCGCTGCCTGCTATGTAAATGGCCTACCCTGAAAGTACCTGCTGCGAGCAGCTCTAGGCTGGGTTTGAGTCAGCCCCTTCCCCGCAGAGCCCAGAATAGCAGGCGGGGGCGGCTGACAGGTGAGCGAGCGGCCTTCTGCCCCCAGGGTGAGGGTTCACACAGCCAGGCCCCCAAGCTGGGAACCAGCCTCAAACACCCCCCCACGCTCTGTGCCTCGGGAAAAGGGTTCGCCATTGTGCTCACGGGGAGCTGAACCATTCTGCCAACCTGGCCCCCCCAGGAGCAGCAGGAACTCACACAGCTTCCAGCCTTGGCCAGACAGCAGGCGGGCGCCTGGGCTCCGTGGGGGGAACTGCCCAGCCCGGTACGATCCCCCCTGGGTGGAACAGAGGCGTCGCTGTGCCAGAGCTGAGCCTCCAGCGGCCATGGGCCCAGACTGGCTAACGCAGAGCGGGTTCTTCCACAGCGACGCTGCCGGCCCCAGCCGCACAAAGCCTGAGCCCAGAGGTAAAGCCAGATTGACCCCAGGCTAGCCGCAGAATCCAGCTCATGCCAGCTGCGTGAGTTGTGTGTCGCTCACTTCTGTGCACACATTTTGTAAGACACGAAGTTCCCCAAGTGAGGGTGAGAGCAGGAAGCTGACTAACCCCGTCTCTGCAGCAGAGGCGCTGAAAAGGGAGAAGGACAGATTTTTTTTTCCTTAGTGCTGATGCAAATCAGAAAATCCAAAGCCTTGCCACTGATTTCAATGGGCTTGGGACCAGGCCCCACTGCAAAGATGCAATCAAGCACTTATTGCAAATGCAGCGCTAGCAAGTGTCTCTTCTGCCCAGGCCTCAGCAACACGCAGACGCTGGGCCAGGCTTTTCCTTGAAGTGACAGTTTCTTTCCTCCGAGCACCATGGCTGCAAGCAGCCTTGAGTCAGTTCTCACCCGACGTCATAAAACCACCTCGGGCAACATCATAAATACTTTAAAAACAATGAATACAGACAAGCAGCTGGTTAAAGACACCGTCTCCAAAGATCAAAGGTCTAACACTGGCTATGCAGCCCCATGGGGCACAGCTGTGCTAACAGCCGACCCAAAGAAAGCATGACGACCTGCCGGGATGCTCTGCCCGTCTCTTGCCCAACCCAGGAGCGTCTCCGAGAGCTTTGGTCCAGCTGGCCGCTTCCCGGGAGCAGGGCTGGCTCCAGCACCAGCTTGGCAAGCAGGTGCTTGGGGCGGCCGCTCCGGAGAGGGGCGGCAGGTCCAGCTATTCGGTGGACGGTCCCACACTGCCGGTTGGAGCGAAGGACCTTCCGCCGAATTGCCGCCGCAGATCGCAGCCTTTTTTTTTTTTTTTTTGGCTGCTTGGGGTGGCCCAAACCCTGGAGCTGGCCCTGCCTGGGAGGCACGCGAGCTGCATGCACATGCTAACTGGACTCCCCTGGCTCGCTTGGGGAAGGGGATTCGATTCCGTCAGAGGGGCAAAGGCACTTAGGGCTTGTCCTCTTGGCAGAGCTAATGCACATGTCCCCCCACCCACCCCCCCGCACGCGAGGGTGTTGGTGCGTTGCCCGGAGGTGGCTGGCACAGGGTAAATGGAGCGGAGCTAACTCCGCATTGAGGACAGAGCCTCAGCCTGGAGCGACCACAGCTGGCCGGCCTGTGTCTCCGGCCACGCTCCAGCAGGGAGAACCTGCCTGGGAACTCCTCAGGACATGCAACTAAGGGGAACATTTTCCTTCCTTGCCTGGTCCCACCCTGTACTGCAGAGTCCTCGCCACACGGTGGCAGTGTTGACCCAAGCACTAATTGGCCCCTTTCTGGTCTCTGCCCACCCCAGGGTGCAGGGGTGACGGGGGAGCCCCTGGCTCTGTGTAGGGGGCAGAGCAGTGGGGAGGGGGCGGCCGCCGGGGGATTGGGGGCTCTGCTGGCAGTTTGCATCCCCTGCCAGGCACCAAGTCAGCAAAGCAGGTGCTAACCTGAGCCCCGACCAGCCGGGGGGCTTTGCTGAAGCAAGGCCTGGCAGAACGAAGCCCAGTGCCGGACGGCGGCAGCGCCAGCTCCCAGGGGTTTACTCCTGTTCCCGGGGGGCAGCACCTGAAACGACTGGAACCGACTTGGGGCTTGTGGCTCCGGGACCAGGCCCCGTTACAGGGAGAAAGCCAGAGTGCGGGTCCTGCTGCCCCTCAGTCAGGCCCCACTGGAGCAGGCAGGCAAGCGGCTAGGCTTACAGAGTACGTAACGCCGTGTGCCCCCCTTCCATCAGGCAAGTCCTCGTTCAGGCACTGTCAGCAGTACGGGCAGGGCACAGGCCCCTGGGAACGGGCCCAAGGGGCACCCCGGAACGCCCCCTCTGTCAAATGCTGCTCCCGGAGGAAAACCGTAGGGGACTTCCCCGCAGAGGGCATGTGAAGAGCCCCAGGCTGAATGGGAGTGACGTCATTCGAAGCCGGGACTCGGCCCATCTAATTACCCTATGGGGACGTGAAAGCATCTCAGAAAAATGCCCTTCCCGCGACCTAGTGCAAGACCTGCCGGGGGGGGACCATTACCAACTGCCGGGCGGGGGCCTGGCCATTACCACTTGCCAGGGTGTGTGTCTTGCACTACCCGAACACAGAGGCTGCCCTCCACTCCTACCGCCAGGCTCCTATCCAGCCAGCTCCTGGCTCGCTGGCTTTCACGGCCTGGGTCCCCGCCACGAGGGCCGTCACTCACCCCACAGGCCTGGGCCAGAACAGCAGCGTTTCGGGCCGGGCGAAGAGGAAGCCAAGGTGGCAATTGGGAACAGCAGCGGATCCCTTTCCCATTTGTCACACGCATCCTGCCCCTATGCTGAGGTGGTCCAACCAGCCTGCCAAGCCTACTGCCCACCTGGGGAAGCTGAGAATTCGCTGGGGAGATCACGTAACCCACGGGGCAGTCGGCTGCAGACTCAGTATTGGACAGCGCCGGCTGCAGGCGTTTGGCCCTGGCTTTGGGCTACGCCAGGGGCGGGGAAGACTGGAGGGGAGAGAAGGCTTGGAGGGGGAATGACCTTGCAGCGGAGGGTCACAAGGATGCTCCCAGCAGGGAGACACCGTGCGGTCCAGTCAAACATCTTGCGCTGGACAGAAAGCAGGGGGGTAAAGGGGCCTCCCGGGGTGCGGGAGACTCAGGGAAGCAGAACGGCTGCCCAGGGTGCCAGTGGAGCCGGGCCCCAGCTGCCCACAACCATCAGAGACCCCAGGAAGCCAAAGGGGACGTCACCCTCCCAGACAGTGGCCAGGAGCCAGCGGGGGAGGAGCTCTGGCCTGTGCCAGGCCTTGAAGGGGATTGGGACCAGGAGCAGCTGCTCGGCACCATGCCCATTGCTGCCCAGGGTCACGCTGACAAAGTCCCAGGCAGCGCAGGGTCACCCCCCCGGAGCAGGCCATTGGGAGACAGGCTAGCGGGCCAGCCGGCCTGCGGGACGATCCGCTTCGGCAATCCCAACATCCCTTTATACTGACACCAAAGCCTGGCAGCTCCGGCTCTGTGCAGGGCCCAGGGGGCTCTCCGTGGGGCAGAGCGTTCCCAGACTGCAGCCCCTGCTAGGCAACGGGGGCGCCGTCCTGCAGACAGCGACCAGGCCCTGGCTGGAACGAGATCAGACATGCTGGGGAGCGGGGTCTTTGACTCTGCCCAGGGTGGGCCCCGGAGCGCTTGCCGCTCCCGCGATGCACCTGGCTCCACGCACGAGCCCGCCCGGCCCTCTGGCTGCCCCGAAGTCCGTGGCGAAGCCCCAGGCAGCTGGCTGGGCACGGCCGCGCTAATGCAGCTTGCTGTGCACGGGGTGCAGCAGGGTCATGTGCTCCGCCCCTTTGAAGGGCAGCTTCTCTGTGGAGTAGTGATGCACCACTTCGGGGACGCTGCCGAAGACCCCGCTGGTCTGGCTCAGTGTGTACTTGTTGTCCTTGGTCTGGGCCACGATGATGTGGACGCATCCCTGACTGGTCCTGCAGCAAAGCCATGGGGGGGTGGGGTGGGGGGGAGGAGATCAGATGTGCTGGGGAGTGACCGCGGGGGGGCTCCCTGGGCCCCACGTGCTACAGCCAGCACTGACCTTAGTCCTTGCTCTGGCGCCTCACGTATGAAACCTCGCAAGGCCCGAGCAGCTTCATTATCCCCACTGTGCAGAGGGGAAACTGAGGCACGGTGAGGCTCGGCCTCAGCAAGTTAGTGGCCGACCCAGGAGTCCTGGCTCCCAAGCACTTGAATTCACTCCCCCTCCGGAGCCAGGAAGAAAACCCAGGGGGAGTCTTGGCTCCTGACCACCAGGCCCCTCCCAGAGTTGTAAATAGAACCCAGGAGTCCTGGCTCCAAGTGCCCTGCTCCCCCCACACTGGGGACTGAAGGGTGACCCCAGAGCAGCAGTGACTGGCTCCAGAGGGAAACTTCTCCATGGATCAGACCCAACGGGAACTGCTGGGTGCAGAGCTACAGGCCGGCTCCTTGTCCAGTGTGCTGCCCTGGGGGCAGGGGGTGTTTCCCGGGATACAGCCCTGGGCACCACCACCTCCAGGCTCTGCCTGCTAGCCCTGCTGCCAGGGCCTGGCTCTCTGCTGCCTGCCCCACCGCTTCCCAGGCCAGAGCGACACCATCGTCCCCGCCAGGCGTGACGGGAGCAGCCGCACGAGGCGCTGGCGAGTCCCTGGGTACGTT
This sequence comes from Chrysemys picta bellii, assembly GCF_011386835.1. NCBI lineage: Eukaryota > Metazoa > Chordata > Testudines > Emydidae > Chrysemys > Chrysemys picta. The sequence continues at coordinate 24,465,513 of NC_088810.1, forward strand.
CCCCGTTTCCCTGGGCTGGGCCCGGCTAGGGGCTGCCCAGGGCCATTCCGGCCCCACGGTCGCCTCGTCACCAGCCCAGCCCCTGTTTGTTCCCTTCCCTGCTCCGATTGTTTCGGCTCCAGGGGCTCCACTTCCTCAGGAAGGAAACGCCGCCAGCACTGCCGACAACGATCCTCCAGCGCTGCGCCAGAGAGCCAGGGGCCGGGCACTGCCGCGACCCGGGCCGGCCCTCGGGGCCGCGCCTCCCAGGACACAGCCAGCAACAGGGAGGCCGAGGGGGGCGTGGGGCCTATGCCCCATGCCTGGCACGGGGGCTTCCCACAGTGCTCCACGCCCACAAGGCCTGGAATCCAAGGGGGGTCAGGCTGCTCTCCAGAGACCCTTCAGCCCAGGAAAGGTGTTTCTGTAAGGCAGCCCCACAGGCCTGTGCTTCCCACAGAGCCCTCCCAGAATGCCTGGGTCCTATTTCCGGCTCAGGGAGGGGGAGTGGGGTCCAGTGAGGGGCTGGGAGCCAGGACTCCTGGGTTCTCTACCTGGGAAGGGAGTGGGGTGCAGTGCTTAGAGCTGGGAGCCAGGACTCCTGGGTTCTATCTGTGGCCCAGGGAGGGGTGTGGGGTCTAGTAGTGGCCAGTGCAAGGTGGCCCGTTATGCCCCGGGACACCGACCGCCCCAGGGGTGTCGCCCCCCCACGTTTTATCCCATTTCGATGGATCCCAACCTCTGCCCTGCCAGCTGAGAACCTCCTGGCCACAGGGGAGCCGTATCCCCCAGCCAGCCCCATCCAATGCCCCCCGAGGTTGGGGCCCTGATCTCTGCTGCGCCTGCCCCCTGCAGGCAAACGTCGCCCCTACTTACTTGAGCGCGATGGAGTATTTGCCATTCCCCGTCTCGCTGGTCCGCACCAGGTAACCGGCCTCTTTGCAGGGCTGCAACCGGCTCTCGGCCTCGGCCCGGGTGATGGCTCCATGGTACCAGCTGTGAGGAGCAGAGAACGGGCTGGGTTTCTGAGCATGTCCTGCAGGGCCCGAGTCCTGGCTCTGTGGGGTTACAGGGACCCCTCATGTGCTGGTTGGAGGGGGGGCGGTTAGCTCTGGAGGTGCATGGCAGGGCACAGGCTCCATCTTTCCTCTCACGTTAGTAAAAGGCACCTGCTTTGCCCAGCATGTCTCGGAAGCAGGGCTGGGCCCTGGGGGGCGGGATGCATTTAAGGGCTGGGTGTCCAGGCCATCGGAGGCTGATAATCTCATTAGCCTTAGGAAGTGGCTGGAGCTCCTGGGATGGGAGGAGACGGGGCCAGGAGAGGGCCCAGCGAACTGCGGATCCCACTGGAATCCCAACCCTGGGGCTGGCCCAGAGCCACCGCTCAGCTCCCTCCGCTTCCTTGTTCCAAAGCCAAGATTTGGAGGCAGGGGGAGGAGAGAAAAATTGATTTCCCCAAGCAAGCGGGGAGAGCCTGGGGCAGAGGGGTCGAGACGAGGGACACCCCGACGCCCCTCGGGAGGGACAGGCTGGTGGGAAGGGGCAACGGGCGAACCAAAGTCACAATGCAGCTCGTTTTGTTTGGGAAGCTCCTGGGATGCAGGGCTGGGCAGGGGAGGGGGGGTCGGGCAAGAGGGTGGGCAGGAGGGGGGCAGGCGTGGGGCTGGGCAGGAGAGGGGGGGCGGGGCTTACGGCTGCTTCTCCAGCGCCAGGGCTGGGTCCACTCGCTCGCCCCTCGCCGTGGTCTGGGAGCGTCGGCTTCAGGGTCTTGGGGAGTCCAGCTCTTCTGGCGATGGTGCTGCCGCAGCGCCTCGTCCTTGGGGGCGCCCGCCGCCGCTCTGCTCCCTCAAACTGGACTGGAAGGAAGGGCTCCGTTCGCCGATCGGCAATGGGGAGAAGTGCCCGACTCTCCCCACCTTGACCCAGCCTGAACGGGCCACGCTCCTCTCCCTCGTGCTCGCCCTACCTCAGCTCCCGGGCTTCCCCAGCCCAGATTCTCTCCAGCAGCTCGGGAGCCCAGATCCCCTCCTCACCCCCAAGGACGGGCCCCGGGGCCCCTGCCAGGGGGAGGGCGCTGCCCACTGGACACGGGCAACCGCATGGCGTGGACGGACACCCTGGCGTATTGCTAAGAGAGCCAGTCCCTGGCCTCTGCTAGCAGGAGAGTGGGGCAGCTCCCCCATGGCAGCCTGGGGCCCACGCGGGAAACCAGAGCGACCCCACGGCTGCTCCCCTGCAGCCCTGAGAGCAGGCTCCAGGCATATGGAGGCCATATGCCTCTGTCATCTGCAGGCCCACCGCCCCGCCCGCCCCAGAGTCCCCAGTACCCCCACCAGCCAGCGCCTTCTCCCCCCCGCCCCCCGCTGGCCAGTGCCCCACAGCCCCACCCCTACCTGACAGAGCCTTCACTATCTGCTCCTTCTTCCACTCCCAGGGCTGCTCGTACTCCGCGGCAGGGCGCTCGTCGTTCTCCGGGAGCCGGCTGTCCACCACCCGCGCCCTCCTGTCCTGCAGGGTGCTGGCCGGCGCCTCCCCGGGCTCATAGGGGGTGTCATAGAGCTGCGGCGGGGCCTTCCCCAGCTGCTCCTTGGAGCCCTGCCGCTTGGGTGCCGCGTCCGGCCGGGGGACGCCCTCCCCCCGGCTCCCCGGGCCCGTCCAGCAGCAGATGGCTTTTGACCAGCGGGTCCTTGGAGCCCCGCCTGCGGATTTCTGAAAGGCCAGGGGAGAACCAGAGTCAGGCAGCCCCCCAGAGCCCTGCAAGCAGAGCGGGGGGAGAGGGCAGCAAGGGGGGCCTGCCCCCCCCGCCCCATAATAATGCCCAGGTGACCCCCAGACCCAAAGGTGGGGGTGAACACCCTGGAACCTGCAATGTCAGGGGCTCAATCCAACACGCCCCGCCCTGGGAGACTCCCACGGGCTCCCGCAGGCGCTGGCCAGGCCAGTACTCAAGGGCTGACCCAAGCTGGTCCTGGGAACACCCCGGCTCTGCAAAGCCAAGCTCCAGGGGGCAGGGGATTGACGCTGCTTTGTGGGACATCGGCACATGGAGCTGGGAGGGCGAGGTGCTGTCCCTGAATGCTATGGGGCTGGGAAGGACAAGTCCTAGCCGTGGGGGCTGGGAAGAGGGCGTGTCCCCCCAGGGCTCAGCACTGGGGTACCGATGAGTGCCAGGGTAGGACTGGGGTCTCTCTGCCCCTCCCCAAGGCGCCGCGGGAACAGAAACAATCCTGGAGCTGCAAAGGGATCCTTCCTGCTGGGAGAATGGAGTGGGACGTGCGGGACGGGCTCCCGGAGGAAACGCAGGCAGGAAGCTACGCCCTGGCTGTCCGATAGGAGCCCACTGCGCCGGGGCAGGCCAGCGGGCGCAGCGAAGCAGGGCTGGGATCATGCTCGGGGACATGCATGCAGCTGGCCAGGGGCTGGGGACTCGCCCCGGGCCCCCCATCACGGGCCCCCCTCCTATGTTCACACTCAGCACCGGGGACCCTTATCCCCCAAGTCACGGAGCTGAGCTGCTCCCCGGCGAGAAGGGGGCCCAGGGCCGAACTCCCTCATCCGGGAGGGGCAGGCATGTGAACCCGCTGTGGGCAGCGTGGGGCAGGGGACCCTGCCCAGCGCCTACCAAACAGGAGCCCACCCTGCGGCCGGGGCCCACGCGGGCACAGCCGAGCCATCAAATAAAACCACCCGCCCCGCCCGCCCCCCAACCCTTCTCCGTCCGCCGCGAACCCCGACGCCCCAGGCCTGACAAAGTGCCCTGCATGGAAAAAACCCATCAGCCAGCAGCAAATCTTTCATTTCCAGCTTCCGCTCCACTCGTTTCCTGTTATTCCGCCCAGCTGCTTGGCCGGGGCGAGCCGGGGCCCAGCGCAGCGCGGCACTGACTTGGGGCGGCTCTGCTGGTTTTTCAAAGGGCAGCGGGAGAAAGTTGCTGCTCGGGGGCTTGGCTGTAAATTACCGCGATTCCCTGGGCTCGAGGGAACCGCAGAGCTCCCAGATATTCCCCGTGCCCCCGCTGCTGCCCCTTGGACAGGCCGGGAGAGCTACCACCCTCAGCACGCTGCCCACAGAGACGCCCGGGGGAACCTCGGAGGTGAAAGCGTGAGACGTGCTGAGACAGCTCACGCAGCGGCTCTGCCAGCACCCCTCCAACCTGACCCACAGCCCCTCCTCTGGCCCAGCCCGGGGCACCCCACCCAGCTCTGCCAGTGGCCCTCACTCCCAACCCACAGCCCCTCCTCTGGCCCAGCCCGGGGCACCCCACCCAGCTCTGCCAGTGCCCCTCACTCCCAACCCACAGCCACTCCTCTGGCCCAGCACGGGGCACCCCACCCAGCTCTGCCAGTGCCCCTCACTCCCGACCCGCAGCCCCTCCTCTGGCCCAGCCCGGGGCACCCCACCCAGCTCTGCCAGTGCCCCTCACTCCCAACCCACAGCCCCTCCTCTGGCCCAGCCCGGGGCACCCCACCCAGCTCTGCCAGTGCCCCTCACTCCCAACCCACAGCCCCTCCTCTGGCCCAGCCCGGGGCACCCCATCCAGCTCTGCCAGTGCCCCTCACTCCCAACCCACAGCCCCTCCTCTGGCCCAGCCCGGGGCACCCCACCCAGCTCTGCCAGTGCCCCTCACTCCCGACCCACAGGTCCTGCTAGCCCAGCACGGGGCACCCCACCCAGCTCTGCCAGTGCCCCTCACTCCCGACCCACAGCTCCTGCTAGCCCAGCACGGGGCACCCCACCCAGCTCTGCCAGTGCCCCTCACTCCCGACCCGCAGCCCCTCCTCTGGCCCAGCCTGGGGCACCCCACCCAGCTCTGCCAGTGCCCCTCACTCCCAACCCACAGCCCCTCCTCTGGCCCAGCCCGGGGCACCCCACCCAGCTCTGCCAGTGCCCCTCACTCCCAACCCACAGCCCCTCCTCTGGCCCAGCCCGGGGCACCCCACCCAGCTCTCCCAGTGCCCCTCACTCCCAACCAACAGCTCCTGCTAGCCCAGCACGGGGCACCCCACCCAGCTCTGCCAGTGCCCCTCACTCCCGACCCACAGCCCCTCCTCTGGCCCAGCCCGGGGCACCCCACCCAGCTCTGCCAGTGCCCCTCACTCCCGACTCACAGCCCCTCCTCTGGCCCAGCCCGGGGCACCCTGGCTCTGCTGAAGCCCTGCAATTTGACCAGTGGAAGCTGCAGCTCTCCAGGCCTGGACTCTCCAGATGGACACACCCTGGGTTTGGGACGGCGCCAAGCCCCCGACTGACAGAGTCCCTACGCACTTGCTCCAGCCCCACCGACTGGGGCGAGACTCGGGTGTGGGCCCAGAATCGGGGCAGGGAACCCGGCAGCGATCAGGACGGACTCGAAGGCTCCAGCCGCAAACAGCCCCGGGTACCTAACTCTGCTCCCCCCTGCAGGTCACCCCCCCTTATCCCCAAGGCGTCGCCCACCCAGCAGAGCGGACTCACGGGCACCGATTACCACCCGCACCCTGCCCCAGAGGTACTGCAGTGCGAGTTGCCACGTGCCCAGCATGCCAGCTGGGGGGGGCGGGGGCGGACACACCCCTTTGCTGTGCTAGTCACTTCGCAAATACACCAGTGTCCCCTGACTACCCCAGACCTGACCCACAGCCAGGCACCAATCGGGTCTTCCATGGGCGTTAGCAGTAGCCCGGGGAATTCAAAGCTCCTTCGTGCACTCACGCCGTGCGAGCTTTGCAGTCCCTGGGAGTCCACATGCGACGCTCCAAGCCTCCCCTGAGACAGGCCCCAGCCGCCCCCCAGGTCAGCGACCGAAGGCAGAGACAGGCCCCCACCCCCAGGGAGCACTGGGAACGAAGAGCTCCCAGCCCCGGTGGGCCGGCACAGGGCAAAGGCAGGAGCCAGCCAGCTCACCGGATGGGGAAGGAGCCCGGCGCGCGCTGGGGCTGTCGCTGGCCAGGCGTTTGTGCAGCGGAGCCGAGCCGGCCGGCCTAGTAACACAGGCGAGAGCGGGGAGGGAACCGAACCGGCCCAGGTCCAGGCGGACACAGCTCTGAGCCTGCCCCCCCTTGGCCAAGGCCAAGGCCTCCAGGTACGATGGGAGCTCTGAACGCCAGGATCGGGCCCATCGCGAGGGATTCCCCGTTTCGTTCCCCTCTTCTCCGCCCCGGGGGCTGCTCGTTTCACTTCCCTTCACTGAGGGACGTGAGCGGAGGTCAGAGTCCATCGGCCCCCGGGTCAGGCCCTGGCCAGAGCCCGCTGGACTCCTTATCTCTCCCCGCAGAGCAACAGGAAACAGAAGAGCCGGCTTCCTGCTCCAGCTCGGTTTCGTTTCCACAGGGCTGCTGCAGGGATGGAGTCTGCCCAGCCTGGAGCAATCCCACATTGTACCCAGCTCCACGGCTTCAGGGGTGGGTCTTTAACATCTGCAAATATCCCCCCTGCAGAGAACCTCATGCCACTTGAATGAGCCTCCCCCATTCGGCAGGGGGCAGATTTAAATATCCAATTTCAACATTGACCCGTCCCGCCCCGAGTTTCCCTTTTCCCGGGGTCAAATTGGCATTCGCCAGCCCCGCCGGGATCCCCGGCCACGCACCCGTTATCATCTGCTGCGCGTCGTAGGGCTCCATGTACCCGTCGTTCTCCCCCAGCCGCTCCGCCTCCCGCTGGCCCTTGGTGTGCTTGGCGTCGTATGGGTCGGCGTAGTCCTCCAGAATGATGACCTGCGGGGGGCAAAGAGTTCCCAACACGCTGGCCAGGACAACCACAAGCCCCCTAAGGGCCACAGCACCAGCGCGCCCAGTTATGGGGTGGGAGGGCCCGTGTTTCCAGCGGTGCTGGGCCCCACAGCGCCCCACACCTTCAACCAGAGAGCTCAGCAGCACCCCTGCCAGCTCCAAGCCCTGCTTCACTGCCACTGGTACTGCTGGCACAACCGTGCGACACGACTGTGTTCACACGCACGGTGACAGGAATGCTTCACGGTTGGAGACAATATAATCCCAGCGGAATCAGAAGCTGGTAGGGACAGAGAGACGAGGTGGTGTGGCCTGGTGGGGAGGGCCCTGGACTAGAACCTAGACCTGGCTTCTATCCCCTGCCCTGCCCCTGCCCTGCTGGGTAGCCTTGGGCAAGTCCCTTCCCCCCTCTCTGCCTCAGTTTCTCCTCCCACACTTTGCCTGTTCAGACCCATGAGCCCTCTCTCACGATGCGTCCCAACGACACCGCAGCCAACACACAGGGAGCTCCCAGGGCAGACCAGGCAGCCTGTAGCCGTCACAGATGCTGGCCGGTCGTGGTGATGCTAGCGGGGAGCCTGCTAACGCACATGACAACCACAATGGCCTTGTGCCCACGGGGATCGTGGCAGCACGGCAGTGTCCCTGGAGAAGACAAGGCCTCTGCATCGGTGCAGCGCCCAGCACACCGCAGCCCCCTGAATTTGAGACCCGCGTGGGTTCCAGGCAGTGGGGGGCGCCCAGGCGAAGGCTCTTGTACCAGCGGGGGCAGAGGGTAGGGGATTAATGAGGCCATTGGCTGCAGAAGCCAACGGGCTGTGGGGGGGAGTCTGTGGGTCAGGGCTGACCAGCCATGGGCACCTCTGTCTGGGCAGCAGGAGAGCTGCAGGTCGGGACCACGGTTCAGGCCAGCGCTGACAGGGGCTCTCCGATTCCAGGACGTAGGCGCTTTATTTAGCTAAACCGCAGCCCCTAGCCCAGCGTGTCCCACTTCCCAGCAAACGGGGTCCTTCCAACCAGACTTTTCATAACGAGCAGCCCCGCCAGCAGGGACTAACGAGGTCAGCGTGGGATCAGTTAGCAGGGGGACAGAGCGCCTATTCTCCCTCTGGCCGATTACAGCGAGGTTGGGATCAAGGGAATTAGGAAAGGGCTCAGAGCCGGGCTAATCAGCTGAGCCCACAGCATTGAAAGCCGCCTCCTGCTCTGGGGTCCCTCATTTCCCAGGATCCGGGGAGAGGGAATGAGAACGTGACCTGCCCAATGCCACGCACCAGAGCTCTGCCAAGCACAGGGGCAGCCGCTCTCCCAGGGGGCGCTGGCTCCCTCGAGGCACCAGTACTTGGCCGAAGCGAACGGGGTTTTCATCCATCCGGCAGGGCAGCACTGTCCCCTCCCAGGCACAGGGCAGGCTCAGGGTACGCAGCCCCTGCGTCCTGACCGCGGGTTAGCAGCGGGAGTTAAAGCCCAGAGGGCGGCCTGCGGGCGAACCCGCACTGCTAACGCCCGTTAAAAGCGGAGCGGCCGTGTCTTCCCGGGGGGCTGACCCCGAGTTAAGAACAGCCATTTGCTGCCGTGTAGACGCCCCTGGGTGAGTTGCCCAAGCCCACACAACAGCTCCCGTGAGCGCCAGCCCTGGGCGCTACCCGCTAGGCCACGGCCCCTTACCGTCTCCTGTTTAGGGGTCTTGCCCTTGTCCTCCTCCGGCGCCGGGCTGGGCGCTGGGCTACCGCTGGGGTAGCTTTTCCCATTCTTCTCATGGGCGTCCACCTTGATGAGCCGGTTCATGTAGGTGCTGCAGCCAGGGCCCTTGGGGGCGCCCTCCTGGGGGCTGCCTTCCGCCCGTGAGTTCTTGCGCATCTTGCCCGTGGCGGCCTGGATCAGCCCCTGCAGGTTGTCCCGGGACAGCCTGCTGCCGCCATCCTTGCCGGGCCCCGGAGCCGCCCGGCAGCCCCCCAGCTCGGCCGCCGAGTTCTTGCGGTTTTTGCCCTGCACGGGGCCGGGGCCCGGCTCGGCGGGGCCCAGGGGCTTCCGGGAGGCGCTGCCCAGCTTGCCCAAGCTCCCGCTGCCCGGCCTGGCCCGCTCCGAAGCCGTCTTCAGACTGGAGGGGAACTCCCTGAACCACTTGGCCGCCATGGGGCGGGGGGGCTGCCGGCTGCCGGGCTATGGCTGGGAGATGCCGGGGAGGGGGCTGTGACCTTTGGTGGGGAGCGGACACTGGTGGCTCGGGGGGGAGGGCGCGTGCCCCACCCGTGGGGGAGCTCCGTGCCAGCAGGGGATGAGGGTGGGGAGAAGGGGGGGTCCTGCTTCCCCCCCGCCCCCGGTAAATCACAGTCCCGGCGTGGGGGGGAGAGTCAGGGGAAGGGGGCCCCCATTGCAGAGGTGGGGAGCGGGAGTCACTCGTGGGGGAGGGCTGGTCCTTAACCCATGGGGGTGCAGCGGGAGGGGGAGACAATGTCACCTGCAGGAGAAGGGGGGTGGGGAGCCTCCTTCGCCGGGGGGGCAGATGGGGTCGCTCCAGGTCCGTCGCCCCGCCCCGGGGGCCCCACGAAGCGCTGCTGGGCGCCCCGAGGCCTGGAGGGGGTCTGCGGGGGCGCAGCGCAGCGGGGGCGGCTCCGTGTCTCCTGCGCCTCGCTCCCTGCAGCTCCGCGGCCGCCGGCCAGCGCTGCCCGGGCTCCCCGCCCAGATCCGGAGGGGGCGGCGCAGGGGGGAGGGGGGACCGGCCTGCAGAGAGCTGCCCCCGCCGCGAGGGGGCGCAACCTGCCGCGCAGGGAGCAGGGCGATTTCCAGCGGCGTCGGGGCGCGCGCGCTGCGCGGTCAGTGCGCTGCGCGCTTTGCCGCCGGGCCCGCTTTGTAAATCAGCGCGAACCCTCTGCGCGCGCGGGTGATCATTACACACTGCGCCCAACGGGCACGACTGCGAGTCAGCGCGCGGAGCCCTGGGGCCCCCGCGCAACGGCTGCAGCTGGTGCACTGGGGGGGTCGCCCCGCCGGCTTTGCACGCAGGCAGTGAACGTGCAAGCAGCGCGGGCAAACGCCACATGTCCGGACTAATTGCAATTCGCAGCGCCGCTTGCACCCGGGTACTAGGGGCTCCGGAGCGGGGCCGGCTCGTGCTCCCCGGGGGGGGCGGTTGATCCCGCCCGCCAGGTTTGCACCCCGGGGCCGGGCCATGGGGCCGGCTTGGCCCTGCCCCGGCGGGCGGAGCTGGTGCGCGGCGAAACCGGGGCTGCAGGGCCCCGATAGGTGCCCGGGACTCGGGGGCTGGTTGCGGCCAGGGCCGGGGCTGAGCCCCCCCCTAAAACCTTCCCTATCGGAGCCCCCCGGGGAACCGTCCCACCCCTTCCCCTTTGTGGCTTTCTGGGGCTAACTGGCCCCCTTATATAGTCCCCCTCTGGGGGGACCCGGGAGGGAAATTGCCCCCCCCCCATAGGCCCCTGGTGCCCCTCCCTGGTGGGGCCCTGTGGTGGGGGTGCCCGGTGGTACACACCTGTCTGCAGTGGGCACAGCTCTGCGGGCACCTCCCTTGGGAGCAGCATGGTCAGACGCGCCTCAGCCCCGACGCTCACTGGGTCTCTCCTGGTCTCTTTGCAGGTTGCTGGGCCCCGTGACCCCTGAACCATGTGAGTAGCTGGGGGAGATGAGCTCCTGCTGGCGGGGAGCTGGGGGGCTCGGTGTCTGTCAGGCTGGGGCTGGGGGCTCTCCTGGCTGGGAAATGCCCCTCCCAGCTCCTGGCCCCCCGCCCCCAGCATTGCAATGAGCCCCATGGGGTTCTGTGGTGCTGCAACCCCAGGCACCACTCCGTTTGGGGAGGGTCTTGGGCAACCCTGTCCCTGGGGCAGCCCTCCCAGCGCAAAGCTCCGGCCCCCAGCTCAGACTTGTATCGGGCCCCGTGGCCAGGTGGATCCCAGTTCTGCAGCAGCATCCCCAGGTCCAGAAAATCTTTAGCAGGAATTAAATCTGGCAGTGCGGCCCTTCGCTGGCATAGGCACAGCTCAGTTCACACCTGTTTCAGGCTGCTGCAAACTCAGGAAACGTCACAGCATCGGTTTCCTAAAAGATCGGCTCTAGGAATTATTTTGGGGCAGTTCTAATGTCTGGTCTGTGCTAGGCCAGAGGACTGAGGTGATGACCACGGTGGTCCCTTCTGGCCTTGGGCTCTGTGAATCTAGGCCACGGTCCTGTTTCGAGGTTATTTCGGTGGCATGAAGGCTTGAAACACACACGTGTGAGTGAGCGCGAGAGAGGCCCTGGAGCTAGGGGTGAATCGTGGGTGTGGCATGTTGCACTGCCCCAGGGCCCTGAGCGAGTGTCTGGCTTGATTTATTGATCTTCCCAGCGGTGCTGAGCGCCCAGAGCTCCCTCTCACATCACCCTCCTTCCACGTTACGAGTGTAGGGTCGTGGGTGAGAAGGTCACAAAGCGCGCGTGTCCTCTGTTCCTTCTGCCGTTTCAGGGCAAGCAACAACGGTGGCTGGGGTCCTCCCCAGCCCCACAAGCCGAATGGGAAACCGGAGCAGTTCAAATACTCAGGTAAACTCAGACCCTGATTCCTTTTCCTCGCCACTGCTGGGGTTGCTCAGGTGACTGTTCACTTTGCATCCTCCACAAGAAGGCGAGAGAATCATTAACTTTCTGTGTGTCCAGGATTTAATGCTGTGTGTTGCACTGCTCAAACAGAGCTTAATGCTGCAGCAGGATCTCTACAAACAGCCGTTCTGTGTGATGTACAGCTGTGTCCTGTGACAGGCCGGGTCTCTCTTGTACCTGTGACCGTCTTACAACTGCGCTTTTAATATTGCAAACGAGTCCGTCGTTAGAGTTGCAGGCACTTTTGTGGGGCACTCTCATTCTCTTAGCAGTGACCAACTTTGCTCTTTGTTTGTTATCAAAACCAACGGGATATAAAATAATCCATGGGTGGTGGTTCAAGCTAAATCCTTAATCTGGCAAACGGTTAAACCCATAAAATGCAGATGTTAAACTGAATAGACGTTAAGGACGTGGGTCATTTTTTGCAGGACCAAGACCTAAGTTTGTACCTGAATTTCCATGATAAACCCTTTCACAGGGGTTCAAGGGAAACAGGCATCTCATCCTGCAAACTAATAACCAAAACCTGGATCAGGAGGGTGGGAGTGACGGGGGAATCCATCTTTGGCTTTTAAGATAAAAGATGCATTTTATTGTCACTAAAATAGAGCTTCAGAGGGGTAGCTGTGTTAGTCTGAATCTGTAAAAAGCAACAGAGGGTCCTGTGGCACCTTTAAGACTAACAGAAGTATTGGGAGCATAAGCTTTTGTGGGTAAGAACCTCACTTCTTCAGATGCAAGTAATGGAAATGTCCAGAGGCAGGTATATATCAGTATGGAGATAACGAGGTCAGTTCAATCAGGGAGGGTGAGGTGCTCTGCTAGCAGTTGAGGTGTGAACACCAAGGGAGGAGAAACTGCTTCTGTAGTTGGATAGCCATTCACAGTCTTTGTTTAATCCTGATCTGATGGTGTCAAAATAGAGCTTGTTGATCTTTTGAGGAGTAAAGTAGCTAAAGCCCCAGAGATATTGCGTGTGTGTGTGTGTGTGTGTGTGTGTGTGTGTGATGCACAGATATGCAAGAGAAACAATAAAGTTCTTGGCATTGTTAGCATCTGTTGGCTAATGTCCATCATCAGAACTTAACCCAAAATGTATTTCTATAATTGTTGGTATAACCCGTTGAGGGGGAGCTGTTTACCAAAATAGGTATTTGTCCCTTTCCCCTGGGGCCACTTCAAACAACTCTCAGGTTTGTTAATCCACAAATAAGGCTGTAAGAAAGTTGTTTGGTTGGTTGTTCAAAAGTTATAGCCACAGTTTGTTAATGTGGCGATTCCAGGTGTGCTCCTCCCGCAGCAGGGCAGCGGCACAGAGGAGATCCTGCGTGTCCTGCTTGGTTCTCACAGGCAGGCCTGATGCTTGGATGACTGGGCCAAAATTTGAGTCAAATTTGCTGCAATTATTTTAAAAAAAGTTGCTGTTTCCGGAAGAAAATTGCAGCCTGCGATTTGCGTTAAGCTTGTCAAGACCCTGCTTCGCCGGAAGCACAAAATGGAGTTTTCGGTGTTTTTCTTGCTTGTTTTTCAAGGTGTCGTCAAGAAAAAGAATTCGGAAGTTTATGTCGGAAATGTCCCGCCTGAAATGAAGGAGGTATCTTCATCACTGTTTTGGAAGGGGCGTTCTTGGCTTTAGTGATATAAGTTAAGCAGTTAACATTGACGTCCCACCGAGTCGTACGTAGTCTGCCGTCTTTAACTCTTGGTGAAATGCGGTTACGCGGATTGATTTCCCCGCTCTGCCGCCAAATAATCGTCCAAGGGAGACGAAAGCTGGCTTGCAAACATCCGCACTTGTTCCTGTGTAAGTGCGGACATGGAGGTGGCAGGTTGGTGCTGGTCATGGGATTAGCGATGCTCTTGGGGGGAACCTGCAGCAGGAACCCAGCAGTTTAATATAATGGCCGTGACTCTTATCAGGGCAGGAGGAACTTTCATCTTGCTCCCATGGTTACTCTGCTCCCGTTCCCTACGGTACGTCTTTCTGAACCAGGAGCTGGTGTCTGCTCCGCTGGCGTGACCCGTTACGCTGATCCCGTTCCAGGGCCGGCTGTTCTGTGTGTAACCGGTTTCGCTGCAGCCTTGTCAGCTGCCTGTCTCGGCACAGACAATCGCTGGACTCACCCAAAATAAAATGCGCTCCCGTCCCTGTGGGAAACCGCTGTCTGAATCTTCCAAATAAACCGCCTTCTGCGGCCGCTGTCAGTGCCTCTGCTGTAACAAGGCCTCTCCCCTTAACGTGGGCTCCTTTGCTTTCCCAGGAGGACATATTGCTCCTGCTCAGGGACTTCCACCCGCAGCGTATTAAAAGGTGCCATTCCGGGTTGAGAAGGTAGGTTTGTTTTTCCTTTTGCCCTCAGTGTAGTTCTCCCTGTTGTCCAGCTCTGCAAGCTCCTGTCCCTGCTCCAGGGGCTTTGTTCTGTGAGGAGAGAGGCTCGCTGATACCCCATTCCCTGGGAGAGCAAATGGCCTTTCCTTAGCTTGCTCCACAGATTGGGTGGTCGTGGTAGTTATCAAGTTATTTTGTTCTAGGGAGTGTCTTCGGAAGAGCCCCCCGCTGGCACCCTAGCTTCTCCCTTCTGCCCAGAAACAGCAGAACAACATTCTGGGGTCACCCTGGAAGCTTTTCTCCACCCGCCCCCGAGTCCCTACCAAGCTAGTGCGACAGGAGGCCAAAGGCAGCCCGAGGAGTAGGGTCTTGGGAACAGTTCCTGGAGATAACTTAAGCCCCTTGGTTTGGGCTTCTCTCCGCCCTATGGCAGTCTGGCTCGTTGCCGGGAGCTCCCTGCGGGTCCGCCCAGTGGCACTTGTTCATTGCTGGGCCATTTCTAGCTTCTTGTTATTGGACACAGCAGGATGGGTCTGTGACAGGTTTGGTCACAGAGACCCTCTTGGGACTGTCACCTGACGTGCGGAAATTACCTCTGAGCCCGTTTGCCCTGCCAGCTTGGGACTCCAGAACCCTGCCTGGTGGAGCCAGATACGCTAGCCTGCTGCAACACAGACCCAGGGTCTGGGCCATGCCCCCAAAGCTGCAGACTTAACTGAAAACAGCTCAGCAGGTCACCTGCTTCCTGCACCCAGACACCCAGCTCCCAGTGGGATCCAAACCCCACATAAATCCGCTTTACTCTGTATAAAGCTTATGAATTGTTCGCCCTCCATAACACTGATAGAGAGAGATGCACAGCTGTTTGCTCCCGCAGGGATTAATCACTTACTCTGGGTTTATTAATAAACAAAACTGATTTTATTAAGGATAAAAAGTAGGAGTTACGTGGTTTCAAGTAATAACAGACAGAACGAAGTAAGTCAACAAGCAAAATAAAACAAAACTCGCAAGTCTAAGCCTAATACATTAAGAAACTGATTACAGGTAAATCTCACCCTCAGAGCTGTTCCAATCAGTTTCTTTCACAGACTAGACTCCTTCCTAGGCTGGGCCCAATCCTTCCCCTGGTACAGTCCTTGTTAGTTCCAGCAGACATCTCAGGTGGTAAGCAGGGGTTTTCTCATGACTGGCCGCCCCCTTTGTTCTGCTCCACCCCCTTTTATAGCTTTGGCACAAGGCGGGACTCTTTCGTTTCTCTGGGTCCCCACCCCTCCTTCTAAATGGAAAAGAACCAGATTTAAGATGGATTCCAGTATCAGGTGCCATGGTCACATGTCACTGTAAGAGCCCCTAGTCTCCATTCCCCCTGGGCTGGCCCACACGTCCACAGGAAGGCTTGCAGGTAAATAAACCATTTACAAACAATTGTCCTAATCAGTGGGAGCCATCAAGATTCTAAATCACCATTAATGGCCCACCCTTTGGATAATTACAATAGGACCTCAGAGTTGTACTTCATATTTCTAGCGTCAGATACAAGAATGATACATGCACACAAATAGGAGGAATATATTCAGTAGATTATAAGCTTTGTAATGATACCTTACAAGAGACCTTTTGCGTGAAGCATATCCCAGTTGCATCATATTCACCCTCATCAGCATATTTCCATAAACCATAGGGCGTGCACCGTCCCAGGGTAACGTGGCACCTTCCCCTCCCCCCCCAGCTATGCCTTTGTAGATCTCGGCTCCTCTGAGCAGGTGCAGGCTGCAATCCAGCGCTTCAGCGGGCACCTCGTGAACGGACGTCGCCTGTTTCTGAGCCGCACGGGCACAGGCAACGGGAGGAAGGACCCGGCTGGGACCCAGAGCACCGTGGGAATGCCCGTATGGCTGCTGCTAGCTCTGAGCTGTGTAACTGGCTGTAGGGGAGGCCGCCTGTCGGCACGCTTGGCCAAGGCTGCTTCGGATGGACCGAGCCCTGTGCTCACTTTGTCCCTTGCCCTTCCCTTCTCCCCACGATGTCAGTCAGACACGGGGGCTGCTGCCCGAAGGGGGGCGTGGGAGGCAGGACGGGCTCTGGGAACCAGGAAGCCGGGGTGATGTTGCCAGCTCTGTCACTTTGTGAATGGGAGAACGGGGAGGGGAGTGGCTGCAGTGTCCGAGACCTGCCTGTTGTAAGGGGAGAATAACCCCCCCCCTTTGCAAAGTGCGCTGGGCTCTTTGGAGGAAAGCCCCGGTGTCGGCGCACCATGTTCCCTGTCCCGCAGAGCTGGCTGGAATACGACCACCCGCAGCCCTGAGCTGCTGCCCGCTGTGGGGAGGGCAGGAGGGAGCTCCTGCTCTCTGAGCGCTTCCAGCCCGTGGGGGCTCGTGTCTTGCATGGTGAGATCAGCTCTGTTTTCTTTGCAGGCTTTGGAGAGAGTCCCCAGAGGAGAGCTTGGTCTGAGTCAGGGTAAGCGCTGGGGGGGGTCCCGGCCTGCTGCCTCTGGGCGCTGGTTCCATCAGCAGTGCCCCACCTCCCACCCCCACGGGGAAATGAAGCTGGGTGGCTGCTCGTAAGCTGAGCTGTCCGGCTGCCCCACGCCCCTTTGCTCTGCACGGAGCAGCCTGTGTGTGACAGGAATGATCAGGGAGGAGTTCGTTCCACACGCCTCTGGAGACGTCCTGGCCCAGGTCCCCGGACAGCAATTCCGGGCCCCAGGGCAGAACAGTCAGTGCCCACCCCCCCGCATGCACAAGCCGCGGATGCCTGACATTCGAGCGGTGCTTTGCCTGCGCTGGTGGGTGCCCAGCGAGCTGCCGGCTGCGCTGCGTTCTTCCGGCACGGCCAGGGCTTTTATGTGCCCGCCCGGTAGGGCTGCCAACTCTCTAATCGCGCAAACCCAAAGACCCTTGCCCCACCTCTTCCCTGAGACCGTGCCCCTCTCCCAAGGCCCCACCCCCTGCTCTCTCCACCCTCACTCCGTCCATCGCTCGCTCTCCCCCACCCTCACTCACTTTCACCAGGCTGGAGCAGGAGGTTTCGGGGTTGGGCTCTGGGAGGGAGTTTGGGTTCGGGGTGGGTTGGAGTGTGGGCTCTGGGAGGGAGTTTGGGTTCGGGGGGGGGTTGGGGTGCAGGAGGGGGTGTGGGTCCTGGGGGGGAGTTTGGGTGCGGGGGGAGTGATGGGTGCGGGCTCTGGGAGGGAGTTTGGGTTTGGTGGGGGGTTGGGGTGCAGGAGGGGGTGAGGGGTGCAGGTCCTGGGGGGAGTTTGGGTGCAGGAGGGGTGAAGGGTGCGGGTCCTGGGGGGCAGTTTGGGTGCGGGGGGAGTGACGGGTGCGGGGTCTGGGAGGGAGTTGCTTGGAGGAGGGGGGGAGGGGTGCAGATCCTGGGAGGGAGTTTGGGTGTGGGGGGGGTGAGGGGTGCGGGCTCCGAGAGGGAGTTGCTTGGGGGAGGTGGGGAGGGGTGTGGGCTCTGGGAGGGAGTTTGGGTGCGGAGGGGGTTCGGGGTCAGGCTCTGGGAGGAAGTTTGGGTGTGGGAGGTGGGGAGGGGTGTGGGCTCTGGGAGGGAGTTTGGGTGCAGGGGGGGGTTCGGGGTCAGGCTCTGGGAGGGAGTTTGGGTGTGGGAGGTGGGGAGGGGTGTGGGCTCTGGGAGGGAGTTTGGGTGCGGGGGGGGTTCGGGGTCAGGCTCTGGGAGGGAGTTTGGGTGCGGGGGGGTGAGGGGTGCGGGCTCTGGGAGGGAGTTTGGGTGCAGGGCTCTAGGCTGGGGCAGGGGGTCGGGGTACAGGAGAAGGTCAGGGGGTCGACACTTACCTCGGGTGGCTCCTGAAAGCGACCCACACACCCTTTGGCAGCAGCTGTTTGGGGGGGGGGGGGCAGGGGTTCTCCGCTTGCTGCTGCCCACAGGCACCGCCCCCACAGCTCCTATTGGCTGCAGTTCCTGGCCAATGGGAGCTGTGGAGTCGGTGCTCAGGGCGGGGGCAGCGTGTGGAGACCCCCTCCCCAGGGCCGCAGGGACTTTCTGGACGCTTCCCGGAGCGGTGCTGAGCGAGGGCGGGCAGGAAGGTCAGTTGTCCCCTCTGCCCCCCCGGCGGCTGGCCTGTCCTAGACCCAGGGGCACTGGAGGTTGCACAGGCTGGTAGGCCCAGGAACCTGGAGTGGCTTCTAATTCAGCAGCCACCTGTACCCTGATCTGCTCGCTGTTCATCAAATTCCCAAGTGTCCCCTGCCAGTCTCAAAGGGGAACGTCCCCTGGGCTCGTGGCTTTGCAGGAGCTCGCCTGTGTGTTCCTTAGTCCCTGTTGTCAGCAGCTCACCCTGTGGCTGCCAAAACACCAAACCGGCTCCAAACCCCACAACTGTCCTGCCTAAAAAGGCGGCTGCGACTCTGGTGCACGTGGGCCTGCTGGGGACGAGGGAATTCGGTCGCACGAGGGACTGGCTTAGCTAATTTGGGGGAGGTTCTGGGGGTGACCAATGCCGCTGGGCACGTTTCGGTTGCTCCGGTTAAATCTCGCTGTAAGGTTTCTAAACCCCTTCTCCAGCAGTCGCGCGAGCTCCCGGAGCAGGAGGGGAAGGCGACTGAAATCCCGTCTGGCGGATTTTAATTAAAGGGCTCGTTTAAATCTCAAACCCTCCTGTTCTTCCTCTGCTCCTAGCAAAGGCAGAGAACCAAACCCTGCAGCCGGCACCTCCCGATGCAGTGAGGCAGATCTGTTACGCGGTTCCCATGGAAATGAGGTAAGCACCAGTGTCAGGGACCCCGGCCTGCCAGCATCACCGGCTCTGGGATAACGACGCTGTGACGTTTAATGCTCCTCACTCTGCCACTCGTTCAGTCCTGGCTGCTTGGCCGGGGTGGCCACGTTCCATCCTGCTGGGAACCTCGTTAGAGGATCTCAGTTCTCTGACCTCCGCCAGGCCAGGCCAGTGCACCAATCCGCTCGCCTCCTCCCCAATAGCTCAAACGCCATAACTCCGCCGACCCGGGTACCTAGCCCCCGATTCCCCCCCACCCCACAACCTGTGCCTCGGCCTCTCCTCCCCCTGCCAGACTCGGTCGTCTCAGAACTCTTAGAACGAATTCATTCCAGCCGCTGCTCTTCGCTTGGCACCTGTCGAATCTGCTGGCGGGTGAAGAGAGACAGAGCCGCCGCTGGAGGCCTCTGTCAATGAGCATGTGTCACGGAGTATTGGGGAACTCAGGGCCCTGCACCCCCGGCTTCCTGCGATTCACCATGACTCTCAGCCAGCCAGTAAAGCAGAAGGTTTATTTGGATGACAGGAATACAGTCCAAGACAGGTCTTGCAGGCACAGACAACAGGGCCCCCCTCAGTTAGGTCCAGCTTGGGGTCCCAGGGCATGCCAGCCCACCCCCTTGGGGGGTCAGAGCCATCTCTGCCTCCCAGCCATCTCTCCAGCCTCCTTCCAGCCTGCTTCCAGCACTCTGCCTTCCGCGACCCCTCCCACAGCCTTTGTTCAGTTTCCCGGGCCCCGGAGTCATCTGACCTCCAACCCCCTCCTGGGTTCTCATGTTACAAGCTCAGGTATGTTCCCTTGGGCCGGCTCCCATCCCCCGATGCAGACCATCCTAGTCACACTCCCCTGTCAGCATTCACACACCCCAGCAAGAACAGTCCCAGTTCGTCACAGCATGCAGGGCCTTGGAGAGAAAGGGACGAGAAGCGTTCTGTTGGCTAGATCGCACCCTCTCTCCCCCACCTTGCGAAGGGCTGCACCACGTGAGAAGCCTTCCCTTTGCTGACTTTAGCTAGTTTGTTTCCACTCCAGGGGTTCCTTCTTGGCCCTCATGCTGAAAGACTGCTTTAAGGATTTGAACTGGTTGGTGTCCATTGCAAAGCTGCACGGAGAGGCGGGGCTGCTGGTGACGGATGCTCTGCCACAGACCCCGTACTTCTGGGCCATACACCTCACAGAGGTAGGCACGGGGAAAGCCGGGCTGTGAGTCCTTTCACGGGAGCCCCTGTGAGACGGTCGCCTTGTTCTGGGGGTGCGTGTATCCGACTGTAACACGCGTATTTCTGGGCTAGCCCGTCCTGGGGGGGTCTACGAGCAGTCTGCGTAATGATTATGTAGGCCCACGAGGAAAAGGCCAAACGTGCAAAGGGAACCGCGGGGAGTTCTGATTTTCGGGGACTGGATGATTGATGCCCATTCTGAGCACGGTTTCACACTGGGAACTCTGCGCTTTGAATTTACAAGGCTCAAATGTAACGAGGAAAAGGCACCGTGGGATCAAGTTCCAATCCCTCCCCCCGCCCTGTTTGGTTTCTGCTCTGGGGTCTTCGCTCCCAAGCCAGGGACATGCTGAAATCCCACTGACGCCCCGGGGGGCTAAGCGTGATTTGCTGAATTGCAAAGGGAGTGAGCCAGAGTGGCTGGATGTGGGGGGGGAGTGGAGAACCTCGGCTGGCACCAGAGTACAAGTGAGTGGTGGTGGATGTGCAGTCGCGCTGGCAGCCTGGCGTGAGGGGTGGGATTGAGTGGGTGCTGTGCTCTGCTCTTTCCTCGGCAGGAAAGTCACTCGAACATGCACAAGCTGTTCTGCCAGCTGGCGGAAGAGGAATCCAAGCAGCCCTACCTGCCGAAGCAGGCGGTGCAGCGAGGGACCCGGTGCATGGCAGAGTGCATTCTGGGGGACGACGGCGCGGCGTGGAACAGGTTTAGGGAACAAGCTGCATGCTCAGAATGGACCGGCTGGGCGAGAGGCAGCGCTGGGGCCAAAGGGGCGGGGAAGTGGGGGGGACATTCGCTGATATCAGTTCCCCTCGCACTGTGCACGGAGGGCATGTGGCACTTTCCTGGTCTGCAGGTTTCTTAGCGCACCTTCACCCCGTGCAGGAGCCTCTGTCCCCATTACCGAGCCGCAGCCGCTCTGTGCCAGCACCGCCTGGCCGCTGCTGAGCCCAGGGAGCGAAGCGCGAATTCCCAGGCAGAGGGGCAGTCGAACTCAGCAAGTGCAATTATCCAAGCTGGGGTTTGTCCCATGTTGGGGTGAACCCCCGGCCGCCTTCAAACAAAGCACACGTCGCTCCAGCCAAGCTTTGCGGTTCACCAGCCGCACGGTGTCACCTCGCACTATGCTGGTGAAAGGCGCCCCCTGCTGAGTGCCCAGAACTAGCTCGTCTCACCCGGCTTCTTCCCTGAAGGTCTCTCATGCGGGTATTGACCCGGCCTGCCCTGGCTTCGCTCTCCCGGTCTGAGTTACTGAGATGGCAGGAGATAACATTGCAGTCAAAACTCCATTTTGCTGAGATTTTAAGCTGCACTGTTTAAAAAAACAAACAAAAATTCCCTAACCCCTGAGGCAGCCAGCTGGCCTCTCTCTCCCTCCTCTTTGCAGGACAAATATTAACCCAGGGGTCGTCAAGCTTTCAGAAGTGGTGTGCCGAGTCTTCATTTATTCACTCTGATTTAAGGTTTCATGTGCCAGTCATACACTTTAACCTTTTTAGAAGGTCTCTTTCTATAAGTCTATAATGTAACTAAACTATTGTTGTCTGTAAAGTAAATAAGGTTTTTAAAATGTTTTAAGAAGCTTAATTTAAAATTAAATTAAAATGCAGAGCCCCCCGGACCAGTGGCCAGGACCCGGGCAGTGCGAGTGCCACTGAAAATCAGCTCGCGTGCCCCCTTCGGCAGGCGTGCCATAGGTTACCTACCCCTGTATTAAACCCTGGGTCCTGTAGCTTCTTTCTGGGCTCACGTTCTCTTGTTTGACCCTCACAGGTGCTGGGTCTTGGAGAAAGTGGAAGATCTTGCAGTAGTTCTCTTTGTGGACTTTGGCCGTTCGGCCACTGTCCCTCTGAACTCACTGCGGAAGCTGGATGAAGACGATTTCTGGGACATAAAACCGCTGGCCCAGCCCTTCATGTTCCAAAAAGGTACTAGCATAAGGCCCCGATGTTGCAAAGGGATCCGTTCCCACTGATGCTCTGACTGGATTGCTTTGCACAGCTGGGGCGTTGGGTCCTTTGCAGCCTCCCATGGCAACAGCCGTGGTCTGTAACTGATTTTAAACTTCAGTTTGGTAGAAACAACCTTCTGGTTGTGCAGTGTCACTTGCTGGCCAGGTAGGTGTATTGCAGTTGACCAGCTGCAAGGTTAATCTCTTGTCTCTCCATTACACTAAAAAAACAACAGCGGGTCCTGTGGCACCTTTGAGACTAACAGAAGTATTGGGAGCATAAGCTGTCGTGGGTAAGAACCTCACTTCTTCAGATGCAAGTAATGGAAATGTCCAGAGGCAGGTATAAATCAGCGTGGAGATAACGAGGTTAGTTCAATCAGGGAGGGTGAGGTGCTCTGCTAGCAGTTGAGGTGTGAACACCAAGGGAGGAGAAACTGCTTCTGTAGTTGGATAGCCATTCACAGTCTTTGTTTAATCCTGATCTGATGGTATCAAATTTGCAAATGAACTGGAGCTCAGCAGTTTCTCTTTGGAGTCTGGTCCTGAAGTTTTTTTGCTGTAAGATGGCTATCTTTACATCTGCTATTGTGTGGCCAGGGAGGTTGAAGTGTTCTCCTACAGGTTTTTGTATATTGCCATTCCTGATATCTGACTTGTGTCCATTTATCCTCTTGCGTAGTGACTGTCCAGTTTGGCCAATGTACATAGCAGAGGGGCATTGCTGGCACATGATGGCATATATAACATTGGTGGACGTGCAGGTGAATGAGCCGGTGATGTTGTAGCTGATCTGGTTAGGTCCTGTGATGGTGTTGCTGGTGTAGATATGTGGGCAGAGTTGGCATCGAGGTTTGTTGCATGGGTTGGTTCCTGAGTTAGAGTTGTTATGGTGCGGTGTGTGGTTGCTGGTGAGAATATGCTTAAGGTTGGTGGGTTGTCTGTGGGCGAGGACTGGCCTGCCTCCCAAGGTCTGTGAAAGTGAGGGATCATTGTCCAAGATGAGTTGTAGATCACTGATCATGTGTTGGAGAGGTTTAAGCTGAGGACTGTAGGTGATGGCCAGTGGAGTTCTGTTGGTTTCTTTTTTGGGCCTGTCTTGTAGCAGGAGGCTTCTGGGTACACGTCTGACTCTGTTGATTGGTTTCTATATTTCCTTGTGTGGGTATCGTAGTTTTGAGAATGCTTGGTGAAGATCTTGTAGGTGTTTGGTCTCTGTCTGAGGGGTTGGAGCAGATGCGGTTGGCTGTAGACGATGGATCGTGTGGTGTGTCCGGGGTGGAAGCTGGAGGCATGAAGGTAGGCGGAGCGGTCGGTAGTTTTTTGGTATAGGGTGGTGTTAACGTGGCCATCGCTTATTTGTACTGTGGTGTCTAGGAAGTGGACCTCCCATCTAGATTGGTCCAGGCTGAGGTCGATGGTGGAGTGGAAGCTGTTGAGAACACTTCAACCTCCCTGGCCACATAATAGCAGATGTAAAGGTAGCCATCTTACAGCAAAAAAAAAATTCAGGACCAGACTCCAAAGAGAAACTGCTGAGCTCCAGTTCATTTGCAAATTTGATACCATCAGATCAGGATTAAACAAAGACTGTGAATGGCTATCCAACTACAGAAGCAGTTTCTCCTCCCTTGGTGTTCACACCTCAACTGCTAGCAGAGTACCTCACCCTCCCTGATTGAACTAACCTCGTTATCTCCATACTGATTTATACCTGCCTCTGGAGATTTCCATTACTTGCATCTGAAGAAGTGAGGTTCTTACCCACGAAAGCTTATGCTCCCAATACTTCTGTTAGTCTTAAAGGTGCCACAGGACCCTCTGTTGCTTTTTACAGATTCAGACTAACACGGCTACCCCTCTGATACTAAAAAAACAGTATTTTCAGTATAAATCCCCCAATTCCCAATGTGGAGGTGCAAACCAGGGCTGGAAGAACGCTCTGCAGCTGTAAAAGCACTGTGGCTTTCTCTGCTTTGAATACTTACAGCCCCAGTGGCAAAACATTCACCCGCTTTTCCAGGAACATAGTAGATCTTATCTTACCCCGAAGGTCTTTGATGCCTTTTTCTCCTTTCTCACTCCTGCTGCTGGGTTGCTGCCTAGTGATGACGTATCACAAATTCCTAATTTCCCATCAAATGTTTGCTGCTCCTCAGAGCAGGTCAGCTCCTAGTGTGGGTTGGGTGTAATGGGAAGCCCACCTTGTCCTGGCTTTTCTGGGAATTCTCATTTCCTGCTGGTTTGCATCCCTCGCCCTGCCATCACGAGTTAATGCCTCTGATTAAAATACCACCTCGTTAATGGGATCTGCCACAGCATGCTTGGAAACAGAAGCGCTGGTTTCTATTTGCCTGTCTTCGTATCCTCACAACATCCCTGGGATGGGTACCATGTCCGCATTTTACGGGTGGAGAATTAAGTCACATGGAGCTGGGCCTTAACACCGGGTCTCCCACCTCCCGGGCCCGCAGCCTATACACAGGACCAACCTGCCAGGTCCCTGTAAACTCTGGAATCTCTTGGCTGTTTAAAGTGCTGAGTTACTGTCCTGCGTTCCTCCGTCTGATGCAGGGCAGAACCTCACTGAACCCTCTTTGTCTTTTAGAGATGGTCTCTGCAAGACCCATGGTCCGGCAAATCCTGCAAGGGAAGGTGGTTGGCCCGTCTCGCCTGGAGGTAACGTAGCCCTGAGCACTTGGGGTGTGTGAAAGGCTCGTGTGTTGTTTGAGAGGATGCTGTCCTCCCCAAAATGCACAGGACCATTGGTCCCGTCTGTCATCACAACCCTGGGGTCATATTTCATTGGGCCAGTGTTTAGAGACATTCACACCCAATGTACATACCCAAGCCAGCTTTCTGGTGTGTGTACAGCAGTGACCAGTTCCCCTGGGGCTCCTTCCCACACCTCTGAGAGATCTTTACCCATCCTACACCAGCTTCCCTGGAACGGGAGGAGGGGGAGGGAGGCCTCTGGCAGCTTTGGAAATGGTGGGAGAGACCGGCTAACTCTGCCCCACTTGCCTTGTGCCAGCCTCACATCCTGACATTCACCTTCTGCGCCGAGGAGGAAGAGGAAGCCGGGGACCCTCAGGAGCTCTGAGCTGAAGTCCCCTGCCTCTAGCTGCCCAAAGCAGGAGGGGGCAGAGAACTGCTGGACCTTGGAAAAGTCGTCTTCAACCTGAACCAGCCTTATTAACTGGCTGCAGTGGTGTGATGGGGGGAGGGGGCATCTCTCATTTCTCCAGGTTTAGTGATAGCTAAAAGGGGATATCGCGTTTTGATTTTTCTGTAAAATTGTGAGGGAGCTGGTAACTGTCCCTCTGGCACCCGACTATTAAATGGACCCTGGAAAGGCCTGTCCTGGCTTGGCAAGTCCCAATAACGCTGTCTCCGCTAGCGGGGGTGTTTACAGGCATGCGGAGGCGAGGTGGGGTTCTGTTCAGAGTGCCTGTCCGCTGCACAAATCACCTCTTTAGACCAGCACATGCCCTGGCAGCTTTAAGAGCCCGAGGGAAAGTTGTTCCCTCAGTGCTATAAGGACAAGGCCCTGCAGCCCTTTCTTCAGCAGGACTCGAGCCTTCAGCCACTGGCTTGGGGCAGGCTGTGCCCGCAAGCTCCTTTGGGTAAAGGATCGTACAAATCCCCACTTTGTTACTTTGACAGACCATGGACAGGGTCCAAATACTCAGGTCTTAAGAGTGACTAAACTGCTAAGGGCAGAGGTTGGTTTGTTTTTGAAGGGGGAAGAAACGAACAGGGCTCTGGATAACTCAGGTCTGCCCCTCGTGCCTGGTTTGGGGGCTTGGTTGCTAAGTGGCTCAGAGGAAAGTTGGTCTGGTCCTTTGGGTGAAAGAACGAAGCTAGCTCAAGAAGCTTGTTTAAAGTAAAAGGGCCTCGGTCCCACCTGGCCCCCAGGTTTAGATCAGAAGTTGTCAAGCTTAATTTCACAAGTGAAAGTCAGTGGGCAGGGCTGGCAGTTGTGAAACCAGAGATTCTCCCACAGTAGCCTCCCAGGATGGTGAACCTGATTGGTAAAATCCCTTTTTCTGAAAGGCAAAAGAAAGCTGTATAACCCCTGCATGAGGCTATCCTGGATGGCTTTGGACTCTGCTTTGCAGCTGGGTAGAACATTTCAGTGAGGTGCTCTAGCCAGTTATCTACCGAGGTTAAAGCTCTAATCCCAGGGGAAATCTTATTTTGGCTAGGGCTTGAGGGAAATGCGCTCAGTATCTCCAGTATGAAGTGGCTTGGCAGCATTATCCAGTGTGTGGTTGATGGCACATCACTGCCCTGCAGTCTTACCTCTGTGATCCTTCAGCTGAGTATTTTACCATTGTTCAAAGGGGGGAGAGGAACTCTCCTAACATTAGTAAGGAAAACACCATGGACCCTCTTGAGTGACACACACCTTTTATTTAGTGAAGAGAACTGGCCTACAAGCAGGCAGTGAGACAGTCCATGTAATTCCAGAGCCCTGCTGCACAGTTGACAGTGAAAAGTAGAAGGGCTGCTGGGTAAGAGAATGGGCATCTTCTGAGTGCCTTTGAGGTCTAGTAGCTTCTATTCGAGTAAGTTCAGACTGACAGTCTGGCTTTATGGCATGAGTGGTGCAGCCACGTGCTGACATGCCAAGTTTAAGGCCTGGAAGATGGGAACAGGAAGTGAAAAGGGGATGAGCAGGGAGTATTCTGTCCAACACCCTCCCCCAGGAGAGCAGCAGGGGACAGTTTACCCCCTGGGTACCACATTGGATGTGACCTGTGGGCCATCTACCACAGTTAGCTGCCAGCAGCAGCTACCTCAGGAAGGCAGGAACCTCACAGGAGGCAGATGTGGGATGATCTGCCCGCCCTGAGGTGCTGGTCTCATGGCCCATAGCCAGAGGGTTCACAGCATGGTGCCCAGCTGTACTCAGCAGTTCGAGGGCTGAGTTCACGTAGTTAACTGCCAGCAAAGGTAAAACAGGCAGAGTCATATACCTCTTCGGAAACGGAGTCAGAGGCAACAGGACAGAGCCCAGCTGCCATACTCAGTTCATCAGCACCCCCAGGATTTGGGGGGGGCCATAAACAGGGTTGCCTTTTCAGCCCATCCTCCACTCACCCAGTAACTCTGCCTCACTCGTTTAGGAGGTAGAGCTGGTCTGTTACCGCTATAGGGAGCGCAGAACAACTGGCCCAGCTGTTAGCCAGGTTAGTGGGAACTTGTCTCCCTGCATGAGAAGTGCTTTGCTCACCCGTGTCTTACTGAGCAGCAGCTCTGGCAGAGACAAAACGAGAACAGGTTAGAGAGTTGGGCAACATCTCACAGGCGAGCAAGTGTGGTGCTTCTGACAGCCCCTCCTCCCCCAGAGCACATAAACCACTCACCCACAGCAGGATGAGCACATACACCTTAGAGCTACTTTAGCCTCTGTTCTCCAGAAGAGAGAAACTTTGTGGTTTCTTGAAGGAAAATCTGTTCTTGATTTAGCAGATTAGCAAGCGAACCACCTCTCTCACAGCATGGAAGTCAGGGCTCCTGGGGGGATTTCAGAAGGGTTGATCTCACACAGATTTTGGCCATCCACAAGCATGGGCAGTTGAGGAAAGACATACTTCCCCCACCACACACAGCTGGCCAGGGGCCACGCCGAAGACAGTTGGCCTGGGGGCTCAGAGCAGTATGTTGCACCCGCAGCATAGAACTCAGCTCAGCAGTGACTTGAGAAAAAAAAGTCAGACCAGCATCTTCAAATTAACAAACTGTAATTTTTCTCCAAAGATACATTTTCCATACACATCCATCATACACTGTAACCAAAAAAAGCAGTGTACATGAAATAAGAAAATAAATTAAATCCGTAGCATAGGTGAGGAGGATGCTCTAGACTGGAGCGGAGTCGAAAGTTTCCAGCGATACAAGAGGCTCAAGAGTTGTTTTAATAAGGACACCTGCTCGCGAGGGTCCAGCAAGAGTTTCCCGTCAGTCCAACTGCTTACACAGTTTTCCCCATCGAGTTTATAACAGCCGTTACTGTCCTGCAAACAGGCAGAGCTATCATCCCAGGAGGGAGCCACAGGGGCATTTTATGGGCCAAGTAGAGCATTCAAAAGTAACCAGTTGGTCCTGCAGAGCCCAGCCAACGGTCAATGCTAGCCGTCTTCCTTGGGTGGTGTGTACCAGCCTGAAACAAGAGCAAAGACTCCATGGGAGGGACAAGTCTCAGACTCCCCAGAACAGTCCCACCAGACTCCTTCCATGTGACAAGTGCCTCACATGTGAGACCATGCAGCTGTGTGATGGCAGACGGGGAGGAGACTCTCTCCTCCCCCGTCCCAGCCTTGACTGTAGGTTCTGCCCATACTACAGCTCCTGAAGCTCTGCAAGGGGTGCCCGCTGCACACACAGGCAGGAGGAGACTCTCCATCTCTAGCAGGTTAACGCTTCACATGCACTATCTGGTCTAGCTCTGCCGGGCCACAAGCCGCCCAGGACAGCCAGGCCAAGCATCACCCACACTGCTTTGCTAGCAGAGGTGGTTTTAGCTTGGAGTGTTACACGGTTTAATTAGCTGGGTACCGGCACCGACAGGACAAATTTAACCCACCCCGTAACGTGCCCGGTGCACCTGAATTTGGGAAGCCAAGGAGGAAGAGACGGCTCGTTTCAGCAACCAGGAGAGACCCGTGTAGGTAGTAACTCATCTCGGTCTCAGGCCAAGTAAGGCATTACACATTCAGCTCCCTGGAGCTGCTGCAGTCCTTCAGAGACTGGGTTTGCTCTACACAGTCCTGCTGCGCCCCAGCTGCTAGCGTCCATGTGGCTAAGATGGGTAAATCCTTATGGAATCAGACATCGTGAAGCCAGGCACAGGGACGTTTGAACAGGGCCAGACGTCCTGCTGAGCAGCTGCACCATCTCCCCTGCACGGCCCTTACATTCGGTCTCTGCAGTGAGCTAAGGGTCCTTCCCACAGGGCAAGAGGCGGCTTTTGCAGCGAGGGCCAAGCATGAGCTGGGGACACTGGCTGCAGCCCACTCGGTCACTGCTCTCCAGCAGTGATTCCGAGGTGAGCACAGCCAGGTTCAACATGCTGCCCCCTGCAGGAGCCCCGTGGTAAGGGAGGACAGACCCCCCCACACACACCCCCACCCCTGGAGGCCTTACCATTCTTCTCATGGATCTGAACCAGGGACTTGTAGGACTGCTGTGCTCGCGTCAGGCTGTACTGATTCTGCAAGGGGAAGCCAGAGGGACAGTCAGGTCCGTGTGCTACACAACAGGGGTATCAGTTAAACCAGCTGCACCGGGCCCGCACCATGGCGTGTCCCACCCCAAGTCACTTCACACCCATTTCTGGGACCAGCACCTAAGGCTGCAGATGCTCAGAGCTGATGGTGGCAGGCAGCTGGTGACTGATCCCATCTGCACAGGGTCGCCAGCCCCCGCTCTAGAGCCGTACCGAGAATGCAGCGCATCACCCCGAGCCCTGTCAGCTTTTCTGAGGGTGCTGAGACGCAGGTGGGTGGCATGACAGCACAGGGGCCTCGCGCTGGGATTACTGGCTCCGTCCCGCAGCCCCGGACAAAGCTCACTGCTGGCATTTGATTCATCGCGTCAGCCAAGGAAACGGCAGCTCCCAAGTATTTAAAGCCAAGATTCCCAGGTGTCTTAAACTGCATCCACAGAGTAGATGATGCTGAAACACTGCAAAGGTCTCAAACACTCCCCCCTCCCCTGCTGCTCCAGACCAGGGCCTTACTTTATTGGCTCCAAACTGCACCCTGGCTTTCCCTTTCACTAGCGTGGCACTGATCTGCATGATCACCGATTCAATAGAATAGGCACTGCTCCAGCCCTGCAAAACAAGGTGAAACAGTGAGACTGGCGGGAACCTGCCCTCCCGGTGACCAGACAGCAGCCAGGCCTGTCCTGACTGGCAGGAGCTGGCTTCTCTCAGCTGGGCTCTGCTGAGGGGTCCATCCAGCAATGCTGGGGTACGGCTATTCGAGGATCAGCAGCCTGCCCCCCCACCCCTCGGGCTGCACCAGTGTGTGTCAATCTCTGCAGGCTGCTCACCCCTTGTTCAGAGGGGGACATGTTCATTACCCTCCAGCCTGGGCTAGAAAAGTGAAAAGAACAAGAGCAATGCGAGCCCTAGAGAACTGGGGTGCGTTCTCCGAGGCCGATGGAACACTAACTCAAAGCCGGGGGGGGGGGGGGGGGTAGGGAGAGAAGAGAGATTTGCTTTGCTTAAGACTGCGGTGAAAGTTTCAACACCTCGCAATCTTCAAGCCCTCCCTGCCTGAAGAACACTGCACTGGGCTATGGTGGATTCCCCCTGCAGCTTGGCACTGTGTCGCCCACCAACTGAACGTTTTGCCATATCCTGGAAGCAAATGTTTTCTCCCTCCCCCAAAATAAAGGCAGCAGCACTGTACAAAACAGGGAAGCCCCGTAACGCCAGGCACTCGAGGAGTCCGAGCTGTGCGTGAACATTAACGCTAGCGGCAGGATTTTCAGACCCCAGCAGGGCTCCCAGCACCAGTGCCACTCACATGCCTTAAGTAACAGGTGCCCAGGCCACACACTGGCCACCTTTGAGCGCACAGGCCTTCGCACAATGCAGCCGCCGACACTCACCTGCTTTGTAAGCAGCTCCATGCAGATGGCACCTCCCCCCAGAACGTACCTTGGGAGGGAAGAGGACAATCATACCGATCTCCTGCAGCAATGCCTAGTCCCTCCCCCTACAGCCTGAGGTAACTAGTCATTGCTCCCCGTCCAAAGGAGATCGCAGTTCTACGGAAACACCAGTGAGCTGCTATAAAGACAGCAGCTGAGCAGGTCTCCGGCACCTTTCACCTCCGTCCCCTCCAGTCACACCCCCATGCCTGGGCCCTGCTCTCCCCCAGGAAAGGCCACAGTCACCTTCCCCCCTCTTGCACCTACACCACACCGGGGAGATGACCACTGACCTAGTGGAGTCAGAGCGTCACCTCAAACACTCTTGGCAGACCCCGAGAGGGGACTTGGACCAAAGAGATACAGAGATGATCCATCCCCACCCGCCCCCAGACAAGCCCAGAGGAACCATCATTCTCTGCAGAGCCCTAACCGCGCCCCTGCGGCAGCTCCCTAGGTACGGGACAAGGGACTGCCGCGGCCAAAGCACTTGGTGACGAGCGCACTGATTTGAACAGTCACTTACCCCCCCGAGAGCACAGGGGACACAACCCTTACGAACGGTGGGTCGAAAGGAAAGTTATCCTGCAAGGAGAGACAGACACAGGGCTGTTGAGAACCACAGCGGGAGCTCCAGCAGGGCAGAGGGGGGTGGGAAGGGACCGGGGGCTGCAGGCCTTACTTTAAAGGAGAAGTTTAGGAGGATGAAGTCCATCCCTTCTTTCTCTTTGAGGATCTGGAGATCGTTGTGCAAAGCGCTATCCTCGTCAACCCTGCAAGGGAAGAGCCCGTGGGGTCAGAGCCCAGGGCAGGCAGCACTCTGCACTGCCCACAGGAGCCCAGGGCAATCGCACCTGGCTGACCCCAAGCCTTCTGACTGGAACACAAACACTAAGGGATTCCAGTTCGCAACCCAGCCCCTCGCGCCCCAGGCAAGAGCAGGATCATGCACCAGGAGAGGAGAGGGAAGGCCCCCCCTGCATGAGCATGGCACGAGAGCCCACAACTTCCAAGGGAAGCATGCCTGGCCCTAGGCAAGGAGTGGCTGCATTGGAGGGGGGGCGGGGGGGGGTGTGCACCCATGCCAAAGCTCCAGAAACAGCAAATAGCTCCAAAGCTCCCTCGAAGCACAGGGGAAACCGAGGCACAGACTGGGCAGGGCATGCGAGTCTCTGGCAGAGTCTGGCGCACAGCTCAGGTCTGCCAAGCATCACCTCCTGCTCTAGTCACTAGCTCCCACCTCCTCTCCCCGTACGCACACGCTCTAGGTAGCGGGGCCCAGCCACCCCAAGCCCTGCCAACAGACCTCCTGAGACAGGCCACCTACTTCAGGAGTTTGACGTTCCAATCGTACAGGCTGTCGCTCACTAGTTCAACTGCATAGTTTCCTGCAGAGCAGAGAAAGGACACGTCAGCACCACCGGAGACAGCAGCTGCCGTTCGGACAAGGATCTGAGCAGCGGCCCTCTGGATCCAAGTCACCTTGGGACAAAGCATGAGCGCAACCTGGCAGGGATCCGCACTGCGCAGGGAGCGCCCTTGTCTCGGCAGGCTGTCCCCACGGGCACCGGCAACTGACTGCCCCTCCCCAGAGTCTTGGGGCTTCGGGGCGAGGGACAGTCATTCCCCTACCGCCACCAGTGCACACAGCGAAAGGGCCATCACACCAGCTAGAGACTTCAGGGAAGCAAGTACCAACTCAGAGGCCCTCCCTCTCAGCACAAGCTCCTTGTTCCCCTCTAACACAGACCGTATTCTCACTGGTCCAGCTCCAGCGCCTCTGAACCCCCAACACGGCTCTGGGGAGCCCGTTCCATTAGGACATAGGGAAGGGAAGTGGCCTGCTTAACAGACCAGCTCTCCCTGGCCATTAGGTACAGGTTGGCATGGCCATGACACAAGCAATCAGACTAAGGCAGGTCCCCCCAGCACTCAGGTCAGAGCTAGTCACCACTTACCGCCCTTGAAACTTGGTGATCGGTAAATATCCCTGAGCTCCTTCATTAGCCGGTCAGTGGCCTGTACAGAGCCAGACACTGCGCCCTGCGAGGGGGTCGGGAAGAGGGACGGGGAGGCAATCACATTGTTACACTGGTCTCACTACAGTCATTACTACCGGAGCCAAGGCCTGAGCCAGAACTCCTACCCTGGGAGATTTGGCCCAGGTGGATTAGTGCCATACGCTGCAGCCCCCTCCTCCGCACTGCAGATCTCCAGTCTTCCAGGGAGCAGCCACCCCTGCACCAGGCATTCAGATCCTCTGCGTTAGGAGGCAGGCGGAGAGCCTGAGAGGAGCTCAGCGAAGACAAGCCCAGCAAGGGGAAGGAGAAGCGGCTGCACTTGATTCCAGCAGCATTAGAGGGAAGCGAACCAGATTCCTTTGGATAAGCCACCCAAGCTCAGTGGTCTTCACTTGGACTCCGGATTCTCCCTGCATCCTTCGCTGGAGACAGCACGTTTGCTACAGAGCTACTGGGCACGTGTAGCCGTGCAGACTACAAGCGTCGTGAGCAACTGCAGATCCCTCCATTGAAAACGGAGTCACCCGAGGCTCTCTGTGCAATAAGGAGCTAGAACATTGCAGCAGACGGGGACTGGCATGGGCTAGGGCACTGCTCTTCCAAGCGGTGCAGCAGCTCCACGGGGTATCCCTTGGCCCCCTCTGCTCCCCAGCCCCTCCCCCCTCCTAGTGACACGTACATTTAAGTAATCTTGCCTCTGGTTCTGTTTGATTTTCTCTAAGATGGCCAGGTTTTCCTTCCCGATGCCGTCGTCCTCCGTCTTCTTCCCGTCGACTGGCTCCTCCTCTTTCATCTCATAGTGATCCAAGTCCTCGGTGTCCTGGGCAGGAGAAGAAAGATCTCACACCAGACACCCAGCTCCACTCCTCACTGATCCGAGCACCTGCAGTGCAGGGCCGGCTCTCAGGGGCACTCCGGGCTCCCTCACTGGAAATTCTCAGCAACTCCTTTCCCAACACAGGCAGAGCGGTCACAAGATCCTGCTAGGCCTGTGGTGTCAGCAGCCAGCGTGGGGCAGAGCGAAGTCAGGTCTGAGCTATGGGATGGGAAATTCCAATACCCGAGTCCAGCGCACTCCTCTGGAGATCAGGAAGAGGGCAGGAAACTGCCTGGAATGGCCCCCAGCCCATCCTGCAATGCTCTGCCTCCAGGGCAAGTGGGTAAAGACCAGCCAGGAGCTGCAAACTCCACTGCCCTGAAGCCACCCAGCTGCGTGACACCCGGGCACTGCTCCAGCTCCGAGCTGGCGCTGCACTCAGGCAAGCAGGAGTAAAGATGGGTCTTTGCCTCTAGCGCATGCCCGAGGATCCCAGAGCGGACGCAGTCTGTCCCTGGAGTGCACACGCAAACTCACCCACTGATTTCAACAAAGGGACGCCGAGAAATTCTCCTCTCCAGAGTAAGAGAAATACTGAGGCTCTGTAGCCGCTGTCGCTCCCACAGCCCCAGCCCCCACCCTCGGGAACTGGCTGCAGCTCGTTCAAAGGTGAAATCCCACATCCAGTCATTACTAGCCTCCGTGGCTCTGCTGCCACATGAGAATCTGTGTATCCAACTGCTCCCCATCAACCAGCCGCCCTGCGTCTTCCCCTCCCAACTCTGTCCCTGCTCCCTTGCTCCATCGGGGGACCCCCTGGCGGTGGCTGCAGATTTCCCCTGAGTCTTCCCCTCCCAACTCTGTCCCTGCTCCCTGCTCCATCGGGGGACCCCCTGGCGGTGGCTACAGATTTCCCCTGCGTCTTCCCCTCCCAACTCTGTCCCTGCTCCCTTGCTCCATCGGGGGACCCCCTGGCGGTGGCTGCAGATTTCTGAAAGAGGAAACCCAGACCCAAAGTTAAGCAGGTTTCTGAGCGGACCCCAGGTGAGCTCCCCCAGCTCTTCAATCTGCTCCCCTCGGGCATGTTTCCTTTCCATGTTTAAAGTGGGCACATACAGCTCCTTGTTTACCGGCTTCTTCGCTGCCAAGTCCAGCTCTTCTTAGAATTACCCACTATCCCCTTGTGTACATTTCCCAACATGCCTCACCGAACTCGAAGGCTCAGTAGCTCTGCTGAGCCTTTGCTCGTGCAGGGGGAAAGCAAACGGAGCTGTCTCAATACGTGGAGACAACCGCTCTGGTCACCAAGAGCGTGGAAGGGACCCAGGGCAGATTCCCAGGGCCTTTGTGTATGTGAAACCCAGCGCGGCTCAGGGCCCTTTTCTCTGGAAGTTGTACCGTATTTCAGGGTACTTTTGGAGGGGCTTTCAGATCACCCTCAGCTCTGAAGCCCCCTTCCCGCCCTCCACAGTCAGCTGGCCAGAGAAGGTTGTTGAGTGGGACATGAAACACTATCCACATAGAGCCCAAGCATGCTGGCTCCTCAGCCCCCACGGAGCATGGTCAGAAGCCCCATTCCCCAGCGCCTGCGTTACACCCAGTGCATCCGCAGACCGCGCTTGCGCTGAGGCACTGATGGCTCTCGTCACTCAGGAGAGATGCTGTGTCCCTCATACAAAGCTAAGTGCCGACTCCACCAACCCCTGGCTAGGTGCAGAACCCCGATGGAGTTTTCAACCGCTGCGAGGGAGCACCTTGCTGTCGCCGCTCTCCAGGGCACCTGTTGCTATTCCGGAGAAACCACGCGTTTTGGGAAGGGCTTTGCCTAGGAAACCCCTCCAAACGGGATTAACCTGCACGGCACCCTACAGTGATCCTGGCCACAGCACATTGATGGAAGCCCCGGGGCCCAGGATAGGGGTCAGAGTTTGGTCCCAAGACGCAGCTGGACTAGTCTGTTATCACTAGGACCACGGGAAAGGATTTTTTCATTGCATTTTATCCATTTCCACCCACTCTTCCCCTGGGGTCTGGTCCTGTCCCAGGGGCTCAGAGAGTGAGCCTGACCTGCACTCGCCCGACCGTGGTGGTTCCTGTCCCACAGGGCTGGGCCCAGTTCCCCACTCCAGGCACAAGGGTCACAGCATCACTTCAGTTTGGCCTCAAATGACAACAGTGGGAGGAGGGGTGACAGCAGTGGACAGGCCAGATTTGAGAGAGCGACGTAGTGACGGGGTCACAGCACCACTCACTCAAATTTGGCCCAGCTACCCCGCATTGTCACAATAGGAGGATGGCTGGGCCAAACCTGAGTTGCACTGCAACCCTGAACACAGCTGCAATGCCTGGAGTGAGGAGATGGGCCCAGCCTTGGGGGATGGAGCCGGAACTGCAGGGTGAGGTTTTTCATTTTATTAGATTATTTCACATTTGTAAAAAACAGGGGACTCTAGTTACCGCTAGTAACCACCCAGTTCTCAAGGGTCCATTCACCACCGACAGGTCCAGCTAGGTGCAGCGTGGGGGAGTGCATACATCACAGGCAGGCTGGGAAAGTGGGCGCGTTTACACATACTGTATGTGACCTCGCATATCAGGTTAATGCACAACATCCTCTCTCAGGGGACGAACCTATCCCTGATCCAACAGGGTCTCATCTTCACTAAAATCCCTACACTGCACACCCCCACTAATTGTATAGGGCTGTGACTGCCCCCCAGGTTCTGCTGGAATGGCTGTGAAGAGCTGTATGAACCTTGCACACCCATATCCTAGCCAGAGGCATCTTAGGAAGTATCACCATGGAGAGTCAGGTTTATTCCATCCCCTTGGAAAGGCCTTGAGTGCGCAAACCAACAGCTAAAGCCTACGGGAGTTACAGCAAAGCCTGCGGTGAAATATGGCCGCCTCTCACCTCCTGGCCAAGTTTCTTGCTTGCACACTTCGCAAGCCTGCCTAATCCTCTCTCTCCAGGAGTCAGATTTCCATTATGCGATTTCCATGCCAGCAATGGCAACTCAAAACTCCACGCCAAGGAGCTCAAAGAGCTTAGCTGGTAAATTTCAGGCCCTGGAGAACTGCAGTACAAACAGACAAAGCAGCAAGCCAAGGGATCCCATTCCCAGCTCAATCCCTTCCCACCCTCCCAGCAATGGCAAGTCTTGATAACACGGGCCTCTTATATCAACCAAATGCAGAGGACAGCAGCAGTAGCATTTCCTTAAGGCTTTCAGTAAAGCAGACCCGCTGACCCCCTGCCAGGGCTGAGCAAACCTGCTCAGTGACGGATCCCAACCTGGTCCGTATAAGGAGCTGCTCATGCTTTGAATAGAAACAAGCCAGGTTTGAATCTGACAACGGCTGCTCGGGCTAATCTGCCTCAGCTCCTTTCCTGACACACTTCACTGCAGTGCCCTCCCCACAGCCGGATACGGCGTGAACTTCTCCCGCATCCCCCCTGCACTCACCTCTGGCATCTCCTCATCTTCATCCTCCGAGGACACCTCTTCCTGGGTGCTCTACGGGAGCAGGACAGAGACAAGGATCAGAATGGCCCCTGTGGAGTCACTGTCATTCTGCAGGGAGGAGCTAGCCAGCCGAGTGACCGCTACCCAGACAGTCTGTGCTGACAAGCAGCATCTCCGCTAGGAAGCTGCCAGCAGGCAAAGCTCACCGACAGGGGCCTATGCAATTCTGTACCTCATTGGAATCCCCTACAATGCTTCCAGGGAGGCTTGGATGAGGACTGACACTGAGCATTCATCTGAAAACTAAAGTGAAGCTAGAAACTTTGTACAGGCTGTTCCTTCTAGAATGGCTGCCTCAGAGGTGAAGGGTTCAGTTGGGGGCAGTAATCAGAGAAAGCCCAGTGGGCAACATCTGACACACTGGCATACATATCCAGAGAGGGCAGACAACCAAGTCGGGGCTGTACCAGCACTGCACAGGCAACCTGGCTCACCAAAGCTGGCCAGCACTGCCAAGGTAACGTACTCGTCTCAGGTAGGGAAGCTAAACACATCCACGTTCAATTCCACAGACTCCCGCCCAGAGACTGGGCGGAAAAGGACCCATGCAGCGCTGCATCTCTGTATGTTACAAGAGGTGCACCCGATGTAGGGCATTGCTGAGCACTAGGCAAGCAGCACTTGGGCGAAAACAGGTACTAGTCCATCTGCCATGCTCCAGGAGAGCAAGCAAAGCCACAACCCTGGAAAACAGACCCCTTCTGGAGGGCACCCCCAGATCTAGCTCCACAGAATCTCCCGACACACAGAGTGCCAGCTTGGGCTGGGCACATGGGAGAAGCGGCACTGCAGTACCAAGCTGCACAAAAGCCATCTTCTCAGCAGACTTCTCCCCCAGGCCAAGGTCGGAGCAGCTTGTCTTAGGCCCGTTACCTGTTCTGCTGGCAGAGGCTGGTCCAACATCTCGACATCTGGGTGCTGGGGAAGGTTGTAGAGTTTGCACAGGTCGGAGATTATCCGCTTCAGGTGCTGCAAAAGCTGCCCAGGAAGGAGACAGACAAGCAGTGTTAAGCAGCCCCTGGCACCGCCACTCTCTCCACTGCGTGCAACTCAGATACCTGGGGAGTCATGGGAGAAGCTCCTTGCTGAACGCAGCTTCTGCACTGCACCAGGGCAGGCTGCAGCCAGCAGCCAAGCCACATCCCACGTAAGGGAAGAGCACTAGCTGGACAAGCCTGAACTGCTCAGCTCGACTCTCCAAACCCCTTTCCAATCACACCGGGCAGAACACTAGAGAACCACGGACAGACGGGACTCACTCCTCAAGCTCTCCCCGGCCAGCCCTTCCCCACCCCTTGCCACCTCACCAATGTATTTCCTTTCTTGACTTCCACCAGCCTCTCCAGGATAGCTGCCAGGTTTGGATCATCCGACTCCACAGACCAGATTGGGGGAACAGCCGGGTAAGACTCCTAGAGAACAGGGAAAAAGGTGATGTTTGGGCCATTGTTACAGAGTGCACCTCGACCCCACCCAGCCTAGGGTGTCAGAGCGAGTATCCCTCTGACCGGGGCAGCAAGCTGCAGTCCTGTCTCTCCTCACTCACAAACACACAGCTCAGCAGGGCAGCGTCCAGGCAAATGCACTCCACCCTCCGGACTAATCCCGGATGGAGACAAAACAAACGATAGCTCTGATGACACTAATCTGTGTCAATTCTGTGCTGCTACACTCCCTCCAACCCGCAGGCTCTGCCAGATGGCGAGAGAAAGAAAGGTGCAAAGTCTATGTCA
This sequence comes from Chrysemys picta bellii, assembly GCF_011386835.1. Lineage (NCBI taxonomy): Eukaryota > Metazoa > Chordata > Testudines > Emydidae > Chrysemys > Chrysemys picta. The sequence goes on from NC_088810.1 coordinate 24,503,803, forward strand.
CTTCACACTACTGCCTACGGAGAGGGCACGAAATCCTACACTCCCATCCTATGCAGACCAATGCCTGTCAGCCCCTTAAGGGCAGACCCTCTCTGTCCTGCATTCTGCTGATGGCACTTGGTAATGTATCTTCTTTTTAAACAAGCCCTCTGGAAAATCATCCCGAACTCACATCATGGAAATAGGGGCAAGGGAGTGCAGGCTCCAATACCTAGGTACAAGAAATAGGTCTGTGTCAATGAGGCTGCTGCAACACATGGTCCACCAACTCCACAGCCCCCTGCAGCGTGCTAATGTTCTTATTGCACATGCTCCCTGAAAGGGAACTCGCAGCCTTTGCTTTTTATCCATAACAGAGTCCTGTTAAATCCAGCCCCGGCAGAGCCAGGAGTCTCATGTGCACCAGAAAGATCAAGTCCTTATTTGATGGTTCATTTCACACACAGCCCAACCAGTGTTTTCAACCAAAATTCCGCATTCTGAGCTGCATGCAAACATCCTGGGCAGACACCTTGTGCATGGATGGGGAGCAGAGAGGTTTGTCCTCAACTAAATGTTTGCAGCAGTTACGTGTCCTGAGACACAGGATAATACTGGAAACCCTGCGGGGGCACAGACATGCACACAGTTCTACCCAGCAGAACTCCCACTGGGACCCCCAGAAGGGAGACAGACCCAAGAATCACCTTGGCCAGTTTCACTTCTGCAACTGTCCGATCATAACAGGCCAACACGATCCTTCTCCTGCAGCCTCAGGGGCAATCCAATTCAGAGACTGCAGCAATACTAGGGCAAGCCTGCAGTCAGACCCTGTTTACACACCAGCCCAACTTGCACTCTGCACCAAGGTCTGTGCGTAGTGCACTGCAGGCTGCTCTAGACTGCAGTTTACCATTTCCAAGTTATGCCCGGTGACCTTCTGGCTTCGGTGTGTGCAGTGCAATCTTGCTGCCATCCTCCCCGTGAAAGCAAAGAGCAGAAGCTCTGAAGCAGGATGCGGATGTTTCACCAGGCACAAGTCTGCCATCATCCAAATTCCTCCCAGTGGACAAGGTCAAAAACAAGGGTGCCACATTCCCCAGCTGTCAGATCTGAATGAGCCCAGGAGGCAAGTGGCATCTGGGGTTCTGAACGATATTCCCAGCACCATAGAGACAATGGTTGGAACAGCTCATCCGTGAGCCCCCTTCACTAACACAGCATAACACGTGAAGTGGGTTACAGCATCTTGAGGCAGCTTTGTGTCATTAGCTACTGGAAATGAACATGCAGTCAGGGTCTGAGGAGCAAACCGCTCATCTCTAGCGCTTTAACCTCACCTCAGACAAGCCCCAGCTTAGCCTGCCCCAGCTGCATACAGCAGCTCCTACAGTTGAATGTCTAAAAGGCAGACACTTCGGGGTCTAATCCAGAAGTTAATCCCACCTGGTTGGAGAGATTTATTCACAGGAACACCATGCACATCTCTCCCTCCATGTGTATTGCCCCTGCTCTAGCGCCTCTCTGCTCAGAAACCCGGCAGCACCTTTTGAGGCAGTGTGTAGGCATTTGCCTTTCAGATCAGCTACCTCCATGTTGAAAAGGGGACTAAGATGGGTCATTTAGTTTTCAATGTAAACACCCAGCCCATTCTTGCTCATCCCAGAGAGTGCTGGAATGAGCTACAGGAACTGGTCCTTCGAGGAAGAGATTATAACTAGCATTTTAGTGAGGCTGAATAGAGCACTGGAGGCAGGGGCGCCTCTGAGCATTCCTACCACAGCCCTTTACTTCCTGGGGTTCCCAGCAAGGAGGAAGGGCAGGTTGGACTGAACTTTGCCTCTCAAAGGGAACATCTACACTGCAAAAAAAAAACAACAACAACAACCGTGGCTGCGAATCTCAGAGCCAAGGGCAAGTGATTGGGCTCACACAACAGGGCTGAACATAAGAAAGGCCGTACCGGGTCAGACCAAAGGTCCATCTAGCCCAGTGTCCTGTCTGCCGACAGTGGCCAATGCCAGGTGCCCCAGAGGGAGTGAACTTAACAGGCAATGATCAAGTGATCTCTCTCCTGCCATCCATCTCCACCCTCTGACAGACAGAGGCTAGGGACACCATTCCTTACCCGTCCTGGCTAATAGCCACTGATGGACTTAGCCATCCAGGAGCCGTGTAGCCATTCCCGCCTGGGCTGGAGCCCGCCCGCCGGCCAGGGCACTAGCCCACAGGGGAAGGGCTCCGCGGCTGTTCCGGGCTCTGGGCTCGGCGCTGCGGGGCGGACACGCCGATGGCGCCGGGCGCAGAGCCGAGTGCTGGGGCCCGGCCGCGGGAAGGGGGCGCTTGTAACGCCCGCCCCGGCCGGGCCGTGCTGCGGAGGAGGCGGCGGGCGGCCGGAGCCAGGCCCGGTCCCGCCCCGCCCCATGGAGGAGGGGGGGGGGGAAGAGACTCCCCCCCCCCCCGGCCCGTGCGGCCCCGCCCCTCACCGTGATGTTGCAGTGGATGCGGACGGGCCCCGGCGGCGGGCCCCGGCTCCCGGACCCCCCGGCGCGCGCCCCCGGCCCGGGCACGAACTCGCAGCTGATCTCGTCGGGGCAGGCGCTGCCGATGCGGAACCGCTCGTGGCCCCGGTGGAAGATGGACTCGAGCAGCCGCAGCTCCCGCCTCAGGAGCCGCCCGGGGGAGGCCGCGCCGCCCCCGCTCCGCCCGGGCCCCGCCGCCGCCTGCGACCCCGCCGCCTCCTCCGCCCCCGCCCGCTGCATCTTCCCATGGAGGGACCCGGGCCCCGCCGACCCCGCCTCAGCGCCAGGAGCCGGCCCAAGATGGCGGCCGGGACGGGCCCCGCTACCCGGAAGTGTCCCCTCCCCTTCCCACCAGCCAGCGCGCCAGGAGGCGGGTTCTAGTCACCGGAAGTGGCCCCTCCCCTACCCCCCAGTCGCTGGGAGGAGCTGCAGCCGCAGAGGAAATGACGTTTAGCGCCTCAGCCTGGCAGAGGAAGTGACGCCACGATCCAACTCACGGGGGCCGGACGTGAGCGCTCCAGTATGTGCACCCTGACCGGAAGTGGCCCCAGCCCTACGCCCTGGTTCACGCGGCGCAGGCGCAGGCGCTCCCGGGGATCCACCAATGGGGGGGGGGGGGGTCACTGTGCATTGCCCGGCCCCGGCCGGAGGGGGGCGCTCAGGGCACGGGGTCAAGGGGGGAGCACGGGGGGGGGGGCTGCAGCCACGTGACCCCCAGCTGGGCAGGCTCCTGGGGCGTCCCATGGCGGGTGCCCAGTCCTGGGACAGCGGGTGGCCGGTGAGGGTAACTCAGGGATCCCCCCGGGGACACGGGGCAGAGACCCCCGGGCCCAGCAGCCACGGGGCAGAGACCCCCGGGGACACGGGGCAGAGACCCCCGGGCCCAGCAGCCACGGGGCAGAGACCCCCGGGCCCGGCAGCCACGGAGCAGAGACCCCCGGGGACACCGGGCAGAGACCCCCGGGCCCAGCAGCCACGGGGCAGAGACCCCCCGGGCCCGGCAGCCACGGGGCAGAGACCCCCGGGGACACGGGGCAGAGACCCCCGGGCCCAGCAGCCACGGGGCAGAGACCCCCGGGCCCGGCAGCCACGGGGCAGAGACCCCCCGGGGACACAGGGCAGAGACCCCCCGGGCCCGGCAGCCACGGAGCAGAGACCCCCGGGGACACGGGGCAGAGACCCCCGGGCCCAGCAGCCACGGGGCAGAGACCCCCCGGGCCCGGCAGCCACGGGGCAGAGACCCCCGGGGACACGGGGCAGAGACCCCTGGGCCCAGCAGCCATGGGGCAGAGACCCCCCGGGGACACGGGGCAGAGACCCCCCGGGCCCGGCAGCCACGGAGCAGAGACCCCCGGGGACACCGGGCAGAGACCCCCGGGCCCAGCAGCCACGGGGCAGAGACCCCCCGGGCCCGGCAGCCACGGGGCAGAGACCCCCGGGCCCAGCAGCCACGGGGCAGAGACCCCCCGGGCCCGGCAGCCACGGGGCAGAGACCCCCGGGGACACGGGGCAGAGACCCCCGGGCCCAGCAGCCACGGGGCAGAGACCCCCGGGCCCGGCAGCCACGGGGCAGAGACCCCCCGGGGACACAGGGCAGAGACCCCCCGGGCCCGGCAGCCACGGAGCAGAGACCCCCGGGGACACGGGGCAGAGACCCCCGGGCCCAGCAGCCACGGGGCAGAGACCCCCCGGGCCCGGCAGCCACGGGGCAGAGACCCCCGGGGACACGGGGCAGAGACCCCTGGGCCCAGCAGCCATGGGGCAGAGACCCCCGGGGACACGGGGCAGAGACCCCCCGGGCCCGGCAGCCACGGGGCAGAGACCCCCGGGGACACGGGGCAGAGACCCCCGGGCCCAGCAGCCATGGGGCAGAGACCCCCGGGGACACGGGGCAGAGACCCCCCGGGCCCGGCAGCCACGGGGCAGAGACCCCCGGGCCCGGCAGGGCCGCTCACCGACAGCTAAGGGGGCAGCCCACGGCCCAGGGGCGCTGCCCCGAGTGGGACCAGGCCCCACACTCCGCAGAAACCCACTTTCCCCCTGAACTCGGGGTTCAGGGATCATAGACTTGCCGGGCTGGAAGGGACCTTGATAGGTCAGCCAATTGGGTCCCCTGCTCCGAGGCAGGACCAGGTATTACCTAGACCATCCCGGACAGGTGTTTGTCCAACCTGCTCTTGAAAACATCCAATGACAGAAACTCCACAACCCCCCTAGATAACTGGCTCCAGTGCTTATCTGCCCTGGCAGTGACGTTTTTCCAAATGTCTAAGTCTCCCCTGCTGCAATTTAAGGACATTGTCCTCAGTGGTTAAGGAGAACAGTTTATTGCCTTCCTCTTTATAACAGCCTTTTACATGCTTAAATAAATAATGTTATTGTGTCTTCTCTTCTCCAGACTGAACAAACTTGATTTTGTCAAGCTTTCCTAATAAGTCCTATTGTCTAGATCTTTAATAATTTTTGTTGCTCTCTTCATAGAATCCTAGAATCTCAGGGTGGGAAGGGACCTCAGGAGGTATCTAGTCCAACCCCCTGCTCTTCTGGACTTGCTCCAGTTTGTCCACAGCTTTCCCAGTGTGGTGCCCCGAACTGGACATGGGACTCCTGTTGAGGCCTTATTGGCATGGAGTAGAGTGGAAGAATCACGTCTTGTGTCCTGCTCACCTGGAGGGTTACTTTGCGGATGAGCTCTGCCCTGAAAGCCCAGCTCAAGTGCATGACTTGGAATGATGCTACACCTTGTTCCAGACCCACCTTCCTCTCCAGCGTGCCGCTGTCAGGGCAGCTGTGCTGAGTCAGGGCCCTGAGGCCATTAGGCAGTGGCACTGATGCTCCAGAATTGCTTTCAGCTCCCTGCTCCCTAGGGTTCTCCTTGTCCTTGCCCCCCCTTTGTGTGGGGAAGGAATCTGAACCACTCTGCTGTCCTTGGAGCTGCCAAATTTCCAGGGCGAAGTTGTTGTGCAAAGTCTCTCAGGCTCCAGCCTAGTGGAAAATTCAGAGGCGAGCAGCTCATCTCCTGCTGCCTGGAATGGGTGCTGCCAACAGCTGCTGATGCTCTGCAAGCAGGATTGTTTTGACAGGGGCATTTGCTGCCTGGCTGGACACAGGCAGGTCTCCTTGCAGCAAAACACACCACCATTCTCCCCCCCCCCCCCCCCACACCCGGTTCAGTGAGCAGCACCTGCTTCCTGTTCTCCCTCCTCCGCCAGGCACAACAGGAATCTGGGCTGATGTAGAAAGGGGGCCACCCCTTGCCCACACTGACCCTCTGGGAGGCTTCTCCACTCTCCGGGATTAGGAGCAGTGAGCCACCCAGCCATCACTTATGTTCTTAATCCCTGGGTGACTTGGGTGGAGAGGTGCTGAGGCCCCCAACCAGGGATGATGAACATGGGTAGGGGTAGGGCCACGATGGTGCCAAAACCCAACCCTGCGGCAGCGCATCTCAGACCCCAGGCTCCAGCCCAAGCCTTGATGCAGTTATTTTTAGCCCCGCGGTTCAAGCCCCGTGGGCCTGAGTCCATTGACCGGGCTCTGAGACTCGGCACCGTGGGTTTTTCTTTGCAGTGTAGACACACCTTACACCCCCAGTGGAGGGGGGGGGCACAGAAGTGATGCTGAAGCGATTCATCTGGAGGTCTCCCCCCCACACCAGTCAGGTGGGCCCAGCTGCCGCCTTCCCATCCTCCCCATGGCATGTCCGTGTGCTTGGCTGAACACGCAGATGAAAAGGACTCACGCCTTGGGAACCAGTGCCCGCCACCGGGCTCGGCTCAGCGAGGGCTCCGGCTCCCAGAGTTGCAACCATGAGTCAGCATTTGCCGCAGGCAAATGGTGTCCGGAAAGGTCACTGGAAGCTGGAGTGGAATTGACAGAGACAGGCTGGGGTGGAGCCAGCCTGGGGCGCCTCTCGGGGTAGCATCCGAGGCTCCTGGTGCTGCAGTACCCACACCTCTGGGCTAGGGCAGCTTCCCACGACCAGCCATGGGATGCCAGTTATGTCACCCCATGGCAACATGAGCTGCTGCCAGCCCCCTCCGTCTCCCACTGGGGAATGTGGCTTTGGGGACAGGCCCCACCCCACTACAGCAGGGTTGGGGCTGAGTGCAGCCCCCCATGGCCTCTGTTGGGAGTGGACAGAGCGAGTCTGCAGCTGGCAGAGGGAGGGGCGTGCGCGCAGGACCAGTCCTGTTCAGTCAGGCTCCACCATGTCAGGCTGGAAGTGCGGGGGGGCAGAGCTGGGTAGAGGCGGGGGCAGCTCCCCCCTGAGGGCTGGCAGCCACAAGGAAGCTGTGAACTGACAGCTTTCCGCTTGGTTGGCCACTTCCTTATGGGCAATGCATCAGTGCTGCTGTCCCAGCTCTGGGCTCCCTCCACAGGGAGCCCTACCAGCCCCCCATGTAACCCAGACACCTGTGTCCACCATCCTCCTGCTCTCCCCAGTCTCTGTGCTGAGGGGCCTGGCCTGCCAGTGTGAAAGGCTGGCAGGGGCAGGGGGGAGACCAGACGTGGAGCTAGATTCACCCAGAGAGGGAGGGGAGGAGGCGTTTGGCCGGCGGCTGGCGGGGGGCAGTCAGACCCTGACCTTGTCTGTGCAGAGAAAGGTCGCGGGAGCTGCTGGCTGCGGTAATGGAGTTTCTGTGTTCAAGGGACCCTGCTTGCAGCAGGGGGAGGGGGGAGGCCTGGTGCCAAGACTGGCGGCTTCAAGGAGCACGAGGCACTGGGGAAGGGTTCGTGACCAGCCACAGCGACATGCTGGAAGCCCATTGCTATCACTTATAGCCCAGGCTCCCGGCACAGACCGGGGGCACCAGTCCCTGCCGCCCGGCCTGGGCCCTTCCCCACCTCGCGGGGCTGGGAGCTGCACAAGGGAGATGACCCCACTGGCTGCTCCCAGTGGTGAACTGCACTGGCTGGCACGTGGCAACCTGGAACATGCACATGCTGCTGTTTCCCCCGTGGCACAAAGGGAACTCCTCCCCCAGCCAGGCCGCTGCAGCAACGGTGCAGACACGGGCTCCGGCTCCGGGGTTTCTTGCTCACTTGCCCCCGGGGGTGGAGCCTGGGGCTGAATGAGCCTCCACCGACCGTGGGGCAAGGCTGGGGGCCCCCTCACTGGGGAGGTTTAAAACTAGACCAGAGCCTGGGAGAATAGACTGTAGGGACCGATGCTGCTCCTGACACGGGGTAGACGGGTCTTCTCCAGTAGCCCTGCCCCCCTTGCTCTTCTGCATCTCCGGCAGGGAAATAGGCAGGCATGGCTGTGGGGGAGCTGCCCCCCGGCTCCGCTGGGGATTCAGAAGGCCTGAGCCCAGGTGGAAGGGCAGAGGGGAAACAATCCCGGCTCTGCCCCTGGTGCTGAGAACAGCCCGTGTGCTGCTTGGCCTGGCCCTGCCCTGCTCACTCACCCGCCCAGGGTGCACCCGCCGCAGTGCTCTGCCCATTCCCACCTCGCAGCCAGCTCCTAGCCCTTTACACACGTTAATGGAGGAGGCCCCGACTCCCCAGGGCGGCATCATCCTACACAGACGGAGGCAGGGCCGGGGGGCAGAGCCCTGTGGCAGGGGACAGACGGAGGCAGGGCCAGGGGGGCAGAGCCCTGTGGCAGGGGACAGACGGAGGCAGGGCCAGGGGGGCGGAGCCCCTTGTGCAGGGGACAGAAGGAGGCAGGGCCGGGGGGCAGAGCCCCCGGGGCCGGGGACAGACGGAGGCAGGGCCAGGGGGGCGGAGCCCTGTGGCAGGGGACAGACGGAGGCAGGGCTGGGGGGCAGAGCCCTGTGGCAGGGGACAGACGGAGGCAGGGCCAGGGGGACGGAGCCCCCAGGGCATGGGACAGATGGAGGCAGGGCCAGGGGGGCGGAGCCCCGGGGGCAGGGGAGCACCAGCAGAGGTGCTAGGCCGGGTGCAATGCACGGCCAGGGAGAGGTGGGGGAGCCCGAGGAGGTGCAGCCTAGGAGGGTCCTGCTGGAAAGTGGGAGCCCACCCCTGGGCACGGCCCAGCCAGCCATGCCAAGCACTGTCTTATCCATCATTTATCGCCCCGCCCCAGTTGCCAAGTGGGATCTGCACTCACACACGCACGATGCTGCAGCTCCAGGGAGCTGAGCGCTGGGTGACTGAGCGGCGACTCGGAGGCGGTGATGGGGCCAGCTGGGGGGAGGGCATCAAGCTGCGTCTGGAGCAGGAGCCCGGCAGCCACCAGGAGGGAGGTCCCGTCTCCGCAGCCCTGAGGGGACCAGCAGGGTCCTGCTTTTCTCCGCCCAGAGGGGAATCAGCACGTTCAGAGGCAGAAGAAAGTGCTGGGGAGGAAAGCTGTCAGCACCAGCTTCTGTCTGTTGGGCCTGCAGGGAGGGGAGCAGCTGCATCTGGCCAGGCATGTGACTCCCCACATTATTTGGGGCCTTGCCTGTGTCACCCGTCCCCAGGCCTGGGCAGCTCTCCAGGGGTTGGCCTCTCCTAGGGCCCCTCGCTCCCTTTATCCACAGGAGACAGGGAGCTTGGAGCCCTCTCCCGGCGCCTGCCTCATTGACTCACCTCGACTCACTGAACACACAATGCAGAGCGGCGGTGCCCGTGGCTGCCCCTCTCCAGGGACAGGCCTCGCTCCTTTCAAAGATGCTGCCCCGCGTCACTGCCCCACACCCAGCACCCCCATTCCCAGCTCAGACGGCCCCATGATCGGCCACAGAGACCGGGGCGGGGGGTGCTGGATTGGAGGGAAAGGAGCAGCGCCTTTCCTTGCCTGGGCAGAACTTGGCCCATAACCTAGAGGAAGAGACCAGCTCCCATTGTGAGCTGAGGTCACTTACACGCCCACCATGCAAAGGCTGAACCCAGGCCCACTGGAGTCCCGGGGTGTTTGTCATTGATGCCAGCAGGACCAGGCTCAGAGTTCAGATATCCACAGGCCACAGTTCTCCATCTGCAAAATGCGGATACGACCCTTTCTTCGTCTGTCTTGGCTCCTTGGGGCCGGGACTGCCTCTCACTTGGTGTCCACACAGCTGACGGGCAGGTGCTACATGATAGAAACGGGTCTGAGAATGACGCCACGGCTAGGAGCTGAAAGGGTCTTAAAAGAGAAAAAGACATAGCCAGCCTTTGCGGGAATTGAGCCGGGATTCCACTGAGGGCAACGGGGATGGTGGAGGAAAGTCGGAGCCTTGGGAGGAAGCACAGTCCGGTAACTAACAGCTCGGACAGGGCAGAGCGGGAGAATCTTACCCTGGCCAGCTGTGACCTGCCTTCGGGTGGGGGGCCTGGGGGGAAGCTGCAGTGGGAAGCAGCTGCCTTTGCAGTCTAGGGGTGGCACAGAGCACCCTGCTCAGGTTCTGATGAATGGACCATAAGTACTGAGGTGACCTACTATGGTGACAGGGCGACATCTGTTCCAAAATCACCCCCTCCCCCGCTGGCAGCAGGGTTCAGCTGGAGGGCGCTGACCTCGCACACCCCAGCTAGGCAGCACCTGGGCCCAGCAATGGGGGCCCTATCTACAGCCCTGCCACTGAGCAGGAGGTGTCAGGCAGACGCAGGCCAGAGAACATGACTGACCCCTCCGGAGCAGCCACCTCCCAGCTCCTCTCTGCCCTGGGCCTAAGAGCAAACACCAGAGAGAACCGCCGGGGCCTTGGGCTGGTCTCTCCTCCCCACACTCAGGGTGCTTAGAACCAGGGAAAATCCAGTCACTGGCTCCTTGGGCAGGTCTGCAATGGGAGCAGATCAGCAGAACTCCCCTGGGGTCAGCGGGGCTGGGCTGGTTTCCAGCCACGGAGGAGCTGGCCCATGGTCTCCCCTGCGGAGCCGGGTGGCCAGTCCCCCTGCACCCATGTGACGCGGGAAGAGAAAGGCAGGGGGTGTCCAGCTGCACCCAGAGGTTCTAAGGCCAGCAGGGTCTGACCTCCTGTTTAGCGCAGGCTGCCGGGCTTCCCTGAATTAACTGTGCCTCGAGGCCACGCGCTGGGCCTGCGCTAGGACGTAGCGTGTGGGAAAACAGACCAGCTCAACGGAAACCTGCCAGTGACAGAGAACCCCCCTGGCCCTTGGGCTGAAAACTGGCCAATCGCCCTCCCTGGTACAAAACGACACCTGAATTCGGCCAGCTCCAGCTTCCAGCCATTGGCTTGTTCTACCTTCATCTGCTAGACTGAAGGGCCCTCTCTATACCCAGCTGTATGTCAACAGGATGGCAGGTCACATGGCCTCTAGCGACCGCCACCGACACGCTTGGTGCTACGCGGAGCGTGTGTGTGTGTGTGGGGGACATCCCATCCCCCAGCCGCGCCATCGGCACATGCTAAAACGAGGTCACCGAGCAGCGGGAGGAAGGGAGACAATGACTGAGCAGGGTTCAGCGATTACGAGGATCGCGGGCACTGGCGAGCGGGGAGGAATGTGCTGCTGTTACTATTGATTGGGTTGGGGGGGTTCAGAGTCGGGGGCCCTTAGTACGAACCCATCGGAAGCACCAGTCCCATCCCTGTCTAGTCTGGAGATTTCAGGCAGCTTGGCTCAGCGGCTGGGACATTGCACAGAGAAGCAGGACGATGGGGTTCTTCCCAGCTCTGCCCCTGCCCTGTTGGGTGGCCTTGGACAAGTCACTTCGCTGCTCTGTGCCTCATTTTCCCCTGCTCCCCCTTCGTCGGTTGTGTCTATTTAGACTGTGAGGCCTTTGGTGCAAGGGCTCTGTGCCTGGCACTCCAGGGCCCTGATCCCATGTGGGGCCTCTAGGTACCACTGGGCAAACCACCCCTAGAAACATCCCCCCCATAGGCTGGTAAGGAACGCCTGGCCTACAAGGGGGTTCTCTGCGGGAAGCAGCCAGGTCTGGCCACCCCGGCTAATGGGCTGGACCATGGAGCTGGTGATTCCACCCCGGCACTAGGGACATGCCAGGCAGGTGATGCTTAAAGGAATGTCACTGAGCGGTAGGGGAAAGGGCGCCCGTGACGCTCTGCAGGAGGGTCTGAGTGCCCCACATGCTGTGCAGTGACCTGGGCCCTGTGCAGCCGGTTAGCAGGAGGCTCTGAAAGTGGTGGGTTTGTGCTGGCCCCTGCACAGAGACAAATCCTTCCTGATGGCCAAAACCCAGCCTGAATCTGCTATTCTGCCTCCCACCCCCGGCCTTTGAGTGCCTTGGCCTGTCTCTCTTCCGGCTGTGCCTCGGTGCCCACCCCCCGGTATCTGAGCGCTCCCCAGGTCACCTGGTCTCAGGAAAAGGCTGTAAGATTTGGCTTCACTATTTCATACGTTGCTTTAAAAGCAGGGAGCAGCCCCCACCTCCATCGCCGTAGCCAGAGCCCTGCGCCCCCCCCCCCCCCCCATGCTAGGCCCAGAATTACCCGGAGATGAGGAATGTGACAAAGCGACAAGGAGCTCCTGCCCCATAAACAGGCCTCTCCCGCCTGAGGGCGCCGCAAACCTCCGCCCGGCTCCAGCCCTGGGGTTTGCATTAGGGCTGTTTGCAGAGAAATCCCTACAGGAAGCATTTGCACTAGTGCCAGCCCCCAGCAATTGCCCAGCCGAGCCCCATGGGGGTTTTGTTTGTGCCACGCTCCGGGAAGCCTCCCATCGCCACGCTGTTTGTGCGAGCCTGGCTGACCCAGCCCTGCAGGAGCCGGACGGTGCCCAGACAGCATGGGGCACCCTGCACCCACTGGGGCAAATGACGTCCCCGAGCGCCGAGCCCCAGAGCAGGCAACAAACCAAGCCCAGCACCCCGGGGTGTCGTACGGTGCCCAGAGTGACGAGACTGAGGCAAAGCCAAGTGGGACACGAACTACGGAGGCGGCTCTGTGGGCCACGCATGCCCCCCCTACACAATCATATTCACACCCACAGTGATCACACACATAGTGATTGTATGCACCCCCATGCAGTGATCACACACACACACAGCGACCCATTGACATCTCTCTCTCTCTTTCACACACACACACACACACACACAGTGATTATATGCACACACGAACACACACAGACACACACGCAGTGACCACATTGGCACACACACAGTGATCACACACCCACAGAGTGATCACACACACACATGCACACACTGAGTGATCACACCCCCACAGTGATCACACACACACAGAGAGACACACACACAGTGATCACACACACAGACACACACGGTGATCACACACACACAGTGATCACACGCACAGACACACACGGTGATCACACGCAGACACGCTCCCCCCCACAGTGATCACCCACCCACACGCACCCACCCACCCGGCTCTCACAGACGCGCATCCCCGCGAGCTCAGCCCCCTGCAGCCGGGGCCGCCCGCTCCATCGCGGCTCCCAGCCCCGGGCAGGGCCGGTCCCCGCCCCGCCCCGCCCCGCCCCGCCGCAGCCGCCCGGCGCTGGGAGCCGCCGGCCCGGGCCGCGCAGCGCAGGGGGGACGGACGCGGGCGGCTGCGGCGCGCAGGGGGCGGCGCACGGGGGCGGCGCAGGCAGCCGGGGTCTGAGCAGCGCCCGGAGCCGCCCCGCGCTCCCGCCGCCTCCAGCACCCGGGACAGAGCCGCGCAGGGGCCGGCGCAGCCGCTTCAGCACCGGGGACAGCGGCCGCTTCGCGCCGCTCTGCAGCCCCGGCCGCCCCGCTCCGGCCGGGCCATGTCCCGACGCCGCTAGAGGATGCAGCCGCCGCCCGCCCCCATGGCCTCGCTCGTGTGCCTCTTCCTGCTCGGCCTCCTGAGAAGTAAGTGCCGGCCGGGTCCCTGCGAGCCCGGGGCCGGGTCCCTGCGAGCCCGGGGCCGAGGGGGGACCGGGTCCCTGCGAACCCGGGGCCGGGTGGGGGCCGAGCCCCTGCGAGCCCGGGGCCGAGGGGGGACCGGGTCCCTGCGAGCCCGGGGCCGAGGGGGGACCGGGTCCCTGCGAGCCCGGCGCCGGGTGGGGGCCGAGACCCTGCGAGCCCGGGGCCGGGTGGGGGCCGGGTCCCTGCGAGCCCGGGGCCGGGTGGGGGCCGAGCCCCTGCGAGCCCGGGGCCGGGTGGGGGCCGGGCCGGCGCGGGGTGACCGGAGAGCCAGTGGGGAAATTGGGGGAGTTTGGGGGCGGGGGGAGCGTTGTGTGTATCAGACAAAGCCCCTAATATCGGGAGGGGCCGGCCAATAGCAGGACCCTGGTCCCACAGCTGCAGGGTGGCCATGAACGCGAGTCCCAACCCGGGAAGGAAGCCGAGCCCGGGGGTACCACGGGCCCCTTGGGGCTCACACTGACCGGCGCCGGGGCTGGGCCTTTCTCTCCCCTTCGTGCCCCCATCGGCGGCCGCTCATCGGCCCCACCTCCAGGCCGGGCCAAGGGGGGTTGGGCCTCTGCCTCCCCGCCGGCTTCAGTTCTCAAAGGCAGGTTTGTTCCTAGCGGGTTAGTCCCATTTCTGCTGCCCCCAATGGGGGGGGGGGGGTCTCAGCTGGTATAAGGGGCCATCGCTCCATGGATCTCCCCGGGCTCCGTTCGGTGCACCCGGGAACCGCTGCTCTCCGTAGCGCTGCCTGTCGCTGAAGAGAATGGCTGCCCATGGATGGCCATTGGTCTTCCAAACCACCGTCCGGGAGAACTGATTGTCAGGGAATATTTCCACTTCTGGGGGGGGGGGGTGTCTAGCGGGTGCAGACACATGCCCACAGATACACACACACTTACCCCAGACAGACAGACACACACACACACACTCACCCCAGACCCACACATCCCACACACACTCACCCCTGAAACTCACCCCCAGACACACTCACCCCAGACCCACACATCCCACACACACTCACCCCTGAAACTCACCCCCAGACACACTCACCCCTGAAACTCACACACACACACACACTCACCCCCAGACACTCACCCCTGACATTCACACATGCACTCACCCCAGGCAACAATCCGCAGCAGGCCGGCTCTGTTCAGTTCGGCGCGACATCATATTAATTCCAGAGGAACAAGGGAGATTAGAAAAAGTCAAATCTCCCTTATTAGCCAGGCACTTCCATCCCCCCCCGCCCCCACTTCAGATGGAACTAGTGCTCAGTTCCCATGGCACCGGCTGCCTGCCGGACAGACAGAGGCCGGGGTGAACAGAGATTTGAGAGCCAGACAGACACTGTTTGGGCCTTTGCGTTGTGCCAGAGGCAGACTCCAGCTGTAGCTCTCGCAGTGCAGGGTGGTGCAGTGCGAACCGGGCGGGGCTCAGCCCCAGACGTGTCCCCCCAGCTATTCCGTACCATGCTGGTTGCTCAGCCTGATTTACTGCCCTGACTCCCCTGAGTCACCCACAGAGCCGGGGCCCCCCGGCGGTGACAGCGGGGTCTTTGTGACACGTCGCAGGCGTCCAGCCGTCAGGCCACACAGAGAGAAAAAGTTACTGACAAGCCCTGCCAGGCCCAGGCTGCCGGGACTCTCCCATACGGGGCCGACTTCGAATTCAATGATTTCCGAACCTGAGTCACCCCTGGCTGCCTTGTGCTGCAGCAGAGACAGAGGTTTGGTTACGTTCCCAGAGCGGGTTATATCTTGCAGTGCTAAACACTCTCTTCTGGCTGTACATCGATGGTGTGTGCGCATGTGTCCAGATTCTCAAAGGTGTCCAACACCCAGCACTCCCCAGCTGTGACCAAAGCACTGCTGGAAATCTGAGCCCCAGGTGTGTGGGGCTAGGTGTGTACACACCCATGCGTGCACTTGGAATTGAACAGCCGGAAATGTACAACTGAGAAAAGAAAGCTTTTTTTCACAATGCATATATAGTCTGTGGAACTCCCTGCCACAAGATATAACCGCACTGGAATGTTTAGCAGGATTGAATGCTGAGTTGGATGATGACAGTAGCTGCCATTACATTAGACAGGATAAAAATAGTGCAGAAGGGCCCCAAACTCTTTTGCATGAGCCACCCGCTCACTGACGGGGGGCAGGGAAAACGTACTTCGCCTTTGGGAAACCCCCCCCCGCCTCCTGGAGTGTCTTGCACCTTGGGACTCAGCTCTGTGGCTGTCAGGCGAGTGAGCAAGGCCAGTTGGGGATGGCAATTCCTATGTGTGTTGGGTGGCCGGATTGACCCCACTTCCTTCCACCCCAGGCCTTCTCACTCTGGTTCCCAGGGCTGGGGGCTCCTTGTTCCATTGCTGGAGGCTGGATTCTTGCCTGGCTCAGTGGGTCTGATCCAAAGTCCACTGTAGTCCGTGAAAAAGCCCCCAGTGGCTTCCGTACGCTTTAGCTGGTCGAAGAGCACAGGCTGGTGCTACAAACAGGGCCCTGGGAGCTGCTGACTTGTTCCCCCTCAGCCTGCGGGGGAAGCTCTCCTGGGTGTGCGAGGGTTAATCCATTTCCAAGTGCTGCAGTGCTGAGTAGAACTGTTCTCCGAGAAGCAGCTGCACGTGCAGCTTGTTTCTGGAGTGAGACGATGGCTGTCGAACTGACCTTCACCCCACCTCTGAGAAACATGAGTCCCTCCAGCATTACAGCCAAAAGGGTCTCCAAGAGCGTTACAGCCCACTCCACCCCACTCAAATGCGGCTGTGTCTGGGGCAGAGAGCAGCAGCCTAGTGCAGAGGGGAGGGGAGATTTGGTCTGAGGCCGCTGCTGCAAACCGTGTGCTTACAGAAATGTGCCGCAGGGACCAGCGAGGATCTGGGGGTTTAAGT
The DNA here is from genome assembly GCF_011386835.1 of Chrysemys picta bellii. Classification (NCBI taxonomy): domain Eukaryota; kingdom Metazoa; phylum Chordata; order Testudines; family Emydidae; genus Chrysemys; species Chrysemys picta. The sequence continues at coordinate 24,519,947 of NC_088810.1, forward strand.
TCTCACTCAATACGCAGTAGAGCGGAAGGAACACAATTCATCTTGGAGGCGTGAAGGGCTGCGAGGCAGCTGGGGCTTGGGAGTGATTCGCTATTTCACACCTTGGAAATGAAGCCCAGGCCGTGCAGGGAGATTCCCCTCGCTCTGAGCTGCAGCTGACCCAGACTAAGGGAACCCCAAGCCCTTTTTTAACCAGTGGAAACTGAGATGCCCCTGGCTGAAATACGCCCTGTCTCACACCGTGTCCTTCCTGCTTGGCCCTGGACCCAGGCAGCCCAGGAGCAGAACCCTTCTGCTCTGCCCTTTTCTTCTGCAAACCCCCATCTGCTTCTCACGCGACTTGCAGGCTGGCAGCAGCGAGGGCAGGGCTGAGCAAGATCGACCTCCTCCCTGCTGAACGCCACCGGCAAGGCCCTCCCGGCTCGCCTGAGGTTTCTGTTCCTCCCTCGGATCCATGGGAGCTCTTGGGGCCGTTTATCTCCTGGGGTTTGACACCTGGGACGAAGGCCCCAGCTCGGGGAGGAGCTCCCAGATGCACTTGGGGGTGGCTAGGAAAAGTGGCCCTTTGCTGCTGGAGAGGGCAAAGCACAGCTGGGCTTCGTTCTGCGCCTGCTGCTTCCCTCTGCGAGCCCCATCCTGCAGCCTGGCTCACGCCACCAGCTTTGGTGGGACCAGCCGGCTCGCAGGATCGGGCCCTTCACGTGACACAACACGGCCCCACGCAGGAGAAGCCAACTCACTCGGGAAGGGCCCAGCTGAGACACTGGGGCGGGGGCAGGGCTCCCTAGGCCCCCCCCAAAGTCCCACTGTCCCTCAGTGACCCTCTCTTCTACCCCAGCTGGCAACACTTGGGGGTGGGGCTGGAACAGGGCAGGGCCCTCAGACAGCCCCTGGGTGTTTGGCTGTATCCACTTAGCCTCTCACAGTCTCTCGTCCCTTCCCGCGTTTACCTTCCGCCCCTCGGCTTGGGGCATGGGTGGCTCCGGCAGCGTCTCCTCCTCGGCTGGCCTGGCCCGGTTACCCTCAGTGCTAGGCGGGGCAACCTTCCCTCTGTGGCAGCGCCCGTCCCCGGGAAACTTTCCCCTGTTCAGCTCCTCCCGGCGGCGCAAGCCTTGCAGGTGCGCCTCGTTAGCGCACGCAGGCCTAGAGGAGCCCGTTAGCCTCCTCTCGCACAGTGTGAGGGCAGGTCCCTTCCCAGATGCCCTGATTCCCTCCACTGCCTGGCCCATCCCCCTCGCTCCCCAGCAGGGCATTAGCCAGGGCCAGGCAGGCCAGAGGCTCTCAGATGAAGCCTGAGGGCTCAGTTCTCAGTGGCCCTGTCCCTGCGCGAGGGGGCAGGTGGCTTTAGGCATAAATAAGAGCAGCCTCAAGGCTCTTCTCCTCGGCTTCCCCTGTGGGCCCCTGGAAGCAGAGACGACCCAGAGTGCAGTGCACTCAGCCATGCCCGATCCACCCCCTCTGCTAGGGGCCTGGCTGGGGAGGTGCAGCGCCTCACACGGGGGAGTGTGATTCTGAGGGGGGCATTTCCACCCACTTTATGACTAGGAGCCAGTGACCCCTACAGGGGAAAGGCCCCGTGTCCCATTCCCTGCCCCCCTGAGCCAGCCAGTCCCCGCCCTGGGGCCGGATGGGAGTTAGTGACCCCTACAGGGGAAAGGCCCCGTGTCCCATTCCCTGACCCCCTGAGCCAGCCAGTCCCCTGCCCCAGGGCTGGATCGGAGCCGGTGACCCCTACAGGGGAGAGGCCCCGTGTCCCATTCCCTGCCCCCCTGAGCCAGCCAGTCCCCTGCCCCAGGGCTGGATCGGAGCCGGTGCCCCCTACAGGGGAAAGGCCCCGTGTCCCAGTCCCGATCCTCAGCCTCTCACGGACCAGCCCCCCTGTGTACATATTTCCGAGCTCCGGTCAGCACAGTCAGGGAAAACGAGTCTGAGGAATGCAGTTTGTTTCTGTGCCCCTCCCCCCATCTCTGTGTGGAAAATGCATTTTCGGGCTTGGCATTGTCCCTGGATCGATATTTCAGAGCTCTCGGTATCAAGCCCTCGCTGCACTTTGCGGCCTGCCTGAGCCCCGGCCCAGACACGCGGTTACACTGTCCGGAAACGCTGGTGTCGTGTCCTGGCTTCGGAGGGGAACGTGATGGATTGTTACCCAGCGGGGCGGGGGGCAGCTGAGCAGAGCCTTACCAAGGCTTGGACCGGGACGTCAGCTGGAAGGGGAGCGGCCGTGTGGCTTAGTGGCCTGCCCTAGCCCACTGGCCCGGCACTCGGAAGACGCGGGTTCCATGCCTGGCTCTGCTGGGGGACCTGGGGCAAGTCACTTACTGTCTCTGTGCCGCAGTTTCCCCACCTATAAAACGATACTGGCCTCCTGAGCCAAGTGCTTTGAGATCTACACAGGGTGCAGCCATTCCCTCCAGCACCCAGCGCAGCCCCGACCAGAGCTGCATCCCTCCCTGCCATTGTTCAGCTCCTGGGCCCGGGAGCTCGCCCTGCTCCCCCGCTGAGCTGCCATGCCCTCTAGGAGCGGGGGGCAGGAGAGGGGGAGGTTTCTCTAGTGCAGTGGGTGCTGGGTCTTACTTGCAGCCCTGCACTCACCCTCCAGCCCCCACAGGGCCAGCCCCAGAGCGAGCGCTGCGCCCGGCAGGCCCCGGGCCTGCTGCCCCCCAGCTGAGAGGGGTTATTTTGAAACTCAGCAGCCGCTGCACCCTTTGCAGCCTGGCCGGGAGGCAGTCGGGATCTGGCTGGGGCAGCTCCTGGTGGGGTGGGGCAGGCTGGAAGGGCAGGAGGAGTGGTGGATTGACACTGACAAGCAGGACTGGGACGAGGGGGGTGGGGTATGTAGAGCGACAGGCACCAAGGGAGGGCAGAGCTGGGCCCCTGGCTGGGGCAGCCCCCTGCTCTGCCCCCCTCTCCCCTTCCCTGGCCGGTACCCAGCAGGCTGGTGAGACCGGCCCCCTCAGCCCCACGTGGGGCAGGATGGAGCAGCTGAGGGGGGGATGCAGGCTGGGCCCCTTCAGCCATTGAGCCTGGTCCCCCGGGCTCTCCCCATACACCTGCTGGGGCTCCCAGAGCCGGCGACATGGCTCACAACAGGGGAGTGCCCGGGGAGGTGGCGCATGGACGGACAGACGGACACACCCACGGGCACAGGGAAGGCGGGAGGGTGAGGCTGAGCACGGGGCAGCCTCCAGACCAGAGCCAGCACCTGGCCCAAGCACCCCTGCAGCTGGGCCCTCCCCACCAGGCACTCACCCCCCTGCATGCTCCCCTCCCCCAGCAGCCCCCAGGCCCAGGCCCCACTCGCTGAGGCTCAGAACTGGGGCAGGGGGGGGACATCAGTGGCATGAGGCCTCCGCCCTGCCTGGCATCCCTCTGCCCGTGGTGAGCGTCTGCACTCACTGGGCCAAATCCCCTGCGGCGTAGCCCTGCTGCGGCTGGGTTTGGCTCCTTGGTGATTAGTGATAAGGCCGGAGCCGGCTGCGCGGGCTGGCTACAAAGGCGGTGCGTAATGAGGGGCAGAGGGCCCGCGAACACAGAGCTATCAGCGGCGTCCAGGAGGCGGCAAGATGAGACGGCGCCCGAGCGCCAGCCCAGAATCCTCCGCAGGCCCTGACCCCGCGGGCGAGGCTCATTACAGGCCCTTTGAAGCGGCCTGTCAGTCACCGGCGCCTTCATCCCCAAGGACGGGCGGGCGCCGAGCTGCTCTGGGGACGAGCGGCCCAAGAAGCCAGGGCTCCGGCCTGGCTCAGACAGGAGGCTGGGGGCTGATGGGACGGGATCCGTGTGCACATGCGGGCGGCCATTCCCAGCCATGGGGCTCTGAGCACAGGGCACTGGGGGGGCTGTGGAATAAGCCCCATTTCTTGCTGTCTGTCTGTAGGTCTGCTTCCTCTCTGTGTGTCTGTCTTAGCTGCAAGACCCACTATCGCAGTTATATTAATAGGTCACATTTCTAACTCCCCTTTCACCCCAAACTGCTTTACAGACTGAGAGAGGGAACTGGTCACCCAGCACCGAGATGCAGCCACCTCTGGGGTGAGGTGCGGGGGCTGGTTATCCAGGGATTTCTCACCCAGCACCCAGATGCAGCTGCTTCTGGGGTGGGGCATGAGGGCTGTTTAACAGCCACACAGCAACGCTGCCAAGAGTTTGACAGGAAAGGCAAATCCTGTATCTAAGGGAGCCTGTCGGGCAGTTTAGGGAGGGTGAACATCACACCCCACGCTGAGATTTGCCCGGGACACCAGGGGTCACACCCTGCCGCTCACTGAAAACCGCTCAGACCGTTACCCCTCCATGCCCGGCCCTCCCCAAGCGGGGCTGGTGACGAGAGGACTGGGTCCCAAGACGGGCTGAAGGGCCCCCATAGCTGGAACGAACCCTCCACGGGAACAGCCTGCTGCCACCACCCCCACGAGCCGGAGCCTCTGCCCACAGCACAGGGAGGCGGGTGTATGTCCCTGGGCTGCAGAGCGGCCGTGGGGGCAGGGGGTGGAGGGCAGGGAGAGGTGGGGGACTTGGGCGTAGGAATTGCGGGGTGCCGGGGTGGCGGTTCCAAGCTCTCTGCTCAGACGCTTTCTGCAGCATTGTTTAGCGCTTTGCAGACAACGCAGGGCGGGCTGGGCCTGTCTCTGTCCAGCACTCTCGGAGCGGGGTGGGGGGGTACAAACAGGTGTTGCCTGTTCACCACCAGTAAGCAACCAGGTCCTTTGAAAGGCCACTCAGCCCCCTCCCTCCTTCCAGGGGGGGCGAGACCCAGGGGCCTGGTTAGCCTAGAGGGGCCAGCCATTGGTGCATTGTGTGACGGAGCAGGGAGCAGGGCAGATTTGACCTGGGAATGTTGCAGGGGGATTGCAGTGAGGAGGGGGGACTTCCCTTGAAGGAAGCTACCTGAGCTGTAACCTGAGCCAGGAACGGGGGTGGGGAGAATTAACACCTTCTGCCCGGGAGACTGAACAAAGGAGAGGAGCAGCAGGAGGAGTTTGGAGTTTAGTTTCGGTTTGGGCTGGGTGGTGCAACGCAGGGAACCCCAAGCTGGGGTCTAAGCTCCCTGAACCTCCCAGAGGGACCTAATTGAGGGGGTCCGGTCGTACCTACACGCTCTGCTTGAGACTGTGTTCCTGTCCTTAAATAAACCTTCTGCTTTACTGGCTGGTTGAGAGTCGCAGTGAATCTCGGGAAGAGGGGTGCAGGGCCCTGACTCCCCCACACTCCGCAACACATTGTAACTACCGAGAGAGACGGGTGGCTGCCCTTGTCCCTGCCCCAGCCATGCCAGGCTCGGAGTGGTCTCTCCCCCGACCCACCGCAGCCTTCAGGGGCTGCCCCACGGCGGGTGGATCCTGCAGGCTCAGCGGTGTGGGTCATGCTCCTGGCTGATCAAACTGTCAGGGCTCTTCCTGGCGGGGGCCCAAGGGCAGTGCCCAGCACTTGGTGGGGGTCCCGTCCCTCGGGGCAGCGGGGGTATGGCCACCGCACTCGGACTGAGCTGGGAGCCCCCCTGCATGCTGGGCTGGGCGAGCCGGGCGTTAGGCCCCCCAGGCACCCGAACGAGCCCATCTCGGAGCTGATGGTTGGCATTCCAGCAGCCGCGACTTCGCTGGACCCTTCTCCAGACGCTGCAGCTGGGATCCCCGCCCCCTGGGCCACAGCTGGGAGCTGGGGAGGGAGGAATATTTGGGGCCAGACCAGCGGCTCAGTTCCCACTGGCAGGACCTGGCCAGTGGGGTGTGGGGCAGGCCAGGCTGGAAGGGGTGCTGTGTGGGGACAAGGAGGCTGGGTACTGGGGTCTCACCCCTTTGTCCCCCCCTTGCCTGCAGGAAGCCTGGGCACCGACACGGAGGAGCGGCTGGTTGAGCACCTCCTGGACCCATCCCGCTACAACAAGCTGATCCGCCCGGCCACCAACGGCTCGGAGCTGGTGACCGTGCAGCTCATGGTGTCGCTGGCCCAGCTCATCAGTGTGGTGAGTTTGCTGGGTCTGCGGCACAGCGCGGGGTTCGCACCTGCTGCCCTGGGCAGAGACCGGGTCCTGGAGGGGTGAAGGCACTTGGCATGGGGGGGGGGAGGGCTGTGCTGAGCGTCAGTCTCTCACGCCAGGCACGGGCTGCAAACACCCCCGTACAGGCACGTGTGTGTGTAGCCCCCTCGCACGGGGACACGCCAGTGCGCGTGCACCCCCGTGCGTAGGGAGACGCTGGCTCGCTGTGCACACTCATGCATTTGCACGCAGGTATACACACGCACACGCTCAATGGCCTGCGTCTGGCCCAGCCAGCACAGGAGGCCCCGGCGCTGCTGGGGGGCGCTGGGGGCCGGGCTGCACCGCGTAAAGGGAGGGGGTGCGGTTTGACCTCTCCGAGCTCTCTCTGCCTGGCTGCCCCTGCCCATAGCGGCCAGCCCCAGGCCTGCCGTCTGCCCCCACGCCCTGCTGAGGGCTGGGCCTACCTCCCCGTTGTGCCCGACCCTGCTAACGCCGCCTCGGTCCTGTTTGCAGCACGAGCGGGAGCAGATCATGACGACCAACGTGTGGCTGACACAGGTGAGACGCCTGGCGTGGGGTAGGGTGGGGGTCACCCCTTCCCCTGGACAGCTCACTCTGCCCCCACTGCGCTGCATCCCCCGTACACCCTCCCCCCCAACTTCCTGCCTGCTCCAGAAACAAAGGGAGGGAGGGTCCCAACCCTACGCCAGGCAGGAAGCTCCCCCAGCCACGCCCTGGCCTGAGGCCCAGGCCGCTTGTGGGGGGGGGTGCAGGCACTCGGGTGGGGGGAGCGCCAGCCTGGGGTCCCTCCCCTCACCCCAGAGCTGGGGCTGCAGAACCCGGGCCAGTTGGGTGGCAGGAGCAGGGGTAGGGGCCGGGTGGGGCTGGTTGGGTGGCAGGACTGGGCAGGGCCAGTTGGGCAACAGGAGCAGGGCAGAGCCGTTTGGGCGGCAGGGGAAGGGGCGGGCGGGACCGGTTGGGCGGTGGGGGCCGGGCAGGGCTGGTTGGGTGGCAGGGCCGGGCAGGGCCAGTTGGGCAGCAGGGGAAGGGCTGGTTGGGCGGCAGGGGAAGGGGCGGGCGGGACCGGTTGGGCGGTGGGGGCCGGGCAGGGCTGGTTGGGTGGCAGGGCCGGGCAGGGCCGGCTGGGCGGCAGGGCTGGGCAGGGCTGGTTGGGCGACAGGAGCAGGGCAGAGCCGGTTGGGCGGCAGGGGAAGGGCCGGTTGGGTAGTGGGGGCCGGGCAGGGCCGGATGGGCGGCAGGGGAAGGGCTGGTTGGGCGGCAGGGGAAGGGGCAGGACCGGTTGGGTGACAGGGGCCGGGCAGGGCCGGTTGGGCAGCAGCGGAAGGGCCGGTTGGGCGGCAAGGGCAAGGCAGGGCTGGTTGGGCAGTGGGGGAAGGGCCGGTTGGGTGGCAGGGGCCGGGCAGGGCCAGTTGGGCGGCAGGGGAAGGGCTGGTTGGGCGGCAGGGGAAGGGGCGGGCGGGACCGGTTGGGCAGTGGGGACCGGGCAGGGCTGGTTGGGTGGCAGGGCCGGGCAGGGCCGGTTGGGCGGCAGGGGAAGGGTTGGGCCGGTGCTGAGGCCCTGCCGCGCTCTCCGCAGGAGTGGGAGGATTACCGCCTCACCTGGAAGCCAGGGGACTTTGATAACATGCGGAAGGTGCGCCTGCCCTCCAAGCACATCTGGCTGCCGGACGTCGTCCTCTATAACAAGTAGGTGCCACCGTCCCCGTCCCCCAGCGGCTCCAGCCTCTATCCCAGCCTCTGGGCCCACTCGCTTTGGCTGAGGGTCCTGCCCAGAGCGGACTTGGCCTGATCTGTAGGGGAGCCTCAGGGGCGGGACGCGGGTCCCCTGTGGGAAGAGGCAACATCTTGTTCCCTCACTCTCAGCCATGCCAGATCCCAGCAGCTCCACCCAGACCCACAGAGGAGCTGTCCCTGCCCCACTCCCAGGAGCTGGGAAGCCAGTTGGGTGTTTTCCACCCCTACCCTCAGCTCCCGGCAGCTGCTGCCCGGGGGGACGGAGCCCGGCTCCGCTGGGCTGGTGGGCAGAACAGTCCTGGTGGGGGGTGAGATCCCTGCGGCCTGACGGCCCTTCTCCTGCTCCCCAGTGCCGACGGGATGTACGAGGTCTCCTTCTACTCCAACGCGGTGGTCTCCTACGATGGCAGCATCTTCTGGCTGCCCCCAGCCATCTACAAGAGCGCCTGCAAGATCGAGGTCAAGCACTTCCCCTTCGACCAGCAGAACTGCACCATGAAGTTCCGCTCGTGGACCTACGACCGGACGGAGATCGACCTGGTGTTGAAGAGCGACGTGGCCAGCCTGGACGACTTCACGCCCAGCGGCGAGTGGGACATCATCGCCCTGCCGGGGCGGCGGAACGAGAACCCCGACGACTCCACCTACGTGGACATCACCTACGACTTCATCATCCGCCGCAAGCCGCTCTTCTACACCATCAACCTCATCATCCCCTGCATCCTCATCACCTCACTGGCCATCCTGGTCTTCTACCTGCCCTCCGACTGCGGTGAGAAGATGACGCTCTGCATCTCCGTGCTGCTGGCCCTCACCGTCTTCCTGCTGCTCATCTCCAAGATCGTGCCGCCCACCTCGCTGGACGTGCCGCTGGTGGGCAAGTACCTGATGTTCACCATGGTGCTGGTGACCTTCTCCATCGTCACCAGCGTGTGTGTGCTCAACGTGCACCACCGCTCGCCCACCACCCACACCATGCCGCCCTGGGTCAAGGTGGTCTTCCTGGACAAGCTGCCCACCGTCCTCTTCATGAAGCAGCCGCGCCAGAACTGTGCCCGCCAGCGGCTGCGTCAGCACCGGAAGAACCAGGAGCGGGCTAGCAGCAGCTTCTACCTGCGGGAGAGCGCCCGCTCCTGCACCTGCTTTGCCAACCAGGCCACCGTCCAGAAGTTCAGCGCGGGGGGCGGCCGGCAGTTCACCGAGGCAGCTGACAGTGCCAATGGCTACCGGGAGCGGCAGGGGCAGGCCCCGGCGCCCAGCCAGCAGTGCTGCTGTGGGGTGGAGGAGGCGGTGGATGGGGTGCGCTTCATCGCAGACCACATGAGGAGCGAGGACGACGACCAGAGCGTGAGTCGGGGGAGCTGGTGGAGGCAGAGAGGGAAGGTGTGGGGGGGGAGGGTGTGCAAGGGGGAATGGACACGTCTGTGTGCTGGTGCACAATCACCCATGGAAGGCTGCGTGTGTGTACCTGGTGCACACACAGCCGGGATTGTGTGCAGGCGGCTGTGTGCAAGCCGGTGTGTGTGTGTGTGTGTGTGTGTGTGTGTGTGTACAAAAGCACACGTGTCCCTGGCACTGCCCGCCCCATCTCTGTGCATGTTGGTTTCTTTTGCTGGCCCCGCTGCTGGCCAGGGGCTCTGCTCCGTGGCGGTGGGAAGTGTTACCTGGGCACATGCGTGGCCACGGAGGGTGGGCTCAGGCCTGAGCATGGACCAGTCCTGCCCCAGACGTGCTGGGCTCCCTCTGCCCCCTTTGCTGCCGAGCCTGGGGCAGAGACAGCATGGCAAACCCGCCCGCTCAGAGCAGGTCTCTGCACCGGCCTCTCCCCAGCTGTGATGGGCAACATTCATCCCTGGAGTCAGCCAGGGTCCCCCAGGGAGGTGGTGTAAGCGCTGTGCCCCCAGCCCGCAGTGTCACGGTACCCCAGGCAGTACAACAGCCTCCTTCAACTCCCGCGCCTGCTGCTCAGCAGGGTGGACCCTCTGCCCTGGGGTACAGGGGAGACCCCCCCAACTTCCACCCCTCTGCGGGGAGGGGGTGTCAACCATAATTCACCTAAAGGTTTGCACAGGAGCACTGCCAAATTCTCACGAGCCCTGCAGGGACCATCAGCGCAGTGTGCCCACGCCCCGGTCCCCTGCTGTGCTGTGCTTGGGGGCCTGGAGGGAGGCGACCCGGGCAGGGTGCAGCTTTAGTGCCAAGGGGGCGGCAGTCGGAGCGTCCCTCTCCTCCCAGCCCGGCCTGCAGGACTGGCGGGAAGGCGCCGGCCCTGAGCTCTCAACGCAAATGGCAAGGTCCAAAATCAATATCCTCCTTCTGCTCGGCTGGGCCCCGTGGAAAGCCCATGAAATATTCATGGGAGATGCAGGCGGGGGGCAGGGAAGCTGGCTGTGTCTGTGGGGTTTCTGCCAACACCCAGAGGGTGGGGGCTTCTGAAATGCAAATATGCCAAGTGCCGGGGTAACCCTGCGGCTGGATTCCAGCAGGCCCAGCCCCTCGCCCCCCATCCCTTCCTCCTGGGCCTTGCCAGACTGTCAGCACCTGCCCCAGCCAGGCCCCGCTTTCGGAGTTGCTATAGTAACCAGAACTGTCTCATAGGAGAGCAGCCCAGGACTTGGGCAGCACCGGGAGGCTGCAGGTTTTGGATGAGGGGTGGGCGGGAGAGATCTGGGGAGGGGCCCAGCTCAGAGGGGCTCCGGCCCACGTCACAGCACGATGCCTAGTCTGAGATTCTGGGAGTTGGGGAGACGCGGGCGGGCCTGGCCTGGCCTGGCCTGGCCGGGGGCTCTAGGCACCTGTGGCTTTGCAAGGGGAGGTGGGATTGAGACGAGCAGAGCCGCGTGTACGAGGGTAGCCCAGGGGCGCGTGCGCTGCAGGTGGGGAGCGTGGGGCGTTGGCAGAGCGGTAGGGGGGGCTGTGTAGCCCACGGGTCGAGTTCCACATTCCTGGAACGGTCCCTACTTTACAGAGGGGAACAGAGAGGCCTCCGCAGGGGAAGTCACTGCCTGGAAGTCACGTGGCAGGTCCAGGGCAGAGGTGGCCGTGCCCAGAGCTACCCAGCGCTGAGGCCACCTGCTCCTGCCACGTGGCTGCACTGCCTCCGCCTGGGCCTGGCTCGCCGTTAGCCAGGGCACGCAGCTCGGCCTCCCTTAGCACAAATCCAGCCCAGGGGAGGAAGCTGCCGGTCCCAGGGCCTGGTGGAAGCGAAGGTGAATGGTGGTTACCGGGCTCCTCTCCGCCCTGCCTCCAGCACATGCTGATTTTCGGGTCTTGCCGCGATCTCTAGGCAGCGGAATTAATTCGGTCCCTGCCTGTCCCTCCTCCAAGCTGCGCGGAAGTCCCATCTGTCGCGTCCCAGCCAGGCTCCCTGCGAAGCCGATGCTGTTGGCCAAGGACAGCAATGAGAGCAAGACTCAGGCATGAAACTGCCCCTCCCAGACCCATAGCAAGAGGGGCAAGCGGCACAGAACAGGAGCACCTGGCCAGGCCTAAATGCTGCCGTACGGGCAGGGGCGAGACAGGCAGCTTGCACGGATGGGGAGGGAGCCGAGTTCAGATCCCCCTGTGGGGCAGCATGTTGTGCATCTGCTGCCGACCCGCCCCAAGCCCCACCAGATGGAGAGGTGCCCAGATACCATAGTGATGGGGGCACCAGAGAGGCCCCGGATCCACGGGCTGACGTGCGAGCTTTCTGAGAGAGGAGTGGGCCATCAGACACAGAAGGGAGATCGCTCTCGGGGCCGTTCCACCCTCTCCCGCCCACGGGCAGGGCAGTGACATAGACAAAGGGCTCTTTGGGGCCCGATTCACTCCTCCCAGGAGTCCTGATGCCCAGGTCCACACGCTGTCCTGGGCCGCCCGCTCCCGGTCCGGGCTTCGTGGGAGCGAGACTGACACAGCACCTTCCAGGTGCTCCCGGAGCGCGTCTCTCCCGGTCTCGTTTAACCTGTTCCTGGCCGCACAGGGCTGCGCTCTGGGCCCGTTCCTGGGGCCGAGTCTCTGTGTTAACCCAGCTGTGGCCTGCCGGGCAGAGTCTGAGGCCATCCCTGCAGCAGCTGGCTCGGAAGCAGAGGGGACAAGTGTCACGGAGTGTGGGGGAACTCAGGGCCCTGCACCCCCGGCTTCCTGCGATTCCCCATGACTCTCAGCCAGCCAGTAAAGCAGGTGGTTTATTTAGACGACAGGAACACAGTCCAAGACAGGTCTGGCAGGCACAGACAACAGGATCCCCTTAGTTAGGTCCATCTTGGGGTCCCAGGGGCACCACAGCCCCATTGGGGGGGGGGGGCAGAGCCCCGTCTGGGTTTCCTCCATTACCAGCCAGCTCCTGAAACTCTCCCTCCCCCCGCGTCTCCTCCCCCAGCCTTTCTCCCGGGCAAAGGTGTCACCTGGCCTCTACCCCTTCCTGGGTTCTCACGTTACATGTTCAGGTATTCTCCCTCGGCCAGTCTCCCATCCCCCCATGCAGACCGTCCCAGCCAACACTCCCCTGTCTTCCCAGCCAAAACTCCCCACTCAGCATTCAAAGGCCACATTAAGAACAGTCCCAGTTCCTCACAACAAGCCAGCCCGGGGGCAGCAGGCCTGGCCCCTGGTGCTGCTGCTGGGCTCAGGGGCCCAGGTGGGTTGATGGGGAAGGAGGTTTGGCAGGAGCGAGGGCGGAGGCCGGACTAGCACCGTGTAAGCGCCCTGTCCTCGAGCCTCTGCCTTGATGGGATTGACGCTCCTCAACCACACGCAGCTCGGCCCTGGCCCCATTTCCTCGCGCCGCCTCGGGTCAGTGTGTGGGGCGGGGTGGGCGGCCGTGCCCCGGATTCTGAACACGCCGTCTCCTTCCAGGTGAGCGAGGACTGGAAATACGTGGCCATGGTGATCGACCGCCTCTTCCTGTGGATCTTCATCTTCGTCTGTGTCTTCGGGACCATCGGCATGTTCCTCCAGCCGCTCTTCCAGAACTACGCCACCACCTCCCTGCTGCAGCTCAACCACGGCCCGCCCAGCTCCAAATAGGGCTGGGGGACGGCAGGCAGCCCTGCCCCGTGCGCGCGGAGCCATCACCCCACCACAAAGACAGCGGCCTGGCGCACGTGACTGGAGCACGCAGGCCTGGGGGAGTCCGGGGAGGGGGGTCTCAGGGCCTTGCTGCTGTTTTCAGTCCTGGCTCCCGCTGCTGGGGGGGGAGGGGGGAGCTCCACGTCCGCCCCATTGAGAGCAAAGCCCCAGGAGCTGACGGAGGAGACAGGCCGGGAGCCGGGCGCAGCTCGAGGTGTCCCGGCCCTTCCTGGGAGGGACAGGACTGCTCCAGCAACTGCGCTTGGGGGTCAAGGAGGGCTTCCCTCCCCCCAGAGATAGATTAGCGAGGCCAAATGGTCCCCACAGTAGCGCGGGGTGAGCAAAGCGGGGCCAGGTCGCATGCGGCCAGGGGCAGGGCTGGCTGGGGGTGAACACGCCCCAGACACGTCCTCTGGACTGAGCCCGGAGCCCGTTGCTGCATTCAGCCAACTGTGTCCCTGGAAGCTCGGGGGGGTGGGGGGCGCTGCCCGGGGCAGCCTCAGACATCCGCTGTTGCTTCCAATGTCACCGCAGCCCAATAAATAATCACACGGACTCGGGGGGAGGGGGAATTTGTTTAAAACTTGGTTTAATTTGACCCCCTTTTTATTTCTAAGCCACCCTCATCATGGGGCGCCCTGGAGCAGGGGAGAGGCAGGGCCGAGAGGGCACAAGGGCTGCAGTTCTCCAGGTGGGCTGGGAACTTTAACACGGGGGAAGAGCAGCGTCCCTGTCTCGTTGCGATTTACACGCTGTTAACGCCGAGCCAGAGCGCACGTGGGGCCACTGCACCTGGCCATGCCCCGGCGAGGGCTCTTGTGCCACCGCAGATCACGATCGGGCTGCACCAGGCTGCTGCGTCAGTGCCAATGCCGGTGGAAGATGTCAGTGAAACACGGGTGCGAACGTGCAGCAAAGCTGGATTTCACCAGTGTCATAGAGGGCGTTAAAGTGCGACCTGCTGCGAAGCGGCGCACGGGGCAAAGGGGAGCCAGGTTCAGCCGATGCCACTGGACTTCCGTGGAGCGAGAGTGATTATTACAGCCACGAGCCAGCTCGATCGAGATCCTTGCAGACACACCCAGGAGTCGCCCGTGGCCCCAGTTTCCCTCTGCAAGACTCCGAGGGTGGCTCGTCAGATCTCAGTATTACTATCAGTCCGTGGGTGAAAGCTCCCACTGCCTGTTCCTTCTGCCGGAGCCCTAGGGCCGTCCCCTCCCGGGTTCCAGCTCTGCGGGGGGCGAGAGGCAGCAGATACAGCCGCAGCTCGATTAGGAACCGTGTCCAGGCCCCTGGCTGGTGCCCTGGAGCGGATGTGGGGTGGAGGGAGATGGACAGTGCATGTGCAGAATGGAAACCCAAGGCCAGTGCCGCAATCCCTGGGCAGGCAAGAATTTGCCTCCCCGGGGGGAAATTTGAAATCAAGCATCTCCTATAAATAGCGCTAATCCTCCAGGCTGTGTGGAAGGGCAGCACGGAGCAGAGGGACAGACTGAGCACATCCCGCTGCTGCAAGTCTTGCTCCGTAAACAATCCCAGCCAGTCATTTCTCAGCTTTCCCTCCAGCCAGGCATAGAGGGTCCCGGCCTGCTCCCGAAGGGCCAGCCGCTGGTAAATGGCCACTTACACTGCACCCGCTTTGCCCTCCAGGGGGAGCGGGACTAGATTTGAGGGGTATTTCAAATCTAAAGCTGGTTGAGGATGGAACTGCCGTGGCAGATGAGCCCCCGCGGGCCGGAGACCACTGGGTCTACCCACTGAGCGGTCAGGATCACAGTCCCACCCCCCTGACCGCTCAGCCCCGGGCTCTGCCGCAGAGCAGATCAGGCACAAACCCGTTCCTGCCTTTGCCTGGTGGTAGAATCCGAAGTCTTGGGGCTCAGCCGGAGCAGAGCTCTGCGGTGCCAGCCTAGCGGTCGGGGGCGGGATGGCTCAGAGCGGGAATCCAGCCCCACCTCTGGCTGCAGCACAGCGCCTTGGCCCACGCCGGGAGAGAGACGGCAGCGGCACTAGGCAGCCAGGTGGGATGCTGCCTCTATGTGCCCTAGACTGGATGCACGAAGGCAGCTCCCGTTCTCTGCCTACTCCCGCCCCTTCGCTTTAAACGGCGGATCAGGCACGCTGTTGGGTTCTACTTCTAACTCCCCCCTCCCGCCCCCCAGACACGGGAGGGGGCAGTACCAAGTCTTTACTCGCCGGGTGCGTAACAGGGTCCCTTCATGGCGTGAGCAGCACCGTGCAATGGGCGGCGGGCAGAGTGAACAAACTCTGCTCGGGCAGCGGTTGGGCACTTTGAAGGAGTCGCTTTAGCCCCTTTGCATCATGTTTTCACTGAGTCAATTTCAAGTCCCCCTTTGCTTAGCTCTGAAGGCACCTGGTTTCCCAGTGATTAGTGGGACCCCATTTAAAATACAAGAGTGGCTGCTGGGCGGCCACGAGGCAAAACCCTGCGGCAGAGCAATAGCCGTGGGCCCTGCAGGGGGGTTGAGTGACACCTTCTGCTCCAGTTGGCTGGGACCAGGAGACCCAGGTGTCAGCAGAGTTTTGCTGTTTTCCTTGGTTTTCAAAATGGCCTAAGCGTCCGTCCCTGGCACTACACCTTGCACGGCTGGTCACCAGCATCTCCGTGCTGCTCCGAGCAAAGCGAGAGCCAACGGTGCTCCAGGCCGGGGTCTGTTTCGAAGGGGGGCTGTAACTGTTCTGACATGTAATAAAACCGCTCTTGGGCAGGACAGTCTGTGTCTTAAAAAAACTTGAGCTCAAATGGAACAGGAACCCGGGCTATGGGGCCGCGCTGGGCAGATGCTGCCCTCCCAGGAAGGTCAGTCAGCCACGGCACCTCGTGGAGACGTCTTTGAGCAGAGCACGTTAGCAGCACTATGAAACCCAGAGCTGCGACTCACACGGTCAGAGCTGTCTGGCCAAGGGGGCTCCTTCAAGTCTAGCTGGGGGGCTGCCTGACAAGGCTCCATGCCCCAAGGGCCCTGGGAGTTAGAGAATTACTCCCCTCCTCACCCGGAGAGGGAAGTCCAACTCCTCAGCCAATCCCCAAGGCAGCCGGGCAAGTTTAGGGTCAGATTGTTAATGTGGAGGGTGTGACGAACTGGGACTGTTCTTGCTGGGGTGTGTGAATGCTGACAGGGGAGTGTGACTAGGATGGTCTGCATCGGGGGATGGGAGCCGGCCCAAGGGAACATACCTGAGCTTGTAACCTGAGAACCCAGGAGGGGGTTGGAGGTCAGGTGACTCCGGGGCCCGGGAAACCGAACAAAGGCTGTGGGAGGGGTCGCTGAAGGCAGAGGGCTGGAAGCGAGCTGGAGAGATGGCTGGGAGGCAGAGATGGCTCTGACCCCCCAAGGGGGGTGGGCTGGCATGCCCTGGGACCCCAAGCTGGACCTAACTGAGGGGGGCCCTGTTGTCTGTGCCTGCAAGACCTGTCTTGGACTGTGTTCCTGTCATCCAAATAAACCTTCTGCTTTACTGGCTGGCTGAGAGTCATGGTGAATCGCAGGAAGCCGGGGGTGCAGGGCCCTGAGTTCCCCAATACTCCGTGACAACTGGTGGCAGCGGCGGGATCTACTGCACCCCGTGGACGGCGCTTCCTGCAGTAAGTGACTGGGGAGCAGTAAAACGAAGGGGGATTGACGGGGACCAGGCACGCTGAAGAGTGGGAGAGAGACGGTTATTACCCCTGGGAGTGTGTGACCAGCGAGAAGGACTTTTGCAGTAACAGGGTCCCCCGGGGGGATCGCAGCGAGTGGTCCCAGGGGCGGAGGAGTCTGCAGCTCGACCCTGGCAGAGAGGTGGTGACCTCGAGAAGGGCTGGCACACTAGGGGTCCCCCTGGGAACTGTGGGGAGCTGTGAGCACACAGGCCGGTGAGTGGCCAGCAGGAAGATGTATGCCCAGCGGCTTAAGAGCGACCTGGTGGAGCTGTGCAAGCAGAGGCGGCTGCGCATTGGGAGGCTCACCAAAGAACAGCTCATTGCCCAGCTGGAGGCGGAAGATCGCGCGAATGAACCGATCCCTGTGTCTCAGGGAAGCAGCCTGGCAAATGCAGCGCAGGCACCAGTGTCTGTCCCAGCTGGGAGTGGTCAGCCCGCTGCTGAGG
Organism: Chrysemys picta bellii; assembly: GCF_011386835.1. Taxonomy (NCBI): domain Eukaryota; kingdom Metazoa; phylum Chordata; order Testudines; family Emydidae; genus Chrysemys; species Chrysemys picta. The sequence goes on from NC_088810.1 coordinate 24,536,847, forward strand.
GCTTCCCGAGACCCCTCCTTCCTATGCCTAGGGGAAGGGTGGGGAGGAGCCCAGCAAATACTGAAGGCGCCGTGACCCCCCCGGCCAGCAGGGGGTCCCCCCGGCGAAGCTCGCCGGCCAGCAGAGGATCCTCCCGGCGACGTTCAGCATCCGGGGAGCGGAATTGGCTGGAATGGGAGAAAGAGCTAAAACTGAGGGAGCTGGAGGATCGTGAACAACAGAGACAGCATGAAGAGAGACAGCGTCAGCATGAACGGGAGGAGAAAGAGAGACAGCATCAGCGTGAACGGGAGGAGAATGAGAGACAGAGACAGGAGAATGAGAGACAGAGACAGGAGAATGAGAGACAGCATCAGCGTGAACTGGAACTGGCGAGATTGAAGGGCAGCGAACCCCCGGCTGCGGTGAGTGAGGGGGGACCCAGGACTGCACGGAGCTTTGATAAGTGCATCATGGCCCCATACAAGGAGGGGGAGGACATGGATGACTTCCTGGAGGCCTTTGAGACGGCCTGCGAGCTGCACCGGGTGGATCCCGCGGACAGACTCCGGGTCCTTACCCCCTTACTGGACCCCAAATCCGTGGCATTGTACCGCCAACTGGGAGAGGCAGAGAAAGGGGACTACGAACTATTCAAAAGGGCCCTGCTACGTGAGTTTGGGCTGACTCCTGAGATGTACCGGGAAAGGTTCCGGAGTCAAGATAAAGCCCCTGAGATCTCCTATTTGCAACTAGCCGTCCGCATGGAAAGATACGCCAGCAAGTGGGCTGGCGGGGCCCAGACGAAGGAGGACCTGATTAAACTGCTGGTACTGGAGCAACTGTATGAGCGGTGCCCATCCGACCTGAGGCTGTGGTTGGTGGACAGAAAGCCAGAGAACCCGCGACACGCCGGGCAGCTGGCCGATGAGTTTGTAAAGAGCCGGGCAGGGGGTGGCAGGGAGGAGCCCCAAAGGAACAGGCCCGCCGCGATGCAGAGAGAGAGTCACCCTGGGACCTACCAAAGGGGGAATATGGGGAATCCCCTCCCACGGGGAATGCCCAGCGTCAGGGACAACCGACCGGCTCGAGGGGACCCACAGGACATGAGCTGCTATTACTGCGGCCGAAGAGGCCACGTTCGGGCCCAGTGCCCCAAGCTCAAGGACAGACTGAGCAGACCGAACCCGCATAGGGTTAACTTGGTAGAGGCCCAGACGGACGAGGGGCAGGCTTCTCACGCAAGAGGGGCTGGCAGCTTATCAACTGCTCAAGAGAGAGAAGGGCCCCAGGCCAGCTCCTCTAGGGGGCTGGATGCCCCAGACTCAGGGTTTTTGGTTTATACGGTGGGCGCGGGGCTGTCCCTCCGGAGAGAGTACCTTGTTCCCCTGGAGGTGGATGGGAGGAAGGTCAATGGATACTGGGATACGGGCGCAGAGGTGACGCTGGCCCGGCCCGAGGTGGTGGCCCCAGATCAGGTGGTGCCCAACTCCTACCTGACCCTGACGGGGGTGGGCGGAACACCAGTCAAAGTGCCCGTGGCAAGGGTACACCTGAAGTGGGGGGCCAAGGAGGGCCCCAAGGATGTGGGGGTACACCCGTATTTGCCCACTGAGGTATTGATGGGGGGGGACCTGGAGAACTGGCCAAGCAACCCCCAAAAGGCACTGGTTGTGACCCGCAGTCAGAGCCGGCGAGGGGCCCTGCGCCCTGGCCTTGGGGGGGGTGCCTTGCCTGAGGCGCAGGACCCTAACCTGGTGGGGAGGGAACGCCCAGGGACGCGGCTCAGGGAGGCTGCAGCTTCGGACCCAGCGGGCGAGAAAGAGCAGGTGGCCATCCCTGTCCCAGCTGCTGAGTTCCAGGCCGAGTTACAGAGAGACCCCTCCTTGCGGAAGATAAGGGACCTGGCCGACCTCAATGCGGTACAGACCATGGAACGAGGTGGCCGGAAAAGGTTCCTGTGGGAGAAGGGGTTCCTGTACCGAGAATGGGCTCCCCCAGGGAAAATGGAGTCAGGGGGGATCAGGAGGCAGCTGGTGGTACCCCAGAAGTATCGCCGCCAGCTGCTGTGCCGGGCCCATGACATTCCCCTCTCAGGGCACCAGGGAACCTGGCGTACCCAGCAGAGGCTGCTACGGAGCTTTTACTGGCCTGGGGTCTTTGTTACTGTCCGACAGTACTGCGGATCCTGTGACCCCTGTCAGAGGGGGAGGAAGGCCTGGGACAAGGGGAAAACAGCCTTAGGACCCTTGCCCAGCATAGAGGAGCCTTTCCGGAGGGTGGCCAAGGTAAAAAGGGCGGCTCTGAACCAAGAGAGCCCAAAGCACAGACCTCCAGACTGGAGCGCTGGGAGAAGACCACAGCCCAGTTGGAACCCCAGAGGTATGGGGGTGGAAAAAGGGCACAGGCCGCATAAACCTTCCCACATGCGAACTGCGAGTGCCATCAAGCACCCCCGACCTAAGGGGGGGCGTGGAACGGAAGGGGCCTGGTGTAATTCTCACCAAGGAACTGGAGGGATGCGGGGGCATCCATGGGAACGGGGGTAGGTTCGAACTTCCCCGGGTCACTGGCTAAAGTGACCCTGCTCAGTTCGGTCTCGAAGGGGGGAGAGATGTGACGAACTGGGACTGTTCTTGCTGGGGTGTGTGAATGCTGACAGGGGAGTGTGACTAGGATGGTCTGCATCGGGGGATGGGAGCCGGCCCAAGGGAACATACCTGAGCTTGTAACATGAGAACCCAGGAGGGGGTTGGAGGTCAGGTGACTCCGGGGCCCGGGAAACCGAACAAAGGCTGTGGGAGGGGTCGCTGAAGGCAGAGGGCTGGAAGCGAGCTGGAGAGATGGCTGGGAGGCAGAGATGGCTCTGACCCCCCAAGGGGGGTGGGCTGGCATGCCCTGGGACCCCAAGCTGGACCTAACTGAGGGGGGCCCTGTTGTCTGTGCCTGCAAGACCTGTCTTGGACTGTGTTCCTGTCATCCAAATAAACCTTCTGCTTTACTGGCTGGCTGAGAGTCATGGTGAATCGCAGGAAGCGGGGGGTGCAGGGCCCTGAGTTCCCCAATACTCCGTGACAGAGGGCGATTAGCCACTGGAACCAGGGGAGAGGTGGAGTCGATCTGCTGAGGGCTTTGGATCCAGCTTGCCATGCGTTAGCCAGACACAAGTCACGGGGCGCAATATGGGAGCACGGGGGTGAAACCTCCTGGGTGACCCAGGCCAGGCAGTCAGAATGGATGATCTGATGGTCCTTTCTGGCCTTTAAATCTATGACTCGCCAACTGTCTCCCCTTTGGGGAGGGGGGGGAGGGGTTATTCCCTTGCTTCAGCACAGCTGGGGCTATGCAGGTAAGTACCCAGGGATGGACAGAAGGTGCCCCTAGCTCCAGGGATGGCAGAGCAAGTCACTTCAGAAGTCACTCGAGAACTTTGAGGGGGGAGAGATTGAACCTGCCCCTGCAGAGCTGCTGCTCAACACAGACCCGCCGTCCGGGGGCAGAGCCCCACCTGGTTATGAAATCCGTGCGGGACATGGTGCAGCCGTCAGCACTTGTCCAGCTGACGATCAAATAACCCCCCTTTCCCTTCTGAGCGACTCTATCTCCATGCTCGCTGCCATTTAAATTAACACCGGCTTTGGCCCCACTGTTCGTGTCCCAGGAATTAAAACAACCCACAGAGCGGAGCTGTCTAACAATACAGAATTTTTTTTATTTTTATGCGGAATGTTAGGACTTCATTTCATCGATACTGAGGGGCACTTAAAAGCAGACTTACAAAAATTAAAATAAAATAAAAAGGAGGGTTACAGTTCTCCCATGAATAAATTTACATTTGTTTCCATTCAGCTCTCCAGAGCCAGTGCGACAAGAGAAGGAATCCGACATGACAGAAAAGAAAGGGGGCGGGGGTAGGACGAGTTTGCAGGAGACAGTCCCCAAATGATGCACGGCGGGAATTGCTCCGACGCGCTGACAGTGCAACGAATTACAAATAAAATAAATGGGGGCGGGGTGGAGACGGCACAAGGAGATGCCAGAACTGTGGAGTAGGAACAGGTCTGGGTTTCTCTTCAATGACTTCAGAGGGGCAGTCCGCCCCCTGACCTTGCCCCCAGCCTCCCGCACTGCAACGTACACCCCGCGCAGCACTTGACTGCTCACAGCGCCACTCAATTCGCCCCTTCCCCCAGGGCCAGGCTAACCCAGACTAGCTTCTGACAAAGCCCAGGCCAGCTCAGGCCAAACGCAACCGACCTCCGGAGCAAGCTGATCCTGTAACCCGGGGCCTGGGATTCTAGGCAGGCTGGATGGGATTTGCTGGCCCTGATAGCCCAGTGCTGGCAGGCAGCCCCACGACCCCCATTCCCCAGGGCTGCCCAGACACAGGCCTGCAGAGAGGGCAGGCGGGAGCACAGCCACCAATCTGCGTTCCCAACACAGACAGAACCTGCCTTAGATCCCATCACCCACGAAGGCGTCTTAGATTCCTGCAAACAACCAAGAGGAGAGGCTGGGGGGCCCGAGGCCTGTAGACAAGATAAAATTCATGACCGTTTCAAGGCACGGTTTAAAAACAGAGGCCAGGCTCGAAAAGATCCCTGGTCCCATTTCAGTAAAAGGGGCTGTGCTGCGGCCGAACCAGCCATGGGCTAGTCATGAAACTGGTCCGAAGGGGTGTCTGGGGTGAGGAAGAAACGCTCCACTTCATTGACGTGCATCTTAAAGTGGTGTCACCCTACCTGGCAAGTCTGGGGCACCCCACCCTCGGGTGCCACTCGCCCCCCTCGCAGGGGGAAGTGTCAGGCAGGGTTTTAGAATGGCCCATCTCAGCAGGACTCCAGAAATCAAGCCCCAACCCTCATAATCAACAGGGTATGTCAGACGAGGCTACCACGCCAAAGCCAGGAATATGCCTGCTAACTATGGGGATCTAGATCAGGTAGTACATGCAATCTGCCACTAGCCCTGAATCCCACCCGGCTTGTGCTATGCCCTACAGGCAGATCCCAGAATTAAATAGCAGCTGCAAGAGATCACCTTGTCTTCAAACCGATTTGTGCCCACCCAGCAGGACTGCTGGGAAGGAAAAGTCCCGGGGAGTTTTGCCAATAGCTGCAGGAATCATCTTGCAAATCAGAGGGAAGTGTTTCGGGAGAGGGTAAGACGCTGGGAAGTACACACATACTGTTTAAAAGGATCCAATCGAGACAATGCATCTGACAAGCGAAAAGCTGCGTTCCCCCCAACTGCTGTGATGAAGGGACACGGGAGCGGGCTCGCCTGTGGCTTCATTTAAATGTGTGGACAGTGTGGATTCTCTCGTGTGCTGTGTACACTCACGTAGAAAGAATGCAATCTGAACGCGGGAGTCCCTCCCAGCAGAATCAACGTGTACTGCCAGGATAACCAAAAGGAGGAGAGACCCAGGGGAAATCCACACTCCTACTCAACATTCCTGGCTCCATTTAAAAAATCAAAAAAAGAAAACCAAAGGAACACACAGACACACACACAGAGGGCAGCTTGTTACGCCTCGGCGAGAGAGAAGTTCTCCTCTTCCTGGGGTTTGCAGATCCAACTCCCATAGCTCATCTCCTCCAGCGCCCTGAAGAAGTGCCGCTTGGCTCCCTGGTAGGCCCCGGCTGCCTCCTTGGCATCTGAGTACAGCGCAAGGCTCTGCAGGTCTTTGCGGTCAGCCTTGGCACAGAGCTGCTGGAACAGAGCGAACATGCTCCTCTTGGACACGCGGGACACCTCTAGCTTTGGTCTGGAAAGGGGAAGAACACGAACCGAATGAGAACCCCAGGGAATGGCACGGGGCCACGGGGGCAAACAGCAGCTGGGGATGTAGGACGTGGTCCTGCCATCAGATCCATGTGGGCAGAGTCTCATGGCAGGATCAGGGCTGTAACAACAAGCAAAGCGATGCACAGAGCAGCCACGCCTTGCAGTTCCCGGGGAGACCCTCGCACGTGGGCAGAAGGGTAGTGGCCACCAGAGATCACCAGCAGAGTCAGGAATAGAACTTAGTTGGCCCATGTGTGGACAGGGCGCTCTCTGGGGCAGCGACTGCCTTTTGCTCTGTGCCTGTTCAGCACAAGGGGGCCCCCGCCTATTGGCGCCTACACAGGCCTGGACCACAACCGACAAGAACGTTTCACAGGGAAAATCTGCCTCCAAACTTATCTAAACGTTTCTACTCTAGCAACAACGAGCGGCTGCCGCAGTGAAAGCACAGCGCTCCTCCCCTTGCGCGCCATGGCTTCCGTTGGACTTGTCGGCGTGCTCTGGCTACCGGGGCTGGGAAGCGAAGGCCCCACTGGCAGGACTGCTCTGAGCGTGGGAGCGATTGGAGCAGTGTGCCCAGTGACTGAGACCAGCTGTTCTGATTGCAACGTATCCCCGTTTTACTGGGGTTGGGGCTCTAGTCCGCCAGGTCCTCCCACACCGCAGGAACAGCACGGAGAACCGGCCCCTTCACAAGCTCCCCTAGAGCCAGCCTCTGGCAAGGTGATCATTCCCCTCTATTCGACATTGGTGAGGCCTCATCTGGAGTACTGTGTCCAGTTTGGGGCCCCACACTACAAGGAGGATGTGGAAAAATTGGAAAGAGTCCAGCGGAGGGCAACAAAAATGATTAGGGGTCTGGAGCACATGACTTGTGAGGAGAGGCTGAGGGAACTGGGATTGTTTAGTCTGCAGAAGAGAAGAATGAGGGGGGATTTGATAGCTGCTTTCAACTACCTGAAGGGGGGGTTCCAAAGAGGATGGAGCTCGGCTGTTCTCAGTGGTGGCAGATGACAGAACAAGGAGCAATGGTCTCAAGTTGCAGTGGGGGAGGTCCAGGTTGGATATTAGGAAACACTATTTCCCTAGGAGGGTGGTGAAACACTGGAATGCGTTACCTAGGGAGGTGGTGGAGTCTCCTTCCTTGGAGGTTTTTAAGGCCCGGCTTGACAAAGCCCTGGCTGGGATGATTTAGTTGGGAATTGGTCCTGCTTTGAGCAGGGGGTTGGACTAGATGACCTCTTGAGGTCCCTTCCAACCCTGATATTCTATGATTCTATGAAGGCTTCAAAGCTCTTCACTTACCCGTCTACTTTGCCTTTTGTGCCATCCAGGACTTCCACCTCGCTTTCGTCGGCAAGACACCAGTTCACACTCGACTCCTTGGTCTTGCCTGTCTGCCTGGCGGAGTCGTAGACGCTAACTCTCCCCACCTAGATGGCCAGAGGGAGACAAGAGGTTGGCCCAGCAGACTGTGTGGCACATGCACACAGCTGGGAGGGGTGCATGGTTCTCAGCACTGGTAGACGGGTAATGCAGCTGAACCCTCTCACCTGTGGCCCCCACTAGCGACCTGCCAGCTGGAGTGCCCAGCAATTGCGTTGCATTCTGGCTCCCCCCACCGGCAAAGCATTTATTATGTTTCTCAATCTCAGCTACGCCACGCTCCCCAATTCAAAGATCGCCCCGTGACAGCCCCTCGAGAGACGGGTTAGACCGGGCATGCATGGAATCCGGAGAGACCACTGAGTCATGCCCAAGCACCACCGTGTGCACAAAGGTCTCATTAACCATTCACACCTGGCCAGATGTGGCAGTGGGCTGAAAGACAGGGAAGCCCAGAACCAGCCACTATGATCGCTCTGTCCTGAACCAGGTTGCTGGGCCCACAAATACCAGAAGGAAGTTAAACTTTCCTGCTACAGCGGGAAGGTGGCAGGTCACTGAGCATTAACCTTCCGGCAGGTAGTCTACCAAGTCACACGAATACAGAATGCACCAGCGCAGACGGCTGGAGCCTTGTGCGGAGAGGAGAGAATGGAAACATTGAGAGCTGCCAAGCCTACGGTACCTCGGGATGTTTAACACGATACGGAGCCTGGAGACCTGCTTCAAACGTGCTCCCGTCTCTCGACATGCGGCAGCAGATTGCACGTGTCAGGTGACCCTGGCTGAATAGGTAACCTGGGAAAAGACACGCGCAGGCATTAGGAAACAGAGCAGCTGCATTGTTAATGGGCAGGCAGAAATCTGAGAAGCTGCACCGCTCTGCTCAGAAAGCCGGAGGCGGAAACGTTCAGGACAGCAATTTTCCTATCACTAGACACGTCCTTGGTCATTAACACGTGAAGGGTTCAGTTTTACAGATTGCAACATTTGTGGCCATAAAACATTTACAGGCAACTTCTGTCTCCCCCCTCGTCCTCACACATCCAAACCGAGAGCCAAGGAGAAAATCCCCACGTATCCCTGTGGTTAAAATCCACAAGGTCCCATGTGTTTCCTAATGGTGCAGCTCTGCTGGAATCAACATTTTAGCCTTCGGTTCCCACGCCCCCCGCTGAATCTCTTTTCCATTACTGCAGTAAGGAGGTTATCTGGCCCTTGGCATTCGCAGCTCAGCCCCTGAATGCACTGAGTGCGCACAGGGTTTCGTACCGAGCGTAACGGAGCTGAGGTACACCGGCTGCATGAAATGCGACAGCAGCGCCCCCTGCAGGCCAAGCACATTCCAGCGCAGGATTTTGTCGCTGCAGGACATGGTGCGCAGCCTCTCCCCATGCTGGATCCCATCCCACGTGGGCACAATGTCACTCGACTCCACGGGAATGGTGCCTTCCCCTGCAGGAGAGGAGAGGAAAGGGAATTAGCAAGGCGCCAGCCAGCCCACACGGCTACAAACCCCCCTTCCACCAAGGGCGCACGCCACGCTCCACGAGCTCCCTGAAGCGAACATGCCCACCTCTGAGACGGCACGACCCCACGCTGACAGAGGACATGCTCCTGCACCCAGTGCCCTGCTGCCGGGTTCTGCTGGGCAAGCTCTCGCACCAAGCAGAGAGAGAGCTGGGTAGACTAGAGAGAGGCAGGTTTTCACATGGCTGAAGCCCAATTAGCTCGCGCTTGCAAAGGAGGTCAGTGCCACATGAGCGTGGGTGCTGGATTCAGACAAAAGCACGGAGGGCGGAGCGTGACTTTCCACCTACACAGCCCCTTGCCCGCCCCTTTCACCCATCCTCTGACCCGCTCGGCCTTCGCACACTTGATCCTCAGGCAGCAACAAGCACAAACGGGAGAAAGGCCTGCAGGACATCAATTCTCCAGCGCCTAACCCCGCGGGGGCTCAGACTCCCGGGGATACACGCCAGCTCCCCTCTCCCACCTCCTGCAGCTCTCTGTCCGACACAGGAGAGCGGAGAGTCTGGTCCTTTCCTAGAGAGGTAGCTGCGAAACTCCTAGCCTTTGGCCCCAGGGCTCTGATTCTCCCGATCACGCTACCACATGGAAGAGCTTAATGGAGATAAGCCCCCCATCTGGCCAGGGGTTACCAGCAGGGAGCACTTCCCGCAGCGGATCCTCCGTGTGACTGGAAGATACAGACGCCAGCATTCTCGGCGCTGCAGCATGCTTGGCGCGAGGGCTCTTGAGGCTTTGCAAGACTCACCATTCTCCACCTTGGTGCGCAGTTTACCCTGCTTGGGATTCTCAAAGAGAGGCTGATGCTGGCTCTGCCCCGCTGTGCTTGCCTGGTCACTGCAGGATTTATCGAAGAGGGCCCCGTCTCCACATGGCGCCGTGCTAGAACCAAACCAACAGCCCCCGCTGAGTTAGCGTAAACCCAAAGGACTTGGAAATAACGCAGGCGATGCCAGACTCCTACGCTGGCTCGGCACGACAGTTACTGCACCAGGGGAGTTTGTTAGTGAGGTTTGCTCTAGTCACTTCCACTCCAGACCTGTCTATACGTGCGGCTTTACCTTTACTTCCCTAGCTCCCGGGGGTGTGGGAGGAGAAATACATTACAGATGTAAAGCCCTTTGAATGCTATAGAAGAGCAAGGGATCATCAGCACCATTCCATGACAGCGTGCACCATGCAGCCCTCTCAGAAAGGCATTGCAACCCCTGCTATCCAGCACCCAAGCCTATCGGTACATGGGGACTGGGAAGGTCAGGGGAGAGTCTGGGGCTCATGCCCATCAGAAGACACAGATCAGCTGGGGTAGATTAATGGGGCAGCCCCAGTAAAGGTTAGCAGCGCTCTGCGCCGTGCAGACCTGACGTAGAGGTGAAAGGTAACATCGTCTTTTATTTTGAGCCTGTTTTCTCCTGCTGACTCAAATATGCTCTGTTCTGCGGAGGAGGGATCGGCGGGATTGTACTTCATCAGCTCGCTGTAGAGAAACCTGGAAACAAACACGCTGGGTCAGAGGATGGCCTCGTTCCAGAGATCAGAACCACCCCAACCCCACACGTGATCAGGACAGGCAGTGCCCCAACTGCTGTCTCTGTTGAAGGTGGAAAAGAGCTTCAGTGAAACACGTGATGTGGTTAGCTGTGTCTGTTGGTTCGGGCGCGTGAGGGCGGAAAACCCAGGAGAGGTTTCAGCCCAGAAGCCAAGGGCTGACCAGGTAACAGGCAGGTCAGTGGAGAGGGATACTTGTAGGAGAGTACGGGACGCTTACCCGGTTGCTGCTTGCATGTACTCATCCTGCGGGGAAGACGACGCCAAGACTGCCACGCTAGCAGCTTTCCTCAGCACAAAGTTCACTTAAGACGACAGTCCCAGGGAGGGCTGAGCGCTGGCAGTATCGTTTGTAAACCAGTCCTGCGGCTGTACGACCACTGGCCCTTTTATAGCTACTTTGGTCCAAGCGCAGGGGAAACCTGGAGGTTTCTTACACACTGTCAAGGACTAATGGGAAACTGCAGCTTCACAGAGGTGCTTAAAGCAGAGTCTGTGTGGAGACCGTCCCAGCTTTGTACAGCAAGGCAAAGTTCAGCTTGAAACACGTCCCCCTGCTCTCACCTTGAACGGCCTGTGCCGGACCCGAGCTGGTAGAACAGCCTGTCCACCACAGCCCCAGGGATTCATGGGAAGGACAAATCACTAAGAAACCTGCAGATCACAGGCACACGGTTGCTCTAACTCACCGATCGGCTGGGGACCTGCTCCCATCGTCCCGGGGTGGAGGAACACACCAAGTGTAGTGACCAGCACAGACACAGGTGCAGGCTGTCAGGGAGGGGCTGGTGTTGTTTTGAACGGCTGGACGGGGTACAGATAAGGACTGGAACTAGTCCAGATTCTCTCTCTCGCTATTTATAAGGTGCAATGCTAAATGCATGAGGGAGGAGCGAGCAATCGGGGTTGTGGGACTTAGCTTGGGGAAGCCTTGCCCCGCAGACTGGGCTGGGTTTGTTACCCCCTATGGCAAGATTGCACGGATAAGGTTTGATAGTGCAATTCGAACTGGAAGAGCCCAAGCGTGGAGGTTGGATCTGAAGAGATGCTCTGACTCAGAAGACAGTTCTCCATCTTTAGAGCCCTGCGTGGCTACAAATGGATATCTGCGGATATAAATCAGTATCTGCGGAACCGCAGCGGCGAAAGGAGCAGAATGTGGGGCCGCCGTTGCCAGGAGTCAGCGCCCCGCACCAGCAGCTCCCCCAGCGTGGCGGTACCAGATATAAATGTAAAAATGTATATGCGCACAAGGCTCTATCCACCTTGGGCGGAGCAGCGCTGTGCGTGGGTGAGATGGTGCATGGCATTCTGCCTGGCTCTCCGTTGTATTGCACATGAGTGTGGCTGCAATCCAATCCCTCCTAGGGACGGGAAGTACCGCCCGGGGGTCCTGACACATTGCCAACATGGCAGTAATGTGGGCAACAGTCACACACAACCCTTCCTTGTAAAATACAGTGTCCCTGTGCTTCACAGCCAGATAGATAAAGAGCAAGTGTTGGCAACCACAGCTCCTACGCACCAGAGTGTTCTCTGCAGAAACTGACACTGGCTGTGCTCCTGGAGAGGGGTCTGCCTGCGAGGCAGAGGTCCCGGGAAATACGAGCAGCTGGGTGTTCCCTTTCGTACCTTTCTCCCGAGACTCCCTCCAAACAGAGAACAAAGATTCCCCCGTCCCTCACCTCACGAAGCCTCGTCGGGAAATGATTTCTGCATGGCAGTCATTCACAGTCTCGCCCTTCAGGCTCAGCTCCTCCCCCTTCACGCAGCGATTACCTAGAGGGGGAGGGAGGGAAAAGTCTCACAATGCCAACGCATAGGCTCCTCTGAAAAGGCAGTGTTTGATCTCACCAAGCCTCACTGCTCCGGGCTCCTGACCACCACAGACCCAGTTACCGGGATCATTATCCGTTAGACATGAACAGGACAGAATTCTACTCCACACACAAATCACTTGCCTCTTTTTATGAGCAGCACAAATCTAGATCTACCCTGTGTCCCTTCAAACCTGGAGGCCTCATTTGCCCATCCTCTGAGGAGAGGCAAAGCAGTGCCAGCCACCTAATGAGAGGGGGATTTAGAAATCTAAAGCCGAGGGAAGCCATAGGACTTTGTGCTGTTTGACACCAGGAGGGAAAATCCATGCTCTGATGCACAGGCTAGTGTGTAGCAGTGCAAGCAAAGATTACGAGCGATAGAGCTGAAGGCACGTTCGATTTGTTTTCTCCTTTTGTAACTAAATCACTGGTGACCCGTGTGAACCCTGGGACCATTCTTTAACCCTGTAGGATGCTGAGAGGGGACCGTGTCCCACTCTCCCTGAAGGAGCCCATAGGACTGGCCAGTGCCTACTTCGAGTAAGAAATGTATCTAGCTAGGGAGTCCGAGTTCAATGCATGCTGGAAGTAGTGGCTCATACCCGTGCCAATGCTGACCACAACTCCCAGGCCCTCTTCTCCTCGCCTCATGATGATTGCAGCCAGGATCTTCCGTCCGAGCAGACTGTGCTGGATGCGAGCAGTGAGGGCATTGAAGCGCTGGTGGCTGAGCATAGCTATCTGATCATGCAGGGTACTGCCGCTCACAGGGAGCTGGAAGGGGGACACAACACCAGCATTGCTAAGAGATCACAGGCAGGTCATTCATTCACGTAAATAAAGAATCAAGAAGGAAGCCAATCAGAAAGACAGCTACTCAGTGGGAGGGTAGAATCCAGAGCACGCAAATGCCAAGGGAAAGAGCAGGTGAGTAGATAGAGGTGAGTTTGCCATGGGCACAAAAGGCCAATGCAGTTTTGGACTGCAAACGCAGAGATTACCACGGCATAGAGGGGACACCTCTTTCGAGAACTCTGCTGTACCCACGCTCAGCTCTGAGACACACATCAGTGGATAGTCTTGCTTCCGGACAGCGAGGTGCGCTGGGGTGAGAAACAGTCTCCCCAAGGAAGGAGTGGAAACCCCCATCACTGAGAACGTTTAAAACCGAACAGTAAGAAACAATTCTGCCCCAGTTCCCTGGGACTTAGCTAGTAGGACTTCTCTATCACTAGTGCCTAAGCAATTCTTCCTCTGGGTGCTTGCGGGGAGAGTGTATGGTGTACACCTGGCTGCCTTCTCTGGCCCTGCTCTGAATCCGCTTTTACTAGGCAAGATCTCATCTGCCAGGATCAGCACTGCAGCAGGGAACACACATCTTAGAGATCGCAGAGCTCAAAGCAGGACTCAGAATGGCACAGAACTGGGGCAGCAATCCTGCCAGAATTAGAGCTTTGTTCACAGCACCTTTGAGCTGCCGTGCGATATCTGAAGGTGCCACAAGGCGGCGTCAGAATGACTGAACTTGGAATGCGGAATCCCACTGTGTGCTCTTGCTCTCACCCACAGGACCATGCTTCAGCTGCTCATGGATCAGAGTTTGGGGCTCGCTCAGTCCAGCACCAGAGGCTGGCAGGAGGCAGGGTCAGAGTAGGTGCGTGTCCCACCGGGAGCAGCTCTAGCACATGCCAGGAATGGACAACAGACCCAGCTTGGCTCTACCTTTACAAGTCACCGATCAGCAGGGCGTAGCTCTGGGACAGCGCTCCCAGCAGACTGAACAGCAGGACAAGTGACAGTCTAGCTCGGGAGAGAGAACTTACCTCTGCGATGCTCAGTCCTTCGGTGCGCTCGGCCTTCTCCGTTTCCCCAATCAGGACTCTGAGTGCTGCGTCGGCCGCTTCCTGCTTGCCTTGCTTTTTGTTGTGTGCAGTCACGGCTGGGAACCAGCGGCCTCCCACCTTGGCCTGGTAGACAAACCTACAGAGGTAGCAGCAGCATGTCACTGGGAGAGCAATGTTGAAAACCAAGTGGTTTTTATTTGTACCTGCCAACTGTAGGGAGGCAGACGACGCTCTGACAGTAGCTAGCTCAAATTCACCAGGAATTTGCTATGCTAGGCAGGAGTCTGCGCCCACTTCAGGGCGGCCAGACAGTGCCAGATTTGTCATGGACATTCACAGTCACTTACTTCGGATCGTGAGGCGGTCCCGTCTGATCGATCATTTTGAACTCTGCTGCAAACCCGTTGGAACGGGCGTATTCCAGCAGGCCACTGACGGGATTGGCATTGAGGTATTTGATCAGCTCCCCGATGCCCTTGGCTTTTGCTGCCGACTCATCCGGATTCAGGGGCTGGGCAACAGGCGGATCCAGGGTCGGCTCGCTTGGGACCTCTACGGAGGGCTGCAGAAGAGTTAGACAAGAGGAGCAAGTTAAATGGTTAGGAGTATGTACTACAGCAGGGGAACTGCACACAGTCAGCCTGGGCTACTGCCGGCTGACCCGCCCGGGATAAAATCCTGCTGGAGGGAGGAGTAAAGGGTGCAAGGGTGTCTCTACCTGTTCTGGGAAGAACTGCCCCCCAGCCTCCCCACGGAGGATCTTCACAGCAACCTCAGCTGCCATCTGCTTTGCTCCCTTCTTGCTGTTGGCTATCACCGCGGGGAATGTCTGCTCACCCACCTTCACGCAGTATTTGAACCTGGCAGGATGTTACACCATGAGAAGAATGTTAAACCCAGCCGCTTCAGTCTGTTCTTTGCACCCACTCCCAGTTCAAGTCGGGCTAAAGATGCACAAGGAACATTTCCAAGTTATCAGCAGTTTAAGAGCATCAGGATGACGGGATGCTCCAAAAGCACTGGCGTGGCACTGCCATGCATGGTATTCAGGACTGGCCCCTGAGCTCTGAACCTGTCCTTGGGTTGGAGACGCCCAGCCTCCCAGAGGAAGGCATTCCTTGACCTCTTTCTGGGGCGCACAGGGCTCGGGGGAGCCAGGTCCAGACGTCCCTGAACAAGATGAGCACTCAAACAACAGTGAAGTGTATGGGAACCCGGACAGATGGGGCAACACGGCTGGTTCATCTGATTGGAGAGGAAATAAAGAGAAGAATCCCTACTCCCCCCACCCCCCCAATTAACATGATGTGCCATACTTGGGGTCATGGGGTGGTCCCTCCTGAGACAGCAGCTGGAATTCACATGTGCTCCCTGATTTCTGTCCATATTCCATTAATATGCTGATGGGGTTCTTCCCGGAAGACAAGTTTAGCTGTGCCGCTGCAGATGGAGGCTCTGGTTCTGGGCGTGCAGGCTACGGCGAGAAACGCAGAGGCGACTAAAGCACAGATCTCAGCCAAGCTCCCACCCACAGGTTGCTGTTGTCAGGCACTAGCCCAGGGGCTGCAACCTTCTGTCAACTCAGAGATGCTAACTACAGGACAAAGCCAACCCGGCCAAGAGAACGAGCACCACACTGCATCGAGAGCACGGCAGCTTCACATCTGTGGTTCTGCTTCCGCGCCCCTCTGTATACTCATAAGAAGCCACTTTTGCGACAAGCAAGAGAAGCGTGGGGCCTTTTGTGGAACGTTCCGGCCATTCTGGGCAATACCCAAATAGCACCCGAGCGCGCTAATTCCAGAAAGAGAAAGGCGGCGTGCCCTCCTACAGGCTTGAAACAGTTTCCCCACACACAATTTAGAATCACATTTCCTTTTGGGAAGGGACAATCTCTAGCTCCTTTACATCACCCTCCCCTGACAGCTAGTGCCAGGCCAGCCTGTCCCAAACACTGTCTGCTTCGCGCTGCATCTGTGAATGGAAACTCTCAGCAGCAGCAGAGGACAGCTCTTTTGGGAGAGAGGGGCTAAGAACACGGGCATCAAGGCACTGATTTCAGCCTGCATGTCGCCCAGAACAAACAGCATGGGACTCACCAACTCTGCTTCGGAGCTGTCTGGGATGAACGATTCCTCCCCTTCCATGCCATCCTCCCCTTCGGTCTCAGCTTCGCGCAGCAGGATTTTCATGGCGTTGGCAGCTGCCTCCTGCTTGGCCAGTTTTTTGCTACCTGCTTCCGCTGGTGGGAACCGGCGCCCGTTTATCACGGCCTGGAACTTAAATCTTCGTAGAGGAAGAGACAAGGACAAACATGTGACCGGTCACTCCAGATACCAGCCTGCCCCTCCTGCACTACGCCTCTAGCATAGCTCTAGGTACTCTAGTGGGATGGAGCTGCTGGTCCCCGTGGTGCAGAAGCAAACAAGCCACGGCTGCAGAAGGGCCAGACACACTGAAGATGCAATCTGACTTTGGGGCAGGCCTTCAGAGGCTTCATTTAGAAGTTTACACAGCCTTCCACAGCAGATGTGGCGACAGAGACCCCAATGAGTTTAGCCCTAATGCTGCAGAATGAGTCTCCTCGGTCCAGACGACCAGAGGCCGCATGAGTCATTAACTCATTGGCTGTTCTCAGAGTGCAAATCCAAGACAGTCTGCGGCACGGGGAAAAGAAAGGTTGAAAGCCAGTCGTCACATCTGTGCCTAGTCACTTTGGGTCAGTTTGTCCCTCAGACAGGATCTGACCTGCCTGCCAACTCTCTGCACAGCATCTTTGCCAGGCACTTCCTCGTTTAAATCTTTTGGCTTTGACAGATGTGCCTGCCTCTCTCTCAGGGGCAGACCCCAATGACAGCTTACGCCAGCTAGATTCCTTTCTGGCACCCAGCCTTTTGCAGAGGCGGACTCCTCTCAGGAAAAAGCAGGTTGAACTGGATCTAAAGACAAGCCGTTGGGGCTAACTCCATTCAGACCTTTCCCTAAAGAGAAGGCTTGGATTTTGTCTTTGGAAAGTAGGCCGATTTTCCCGTCTAGTGGGCCTATTGACATATTCCAGTGTGGCATAAACGGTGTCTTTCACGGTCACATCAGTGCCCAGGAATGGCCACAATATCAAAAAGTATCCTCAACAGACTAACCGTAAAAGCCCAGAAAAAAATCCCATTCTGGGACTGCAAGTGACGTGCTACGCCTTTGCTCGTGCAGACGGGATGCTCCGAACTGCCACACCCATGAGACGCTTGCAGCTAGTGACAAGCTGCAGAGCGGCTAACAAGGGGTTCCCGGAGGTTAAATGCCAGCAGTGCAAAGGGTGTTGGGATCAGAAAAAAGATCCAAGGGCACGAAACCATAGGAAACCTGGAGGACATTTCTCCCCCTCCCCCCAGCAAGTTGCTGCGGAGGATTTCCCACTCCTGGACAGAGACATCAGCTTCTGTTCATTCCGATTCAGGGGGAACTCTCTCTCTAGACCAGGGGTTCTCAAACTGGGGGTCGGGACCCCTCAGGGGGTCGCAAGGTTATTACATGGGGGGGGGGGGGGCACGAGCTGTCAGCCTCCACCCCGAGCTCCGCTTTGCCTCCAGCATTTATAATGGGGTTAAATATAGAAACAAGTGTTTTTAATTGATAAGGGGGGTTGCACTGAGGCTTGCTATGGGAAAGAGGTCACCAGTACAATAGTTTGAGAACCCCTGCTCTAGAGGTTATTTTCCTCTATTTCCCCTGCCTTTACCGACTTCCCCTCATTTCACTCTTCTTCCAGTCCTTCTAGAGGCAACTCTAGAGTCAGTGGGAGTTGCACCTGAGTAAGTGAGAGCAGAATCGGGCCCTTCAGACTCAGCTGCTTTCGGTTTCCTTTCCAGCTGAACCATTCAGCCGTGTAAAACACCAGGAAGGACAGCACTGTGCGTTCCTTTCTGTTCTGCTCACTGGGGACTATGGGGTTTCTGAGGGAAAGAGCTGGTTGTTTTGGTGAATGGTTTTCCCTATTTTAGTTAAGGGACCTTGAGTCCTTTGGGTGAGGCACACGACCCTTGCGGGTGATTAGACTGGTTGCCACAGGAGGAAGCACAGCAAATATTGATGCACTGGCCCTGCAAATCTAGGATGAGGCAATTAGATCGGAAGTTAATTGAGGCCAAAGAGAATCACAGAAATGTGGTGCTGAAAGGGACCTTGAGAAGTCATCAAGTCCAGCCCCCTGCTCTGTGGCAGGGCCAAGTAAACCTAGACCATCCCTGACAGGGGTTGGTCCAATTTGTTTTGAAAAGTTTCCAATGATGGGGAAACTTCCCTGGCCTCCCTTGAAGCCTATTCCAGAGCTTAACTCCCCTTAGAGTTAGAAAGATTTTCCTAATATCTAACCTAAGTCTCCCTTGAAGCCTATTACTTCTTGTCTTCCCTTCAGCGGACATGGAGAACAACTGATCACCATCCTCATTATAGGCCCTTAACAACCTTCCAATGTGTTACGAGTCCCCCCTCGGTCTTCTTTTCTCAAGACTGAACATGCCCAGTTTTTTTAACCTTTGATAATTTTTGTTGCTCTCCTCTGGATTCTCTCCAATTTTCCCCCATCTTTCTTAAATCGTGGTGCCCAAAACTGGACACAGGACTCCACCTAGGGCCTCACCAGTGCCAAGTAGAGCGGGACAATCAACTCCTGCATCTTACGTACCATACGCCTGTTCATGCACCCCAGAACCATATTAGCCGTTTTTCAGCTGCATCCCACCGATGAGTCATATTCAGTTTGTGATCCACTAGAACCCCCAGATCCTTTCTAGCTATACAACCACTCACACAGTTATTCCCCATTTCACAGTTGTGTGTTTGATTTTTCCTTCCTAAGTGAAGTACTTGACACTTTGTCTTACTTGAATTTCATCTTACTGAATTCAAAGCAATTCTCCAATTTGTCAAGGTCATTTTGAATTCTAATCCCACCCTCCAAAGTGCTTGTAACCCCTCCCAGCTTGGAGCCATCTGTGAATTTGATAAGCATGTTCTCCGCTCCATTATCCAAGTCATTAATGAAAATATTGACTAGTATCAGACCCAGGACTGACCAGTGCAGAACCCCCCTGGATATGTCCTCCCAATTTGACAGTAAACCATTGATAACGACTCTTTGAGTACAGTCTTTCAAACAGCTATGCACCCACGTTATAGTAATGTCATCTAGACCACATTTTCCTAGTCTGCTAATGAGACTGTCATGAGGGACTGTGTCAAAAGTCTGACTAAAAACAAGGTATATCAAGTCTACTGCTTCCCCCCATCCACTAGGCCAGTAACCCTGTCAAAGAAGGAAATTAAGTTGGTTTGGCATGATTTGTTCTCGACAAATCCATGCTGACTATTCCTTAGAACCCTGTTATCCTCCAGGTGCTTACAAACGGATTGTTTAATCATTTGCTCCAGTATCTTTCCAGGGACTGAAGTTAGGCTGACTGGTCTTATTATTCTCCACATCCTCAGTCTTCCCTTTTTAAAGCAAGGTATTACTTTTCCCATCTCACATCCTCCAGGAGTTCCCCAAAATAATTGCTAATTATTATATTGCTTCAGCTAGTTCCTTAATTACCCTAGGATGAGTTTGATCAGGCCCTGACGACGTGAATACATCTAACTTATCCAAATACTCTTTAACCCATTCTTTCCCTATTTTGACTTGCATTCCTTCCCCCCCAGTTGTTAATATTATTTGTGTTGAGTATCTGGTCATAATTAACCTTATTAGTGAAGACTGAAGCAAAATAGTCACAAAGCGCCTCAGCTTTCTTGATGTCATCAGTTATTAGCTCTCCTTTCCCAAGTAGAGGACCTACACTTTCCTTCATCTTTCGCTTGCTCCTAATGTATTTAAAGAACCGCTTCTTATTGCCTTTTATGTCTCTTGTCAGGTGGAACTCATTTTGTGCCTTCGCCTTTCTGATTTTGTCCCTACACACTTGTGCTGTTCTTTTGTACTCCTCCTTATCAATGTGACCATGTTTCCACTTTCTGTAGGATTCCCTTTTTATTTCCAGGTCATTAAAGAGCTCCTGATGGAGTCATGTTGACCTTCTACTATTCTTCTTATCTTTTCTTTGCATTGGAATAGTTTGCAGTGGTGCCTTTAATATTGTTTCCTTAAGGAATTGCCAGCTCTCCTGAACACCTTTTTCCCTTAGATTTTCTTCCCATGGGACTTTACCTACCAGGTCTCTGAGTTTGTTAAAGTCGGCTTTTTGGAAGTCCAGTAGCCTTATTCTGCTGCTTTCACTCCTTCCTTTCCCTAGACTCATGAAATCTGTTATTTCACAATCACTGTCTTTCACCTTCAGATTCACTACCAATTCCTCTCTGTTGGTCAGAATCCAGTCTAAAATGGGTTCCCCCTGGTTACTTCCTCCCTTTCTGGAACAAAAAGTTGTCTCCAAGAACGTATTGGAAATTTTGTGTTTTGCCATATTACATTCCCAACAGATGTCTGCCTAGTTAAAGTCCCCCATTACTACTAGGTCCTATGTTTTAGATATTTCTGTTATTTGCTGTAGAAATACCTCATCTACCTCCGCTCCTGATTGGGTGGTCCATAGCAGACCTAAGACATCACCCTTATTTTTTAACCCTTTTATCTTTACTCAGAGACTCTCGACTAGTCTACCTCCCACCTCCTTCTGGATCTCAGACCAAGTGTCTATATTCTTTATGTATAAGGTAACCCCCTCCTCCCTTTTCTCCCTGCCTGTCCTTTCTGAACAAGCTATACCCCTCTATATCAATATTCCAGTCATGAGACTCATCCCACCAAGTCTCTGTGATACCAATTAAATCATAATCTAGCTTATGTACATCTCTTTAATCAGAAAAGAATAGCAAAGGAAACCCATGTTCTCTTTCTTACCGTGGTTCATGCGAGGGTCCGCTCTGCTCCAAAAGGGCAAATTCACAGCGCTGGTAAGTGTACTGGCTATATTCGATGAGGCCGCTGACCGGATTCTTCTCCTGACAGGCAATCAGCTTTTCTAAGGGCGTACACTGGAAAGCCGTATCAAACTGGGCAGCGTAGCTGGGAGATGAGGGGGATTCCATGATGCATCTCAACTCATCCGCCTGCTTATTGATGGCATTCAAGTCATCTGGAATGTCATCGGTGGCCCACTTGCCATTTTCAGAGTTGTCATAGTTCATGAAGCGGTATCTGGGCTTCCGGGCCCGCAGGCCTGGGTCAGGGGCACTGGTGTCAGTCTGTTCGGTTTGCTCAGGGGCTTGCTGTCCATTCTTTACGTTTTCTTCTTCTTCCATCTTTACCTCTGTGAGGGGCAACACACTCTCCTGCGGATCCGGCTCTAGGCAGGCAGCTGGAAACTCTGGCTCTGGGGCGGGAGGTGCCATTTCCGTTACTTCATTGGCTTTTAACTTGATCTGCATCCGCTCCCGTTTCTTTTCAGTGAGGGACCATTTTGGGGGGTTTGTGTTCTCCTTGTGGACTTCTCCCAGTTTTTCCAGGGCACTGAGAGTGGTGTTAACATCCTTGGCCTTTGAAAAACCAATGTTTTTTGCAAGGTTGTATGCTGTGGAGTCTGTGACATTGAACAAATAGTTACAGATTTTCTCCTTGACTTCAGCCATGATGGGAGACTCGGTCCTGTCTTCTGAGCCGACCGTGGGGCTTTCCTTTTCTTGACTCTCAGAAGCTGTGTCTTTGCAACGACTCCTGTCGGTGGTGACACTTCCTTCGCACACGGCCCCTACAGAGCCAGATTTGTCCACAATCCGCCAGAAGGGGGGGGTCTCTCCTTCTTTATGCAATTTACCTTCCTGGAGAAGTTTGTACAGATAACGATTGACTTCTTTCTTTTGGGTTTTAAGTTTACGGGCGAGTTCACGACCTGTACAGGACTCCCCCTGCCTGAGCTGCCCTAAAATTGTCAAAATTTCTTGCTCCCTGTTTTGCCCAGCAACAGTCAGTCTCTGGAAACTCAGGTTGAAATGGTCAAATTCCCTTTCTGATTTTCTGTAGTTGTACTGAGTTGGGGAATAAGACGGTAAACTTTGCGTTTGCTGACTGATATAGGGGGGCCTAAATCTCCCAGCTGTGCCCCAGCTGTTGTGCCCACTCCCTCTAGGAATTGGTACAGCAGCTCGCGGACCCCTGATGTGTTGCTCTACTTGTGGCCTCTGTTCCCAAAATGGGTACAGGGGAGCTTCAGTGATTTGTCCCAATAGGAACTGTACCTGCTGGTTTCTGAATCTGTCGCGATTATTTCCCTGTGGGATGAGAGAGTTGTTAAAAAAGGCTGGATTAGGACTGCAGTAGCTATGTTTTGGGTGTGTTTGATAAGAGCCTTTGCCTCGACCAAAACCTGTGTTCATAGCGTGCTGCTGGAATGCAAGTGTGAATCGGGGCTCTTGCACACCAGAAGAGAGGCAGCTGTGGTTCGCTTTCCACTCGCACAATTGCTGCACAGAGGCCTGCCAAAAGGAAAGAACAAGGGTTCAAAACTCAATTACACTCCCAGAGGAGCCCAGAGCTACAGTATGACCAGCCTCTCCACTCCAAGACAATGTATAACCATCTTCTTGGCTAACCTTGCCTACAGCCTACAAGCCCTGTCGCTATGCTACTCATGCATGCCAGGTAAATGAAACTGACAACGTGTTTGCCTAAGCCCCTGCCCCAAACACAAAACTGACCTGAAAGGAATTCTGAATGAGCCCAACAATGAGAAACAACTTCATTCTTAAGACTCAGCACCCCTCACTGGTTGTTGGGTATTTTGCCCTACCATCGTGCCCGACATCTAAGGATCTCGGCGCACTTTCCAAGCACAATTCTCCCATTTCACATATGGGAAAACTAAGGCCCAGAGAGGTCAAGTGGCTTGCCAAGCATCACACAGTGAGTCTGCAGAGCATCTAACTTGTGGCTCAGTCCACAAGAACATCCCTTCCTCCCTTGATGGAGAGTGACCTATACAGCTAATTCTCTCATTTCACGATGCTTTAAAGAGATAAGATCCATGGGAACCAGATAGCGTAGAAGGTTGGTAATAGGATGCAGAGCCTTTTAGGGCTGCAGTTCAGATCCAGCTCACACCAGTCACAAACGTGGCACCATCATCTGATTACAAATGAATTTTGGTCTGAGGGGTCAGGCTGGAACCAATGATGCACTTGATTTTTTAAAATGAAAGAAAAAAGATAGCCACCACGATTGACTGGGATGCTCTAGTCCTACCCAAGCGTGCCAGCAGCCGAATGTGAACATAAAGTGACAGAAACCATATCCCCACAGAACTTTTATGCCCCAGATCTTTATAAGGGAACCTGTGCAGGACAATAACGGATTCTTTACAGCCAGACACAGAAAGCGACCACGTGGGGGATGTAAGTGATCGATAATTACATCATCTTAAAAATAGGGAGAAAAAACACAGGACACTGCAAGTGAGCTAAGCAGTAAATGCTGGCAAAAGGACTCCGCTGAAGAGTACCCCAGACACCAGCCATGCCACTTTCGTGCAGAATCAAAGGCCAGGTCTACACCTACAAGCTTACAGTGGCACAGCTGTACTGATACAAAGAGTGAGCTCTCCCACGGACATAATAAAAACAGCTCAGCCAGTGGTGGGACGACAGCACTGTCCACACGACTGCTTATGACGGCAAAACTTATGTTGTTCAGGGGGGTGTTTTTCCACACCCCTGAGTGACATTGTTGACATAGGTGCTAGTATAGACATGGTTGCCAGCCTAAGGCCATTTGAAATTTCACTCGCATTAAACATTGTGACAAACAGCCTCTGCTTGCATTTTTCCCTGGTTCAACCCATACTGATACCATGTGATGCAGGTAGGAATGCTACATCTCCTTCTTGTTAGCAGAGGGTAGTGAGTACAGGTCTGTCGCATCTTACGTGCATTTAACATGGGCGATTTCAGCTTTATGCGGTCAGCAAAAAAACAAAAAAACAAAAAAGAAAAAAAAAATAACAATTTTAATATTGTACCTGTTGTGCGGGCGATTCCACCTGCCATTGAACTCAATGTAATTTTGACTATACGCGGTTTTCGCTTTACGTGCGAACCGCGGAACCGAACCCCGCGTAAGATGAGACAGACCTGTATTCCTTTTCCTGCCATCACAGTCCTATTAGTTACCAGGTCACATAGATCTGGTCCACTGGTCAAGTTTAAAAAGAAATTCTTAGAACACACAACACACCTGGAGGAGGAAGGGAGGGTTTAGAAGTTGCTCTTACCTTGTTTTTGCCCAAGCTGACAAGTACAATTCATTTAATTGATCAGAAGGTAAAGAACTGTTCCTAAGCTGTAACCTATCGCCACTTCACCTCGAATGGTCCCTTAGAATAGTGCTAATTACTTATGCTAAACTATCTGTCGGAACTTGTACCTAGCTGTGACACTCTGACTGCCTTTCCCAGACCTGAAGAAGGGATCTGTGTAACTCAAAAGCTTCTCTCTCCCCCCGAACAGAAGTTGGTCCAACAAAAGATATCTATGGCCTCCTCCACCGCATCTCTCTAACCACAGACTCACACTGCTAGGAAAGGCTGAAAGCAACTGAAACACCAACGGGAGCAGCTCTTCCCCGTGCCAGCCGAACAGCTGAAGACGGAGCTCACAAATGGCTCCTAGATACAGAAAAGTTCGGTACCTCGGTACTTTTTACAAACAACAGAAACAGGCTAGTCACCCCTTCCCCTCTGCCCAGCAGGGAGCTAACAATGTAATCATCCACTCGATCAACTTAAAATGGCTCCAAGTTAAGTTTCGGTTTCATTTTCTCCCAGCTAACTCTCACTTCTCTGTTTTGCCTGGTGTTCTGTTTCACCAGGGCGGGTCTGTTCCAGGATCCCTCCAGGAAAGAAAGGGAACCCTTTCATGCAGTGCTCACACATACACCCCCTTCTACCCATCTCCTGCTGCAGCTGGCTCTGGTTTAAACAGTGGCTTACAAACTTTTTACCAAACCGTACTACGCAAAAACAACGAGGAGTCCGGTGGCACCTTAAAAACTAACAGATTTCTTTGTTAGTTTGTGTGGATACATACACAGCTACCCCTCTGTACTACGCAGTGACTCCGCAGTTGGGAACTGGCCCTAAGGACAGGTGGTTCTAGTTTCCCTCGTTAGAAGGAGGGGTGTGCATTTCTCTCTCCACTGCGCTTCCAAGTGGCAGCAGCGGGGGAGGCAGGAATGAGACTTGAAAAGGGCTCTTTGGTGGAAGATTTTGTTTTGCAGGAATTTAAAGCCATAAATCCTATTATTGAGAACATTCCTCTCTCCATTCCCAGGACACACACCTGTGGCTCCTGGAGCTTACTAGAGCCTGGCAGGGATGCTCGGGGTTGAACCCCTCAGACTTCCTCTGTGGCCTTGAGGAAATTGCTTCTCTCAGGCTATGTCAACATGACATCATTGACAACGGCGCTGCGGCAGCACTTCTGGTGAAGACGCTCTAAACTGCCGTCGGCTTAATATCGCCTGCCTCTGCGAGAGGCGTTGGCAGGAGCTCTCCCGCCGACACAGCACAGTCTACATCGGCGCTTCGGTTGGTGTAACTTATGGTGCTCAGGGGTGTTGATTATTCACATCCCTGAGCATCATAAATTATACCCAAGTAATTTGTAGTGTAGAGAAGGGCTCAGAGCTTGATTCCCTGGCTGTAGAAAAGGGTTACATGACTCCCCTGGCTGACAGGAGTGTTGTGAGAATTCATGATCGATTGTTTGTACGATGCTTTGAAGATAATGAGCGTCAAGAGCGTTAATGACATTGGTAGTTTTTAAGGGCATGTCTACCCGTTCAGCGCAGCAGCACGTCTGATGGATACGCTCTATGTCCACTACTTGCATTCGTCACTATAAACTTGTCCCTGACGCTTAGCCTGGATTGTCAGCAATTTCAAGAGCCTGGGATTCTGCCAGCCTTTCCTTTGGGGAGGCGATGGATCAAGTGGACAGAGCACTGGGCTGTGAGTCAAGAGAACCAATGACCTGCTGTGTGACCCTGGACAAGTCACTTCCCCCTGTCTGTGCCTCCTTTCTCCCCTTCCCCACACCCTTTGTCTTGTCTGTTTGGACTGTCTGGGGCAGGGACTGTCTCTTACTATCTGTATGCAGTGTCTGCACAAGAAGGCTCTGATCTCAACTGAGGCCCCTAGATACTACTGTCGGGGGGTGCAGAGGAATGTTCCGAGGGGGCGCGGCTGGGGCCGGGGAGGAAGCGCCACCCAGCTCCGCTCCTGGGCCAGCCGCGGCCCCTCACCCGGGGCACCAGCTGCCGGCCCCGCTCCCAGGTCTCCGCTTCCGGACATGGCGGCTGGCCCTCTGCCTGGGGCACTGGTTGCCAGCCTTGGCCCCAATCCCGCCCCGGCCCCCTTACCCATCTGCGTGCCTCTCCCAGAGCCTGGGTGGGGTGCATTGGGGCAAGGGGGGATAAGAGGTAAAAAGTTTGGGGACCACTGCCCTACTGGCAACTGTGGGGTGCAGAAGAGTGAACTTTATTTTCCCTCTACAATTTATTCCTTCTTCCTCCCTCTAGTAAGCACACAGGCTGGCAGATGATTTGCTCTTCTAAATTCTTGAGAGATGGCAGGCACATAGGAACTGTCACACCAGATCAGCGGTCCATCAGTTTTATATCCTGTGTGACAGCAGCCTAACCCTGCTCTCAGTAAACCTTCTCAGTTAAACAAGGGTTGAAATTTCATCCTGACCACAGTTCATGCTCTGAAGCAAGATCTTAGCTAGTGTAATGTTAAGTGTTTGATATTCATAAAAACATCTAATCCTGTTTTAATCCTGCTAAACTATCTGAATTAATATTGTCCCAGCAAATTCTGCAATTTAATATTGATGTAAAAAAAATGTTCTTTTACCAGTTGTAAGGCACGTGCCTTTTTAAATTGCATTGAATTTCTCCTTGTTCTTGTGTTAAGGAACTAAGTGAAAACATGAAGCCTTGCAACAGAGATTTATAAATTACTCTTGGGGTGGAAAGTAGCTACATTTCCCTCTCTGGATTAGGAAGGGGGCTCTCTCTTTCACAGTGGAATGAGGATGTCTAGGGCTCTCCATCTACCTCCACTCCACTCCTTTGTGACAGCTGGCCCAGCCAATCGCTAACCTGCCATCTGCTCAAGTGCACATCATTCTAGTCCCTCAGCAACCTGGGGGAACTGTTCCTCTCTCCTGCATCATCCCGTCTCTGAGCTGCTGTGTTTGGTGGCGACGGAGGATGTGCTGCTAGTGAATGAATGTGGTCACGTGGCAGTTCCTCATAGGGGCATTTCATAAGGAAAGAGCATGAACGTCTTCAAATCAAAGCCTTTTCCCAGCCTTGGTCCCACAACACTGTTCTTAACGACTTGACCTGCTACTTTAGGTGCATCCCAGTGGCAGTAAATGTATCTGCCCCACTTCTACTGATCTGTGCGCCCCACTGCGTGTGTGAAAACCCAGGAACTTCCCTCACAGGTAAGTATATCTGGGCTCCCTCAGGTCCCGGTGGGGTGCAAGGCGGGGGGAGGGGTGCCATGCACCAGGACTGGGGGGAGAATGAGCAAGGGGGGGATGCCATGCACCGGGGCCGGAGGGGGGGGGGGAGGAATGAGCAAGGGGGAGATGCCATGCACTGGGGCCGGGGGGGGAGAGCCATGCACCGGGGCCGGAGGGGGGAGAATGAGCAAGGGTGTGTGTGCCATCCACCGGGGCGGGGGGAATGAACAGGGGGGCGGGGGGGGGTGTACCATGCACCGGGGCGGGGGGGGGGGGGGGAATGAACAGGGGGGCGGGGGGGGGTACCATGCACCGGGGCGGGGGGGGAGAATGAACAGGGGGGTGAGGGGTACCATGCACAGGGGGGGGAATGAATAGGGGGGTGGGGGGTACCATGCACCGGGGCGGGGGGGGGAAGAATGAATAGGGGGGTGGGGGGTACCATGCACCAGGGCGGGGGTACCATGCACCGGGGCGGGGGGGGGGAATGAACAGGGGGGCGGGGGGTACCATGCACCGGGGCGGGGGGGAAGAATGAATAGGGGGGGCGGGGGTACCATGCACCGGGGCGGGGGGGAAGAATGAATAGGGGGGCGGGGGTACCATGCACCGGGGCGGGGGGGAAGAATGAACAGGGGGGCAGGGGGTACCATGCACCGGGGCGGGGGGGAAGAATGAATAGGGGGGCGGGGGGTACCATGCACCGGGGCAGGGGGGGAATGAACAGGGGGGTGGGGGGTACCATGCACGGGGGGGGGGGAATGAACAGGGAGGCGGGGGGTACCATGCACCGGGGCGGGGGGGAAGAATGAATAGGGGGGCGGGGGTACCATGCACGGGGGGGGGAATGAACAGGGGGGCGGGGGTACCATGCACCGGGGCGGGGGGGAGAATGAACAGGGGGGTGGGGAGGGGTACCATGCACCGGGGCGGGGGGGGGGGAATGAACAGGGGCGGGGGGGGGTACCATGCACGGGGGGGGAGATGAACAGGGGGGCGGGGCTCCAATGCCCCCCCTGCGGAGCCTGGGGTTACAATGGAGCCAGAGGCGCTTGGCTCCCGCCCCGCCCCGCCCCAGCGGCCTCCTTACCCCCCTCGGCCGCCGCCGCCAGCGAAGCCGCCTCTATTGTGCGGAGGGCGCCCGGCCAGGAGTGATGACGCGCAATGCACGCGACCCCCCCACGCGAGGGAGCGGAGCCACGTGGGAGCCCGCGGGACACGCCGCGCTCGGGGCGCTGGACTTTCCCCCACGCACGAGGAGAGACGCGGGGGACGTGAGGGTCAGAAGCTCCCCGCACTAAGGTCCCCTCCCGCGATAGCGCTGCTCTGTCTACCCCGCCCAGCCACACCGCTGGGGGAAGCCCCCTTTAAGTCCAGACCAAAACGGCATCCTCGCTGACCAAATGATTTCTTCAGCTGATCCCGGGGAGAAACAAACCTCAAAGCTGCTGGCTACGGCTCTGACTAAAGAAAGGGACAATGCAGAAGTGCCCGCAGATTTCACTGTCCCACTCCCAGACTGTTTCTAAACCAATGTAACACGCGGGAATAAATCCCCTTCTCTGTCCAGCTCAGCCTCCCACAGCTGTGGTTCAAATTCGGTTTTGTTTTCCCAGCTTGCTTTTACTCTCACTTCAATCATGTGTCCGGCAGCTCCAGTTTTTCACCAAAGGGGTGGAGCCTGGGAGGCAAGCAACACTACAGATGTCTTAGTTACCACAAATCAGCTGCACATAATAGAGAAGTTAGAGATGGACAAACTCTCAAGACACATCTCGTCTTCCCCGAGTCCCACCACCAGCCCTGGGTCAGTGCAGCAGTTTTCCTGTCGCATGTTCTCTGACCCGCTGAGCGCCAGTGCTCAATATATCAGCGATGTATTTTAGCAAGCCCATTGTGATTTGTTCTACGTATCCAGTAATTTAAGAATGATCAAGTTACATGAGTAACAAATTATGTGCAGGTTTCAGAGTAGCAGCCGTGTTAGTCTGTATCCACAAAAAGAACAGGAGGACTTGTGGCTCCTTAGAGACTAACAAATTTATTTGAGCATAAGCTTTCGTGGGCTACTGCCCACTTCATCGGATGCATGTAGTGGAGAATACAGTAGGAAGATCTCTATATATATCTATATATATACACACACACACACACACACACACACAACATGAAACAATGGGGTTACTATATACGCCATAAGGAGAGTGAACAGTTAAGGTGAGCTATTATCAAACAAAAAATGTCTGTAGTGGTAATGAAAAATGGCCCATTTCCAGCAACTAACAAGGAGATGTGAGGAACTGGGGGCGGGGAATAAGCATGGGGAAATAGTTTTACTTTGTGTAATGGCCCATCCACTCCCAGTCTTTGTTCAAGCCTAATTTAATGGTGTCCAATTTGAAAATTAATTCCAATTCAGCAGTCTCTCATTGGAGTCTGTTTTTGAAGTTTTTTTGTTGTAATATTGCGACTTTTAGGTCTGTAATCGAGTGGCCAGGGAGATTATTTGCAGTGTATAATACTACATACGACTTCTATTTGTGGTGACCAACATTTACTAGCCTTGGAAATAACTGCTGATCTAGGCCTCAATCAACATATAATCTATATTCAGCCTCGAAAGGAGTCAATATCTGATTATTTCCACTATGAGCAGATC
Organism: Chrysemys picta bellii; assembly: GCF_011386835.1. NCBI lineage: Eukaryota > Metazoa > Chordata > Testudines > Emydidae > Chrysemys > Chrysemys picta. The sequence goes on from NC_088810.1 coordinate 24,566,921, forward strand.
TGTTCCTCTTTAATTACAAACTGCCTTCATGCACATTTGCTACTGAAGCGAATGGATTCACCAAAGAACTCTTATGTCTTTCAGACCAGCCATCATTACTGAGGATAGTAATGCTTTGCTGACTCACAAAGGTGTGAGGAGAATTCTTCAGTATCTGAGTGTCTCACAAACATGAGAGTGATAGAGGCCACAACAATATCTAGATGGGAAAAACATTTTAGCCCTTTTAAAAAGCACATGCCATATAATCAGTCCTATACTGCCACCATCTGTTCATTTTGTAGTTTAAAAACAAACAAAAAATCTGAACTTTAAAAGGACCATATTCCATTGCAACAGGTAACATTTAGCTAATCTGTGTCTCCTAAATCCACTTGAAGAGAGAGGTCCTGGTTTCCCAGCCAAACACTGTGCTTGCTTCCTGAAAGCTTCCACATCAAGTAGAAAGTGACAGTATCGCCCAGTCTTTTCAGATCAAAATAACTGTGTTGATGTCTACGAGCTTCCATTACAGATAAATATCTGAACAATGAGATATCATAGGCAGCACATTTCCCCGGGGGGTTACTGCTCACCTAGGAATGCGCTATATCATGAAACAAAATAGTGTAAAATTGGGTATGTTGTGTCGGAGAAAAACTGAGTTCTCACTCTTTTGTTGCGGTTCCCTTCTGTCAGTTCTTTTCTCTGCTTCCACAACAGGTTTACCTGACCTTTGTAACACTAAAAAATCAGGCCCTGGATCTCCATGACAACCAGATATGCTGAGCATCTAACATCAGCAGTCAAAGTCAGTGAGAGCTATAGGTGTTCAATACTTCTGCCCCAAAGCTCTGTTTAGGCCCCCCCGTACTCTGTCAGCATTCCTGTGATAGGCCTATTACATTAATGAAACCAAAAACATCGCCAAACAAATCAAAACGGTTATGTACATTCAGGAAGATGGACCACATCATCTGCTCCAAACTCTCCTCCAGGGCTTTAAACTCCAGGCCTTCCTTTCTACTCCAACCAAGCAAAAGATCCACTAATGCCCCTGCCTGCTAAGTTCACTTGTATACCCCCGACAGAAAAAAATCGCTAGCCTTCCATCCGTCCTTTCAAGATGCTGGGACCTTTGAGACAAAAAAAGTCACTTCCTCCCTCTCAGTCTCCCTGAAAAGCATCCTCGTACACTGTGTAAAAAGGTACTACACAACAGAGACGGCAGCTCAGGCAGTCATCCTGACAGCAGACAGGCCTCTTCTCCCCCTAAAAGTTACTATAAAATTTTGTGTGGCAGTCGAATGTTTAGGGCTGCCTGGTAGGTTATGTAACAGTCACACTCTGAACTAGTATCCGAGGGGTAGTCGTGTTAGTCCAGAGCTGTAAAAAGCAACAGAGAGTCCCGGGGCACCTTTAAGACTAACAGATGTATTGGAGTGTAAGCTTTCGTGGGTGAATGCCCCTTTCGTCACTCTGAACTAGGCAGCATCTGACTCGGACATCTCACAATATCATTTTAAAAGGCAACAGCGGGTCCTGTGGCACCTTTAAGACTAACAGAAGTATTGGAGCATAAGCTTTCGTGGGTAAGAACCTCACTTCTTCAGATGCAAGGAGAAGTGAGGTTCTTACCCACGAAAGCTTATGCTTCGAATACTTCTGTTAGTCTCTAAGGTGCCACAGGACCCGCTGTTGCTTTTTACAGCTCCAGACTAACACGGCTACTATCCCCTCGGATACTTGATATCATTTAGGTTTTCTCCTGCCGAGCAGAGGGGAGGCCCTTGTAACGGTATCACAAGAGTCCCTGGGAGAATTTAGCCGCCCCCGCCCCGTCCTTTAGCCGAGGCGGGAAGGCCGGAGAAGTGCAGGCGGGTCCCCAGCACGGCCCGCTCCGACGCCGCAGGAAGGGGGGAGGGGACAGCGTTGCAGGCCGGCAGCAGGGGGGCGCCGGGGGAGCGGGCCGGGCTGGGGGAGAACCGGGACCACTGGCCAGGCACTAGCCCGGGCCCGGCGCTCGCAGGCCGGCAGGAGTTCGTGCAGTTGGGAGGAGCTGCGGGAAGCGCCGCAGGAGGAATTCACACCCCCACCCGGGGGCCAGGACACGTGACCCCGCCACGCACGTGCTGCAAAGCGCGCGGGGGGGGGGGAGCGCGAGCCCCCTCCCTCTACATGCCCCCTCGCTGGCCACACCGCGCATGCGCCGCCCCCACCTCCACGCAGCCCCCACTGCGCACGCGCTGCCCCGAGGCGCTTCCCGCTTCTCTCTCTCCCCCGCCGGGTCTCGCCCCCCCCCCCCCCGGCCCCCGCCCCCGCCTCCGCCTCTCACCGCTGCGCCGCTTCCGTCCCGGGACTCGGGAGCCGAGTGGCTGAGGAGGCCGCTGCCCGCCGGGGCTCGCGCTGCGCCTGCTTCCCCTCCCCCTCCGGAGACCCCGCTCTCCTCAGCGCCGCGGTGCCTGGCGCGGGGGTGATGGCGTCACGGCGCGACGAGGCGCGAGGGGAGGGAGCGGGGGCGGACCACGTGACTCCACATGCACCAGGTGATCGGCCAGGGGCTGGGCTGGCCCGGCCGCGCTCTGCCCCTCGGGGACCCCCCCAACAGCCCCCCCCGGGGTACTCCCCTTCCCCTCGGGGACCCCCCCAACAGCCCCCCCTCCCCCGGGGTACTCCCCTCCCCCTCGGGGACCCCCCCAACAGCCCCCACCCCCCCGGGGTACTCCCCTTCCCCTCGGGGACCCCCCCAACAGCCCCCACCCCCCCGGGGTACTCCCCTCCCCCTCGGGGACCCCCCAACAGCCCCCACCCCCCCGGGGTACTCCCCTTCCCCTCGGGGACCCCCCAACAGCCCCCCCCCCGGGGTACTCCCCTTCCCCTCGGGGACCCCCCAACAGCCCCCACCCCCCCGGGATACCCCCCTTCCCCTCGGGGACCCCCCCAACAGCCCCCACCTTCCCGGGGTACTCCCCTTCCCCTCGGGGACCCCCAACAAACCCCACCCCCCGGGGTACTCCCCTTCCCCTCGGGGACCCCCCCCAAAACCCCCCCGGGGTACTCCCCTTCCCCTCCCCCTCGGGGACCCCCAACAACCGCCACCCCCCCGGGGTACTCCCCTTCCCCTCCCCCTCGGGGACCCCCCCAACAACCGCCACCCCCCCCGGGTTACTCCCCTTCCCCTCGGGGACCCCCCCAACAGCCCCCACCCCCCCGGGGGTACTCCCCTTCCCCTCGGGGACCCCCCCAACAGCCCCCACCCCCAGGATACCCCCCCGGGACCCCCTTCCCCTCAGGGACCCCCAACAGCCCCCACCCCTCAGGGATACTCCCCTTCCCCTCAGGGACCCCTGCCCAGAAACTGGGGTACTCCCCCTTGGAATGCCCCTGGGATATTTCCCCTCAGGGACCCCCCAACAGACCCCACCTCCCTGGGGTACTCCCCTTCCCCAAAGGGATCCCCCACCCCCTGGGGCACCCCTTTCTCCTCAGGGACCCCCAACAGCCCCCACCCCCCAGGATACCCCCTGACACCCCCTTCCCCTCAGGGACCCCCATCCAGAAACTGACTCCACCCCCCAGGGGTATTCCCCTTCCCCTTAGGGACCCCCCCAGAAACTGACTCCACCCCTCTGGGGTACTCCCCCTTGGAATGCCCCTGGGATATTTCCCCTTCCCCTCAGGGACCCCCCAACAGACCCCCCCGGGGTGTTCCCCTTCCCCCTCAGAGACCCCCCCACCCCCAGGGATACCCCCTGGACACCCCCTTCCCCTCAGGGACCCCAACAGCCCCCACCCCCCAGGATACCCCCCAACACCCCCTTCCCCTCAGGGACCCCCAACAGCCCCCACCCCCCTGGGATACTCCCCTTCCCCTCAGGGACCCTGCCCAGAAACTGACTCCACCCCCCTGGGGTACTCCCCCTTGGAATGCCCCTGGGATATTTCCCCTTCCCTCAGGGACCCCCAACAGACCACACACACACCCCCCGGGATACTCCCTTCCCCCTCAGGGACCCCCCACCCCCTGGGATACCCCACCCCCCTGAGGTACTCCCCTTCCCCTCAGGGATCCTCCCAAAACTGACCCCACCCCCCTGGGATATTTCCCCTTCCCTTCAGGGGACACCTCCCCCTCATGGATACCCCCATGAATATCCCCGTTCCCCTCAGGGATCCCCCCCTGGAACTGGGATATTTTTCCTTCCCTTAGGGGTCCCCCACAGGAACAGACACCCCAGGATACCCCCTATTTCCCTGTACCTCATGAGACACCCATCCTTTGATGGACGGGCTTCCCCCCACTGTTGGGTGCCATCTCTGAGGTACAGAAAAAGGGACACGTGCGATGATGCTGAGCCCATAAAACTGGCCTGCTGGGAGTGCGCATCCTGACAGATTTCCCAGGAGAGCCACTTCAAAAAAGGGATGATCCTGGTCAAACCTGGATAGATAGCAACCCTACGCTCCTCACTCCCACAGTCCACTGCACTCTGCTACCCTCCTTCAGCCCCCATGGGAGTGCGCTTGCCTCCCACCCAACTGGAGCCTGCCTGGGGTGGCACTCCCCCTGTATCTCAGAGATGTGCTACGAGCCTTCCCCTGCCTTGGGCTGTGCAACGTGACAGGTTGATGGTAGCTTTTAAAACTGTCAGATGTTTCTTGGTCTTTCTCTGGAGCCTCAGAAGTGAGTGGTCAACAGAGACACTGTCTTATAAATGAATGCACTAAGGATGCAGATAGGGATCAGACATTTGTGTGACTAAGAACATCCACATTTACATCAGATCGGAGCGATGTGTATAAAGACTAGAATACCTCTTGGGGCAGGAGATACGCTACACGTGGGCTTCTCTGGCCCGTGTTATGCTGGAGGTCAGACTAAGCGACCGTAATGGGCCTCCCTGGTCTTAATCCAGGGGTTCTCAGACTGTTGTTCTGGGGACCCCTTTCACACAGCATGCCTCTGAGAGCCACCCCCCTTATGCATTAAAAACATATTAAATACTGGAGGTCAAGCGAGGTTTGGGGTGGAGGCTGACAGCTCACGACCCCCCATGTAATAACCTTGTGACCCTCTGAGGGGTCCTGACCCCCAGTTTGAGAACCCCTGCCTTAAACGCTATAAAAGCCAGTTGCTGTGGCCTAGGAGGAAGTCTGTGGACAGACTATTTTTGTAATGATCTGCTACGTGGTTTCTTGCTGATCCCGAGTTCTGCAGAACAGGAACTTATGTCTCCTTTGGCCCCTGCCCTCTGTAATCTGACGTCTCCTTTATTGAGTCCTGGCTGGTGAACGTTGCAGTCTATTCTCCTCCCCAGTCCCTGTTTAAAAGGAAACCTCCATCCTCTCTTCCCTGAACTTCTGCCAGTAGATGCCCCAGTTGTGGACGTGCCTCTTTCCCTACCCACCCTTCCTCCTCTGTGAGACCGATACCTCTTCTCCTCCCAATGTACAGAGTCACACACTGGATCTTTGACTTTTCAGGGGCAGATGGGATGAATACATGTTTTTCTGGAGGATAGGGGGCCAGCATCTTCTCATGAACCATCCCTGGGGTTCAGAGAGAGTGTCGAGATCTCAGAATCTCATCACACAAAGCACTAATGATGATTTGGCATCAATATGTCATCATGTTTCATCAAAATGTTATGAAATAGCCAAGGGAATGTAGGCAGGCAGCTCCCTGTGCCTAAAACCGGGCCTGTACTCAGCCTGCGGGATCACACGGGAGCAGCCTTGGCTCTAGTGTGGATACGAGGTTCAGTCCAGCCTCATGCATTAAATAGCGATAGCGCCCTGGGTATTCGAGTGGATGCTCTCAGGCTCCTCCTTCTCTATGGGAGCCTGTTTTACTGAGAGTGATAATGTTGGACTGGAAAACTGGGTTCTCTCTTGAGTGTTTTTTGAAGAGGGCCATGGGAATGTTCAATATTCCCGAGAGCGTAGTTCTTCCGAAAATAGAGTCATTTAGACAATGTGTGTTTTACTTATAGGTGTCATCCATTAGGGCGAGAAATAGACATCTCGGCAAGGGGCCATTTCACTTGTGAGTAGCACGCACTCTTCTCTGTAATAGCGCACACTGGCTACACGACTGCTTTGGGAAGAATGCACTTGCATGAATATTTTATTTACTGCTGAAATGAGTGAATTCTAATATTGAGGGACAGCCCAGAGACAAATAGCATCTCGGCCTGACCTGCCTTATTCCTCAATAGACAAAGAAGCAAGATTACAGTTTTGTGGAAACCCAACTGCCTTCAACTTCCAGCCAGACATCTGTACGGAAGGGAAGAAGGGACCCCACTTCAACACCTCCACTGGAAGGGCTGTGGAACGGTCAGTCTGGGAGAGGGCAAGAGTAATAAGTGCCAGCAACTAAGGAGGAGTCTCCCTTGAATCAGCTGGTTGAGTTGCTAGTTTTGGATTCAAGGGCCCTCTGATCTTGCACGGCATTGTTAGTCGTCTGCAAAGTGCAGAATGCCTCCAGCTTCAGTAAGAGTAAAGGCTGCTCACGCCCTAGGTTAGTGGCAACAAAGAATTCTAAGGGAAGGTGCTAACGGACTGTCGGCTATCTCTAATTTCTATGGTTCCCCCTCTGCACTGAGCAGAGAAGAGCTGCTGCTGCTTTCAGTTCTTAATAAAATTTCTATTTGAAAAACAAAACAAAACAAAAACTAATCACCCCATCATTTCTTCCCCACGTCACTTTCCAGGAACATGGAGGCGGACTCATCCATCCTGATTAAAAAACAGCTTCATAGAATCATAGAATATCAGGGTGGGAAGGGACCTCAGGAGGTATCTAGTCCAACCCCCTGCTCAAGGCAGGACCTAATCCCAACTAAATCATCCCAGCCAGGGCTTTGTCAAGCCAGGCTTTAAAAACCTCTAAGGAAGGAGATTCCACCACTTCCCTCGGTAACCCATTCCAGTGCTCAAATACTCATCCCTCAAATACTGCGGATTCTCCATTTCATAAGGTGAAACCCCTCTTAATTGTATTCATATGAAAACTAGTGGCATAGAACAGATTGTTCGTGTCTGTTGCGTTGTTTCTTTCCTGTAAATAGTTGTATGTAATTTACCATCTGGCATGGAGATCAAAATAGCTAGACAGCAACTACTTTGAATACAGTACAAGTGGCAGAAAGTGTAACGGTGTAATGAATGGTTTTTCCACCTGAAGGGTAAGGTGGCCAGTGTATGTTGTTGACCCCATGTCATGGTTTTGGTGGTTTGCATGGGTATAACTGGTAGGCAGTAGTTGCACCTGACAAGTAATTCAGACAGAGAAGGTAAAGCCGCAGTTCTGCGCTGTGTGTGGCTGGACCCCGCACTGGGATCGCTCGGGAATCCTCTGTGTGGAGCTCATTGCAGGGCTGGGGCATAAGGCACTAAGCAGACTTTACTGGTGGCTTCGAAAAAGAATTGCATTCCAGCTAACAGTGAGCATTTCCCTAAGCTCCGGCAGCCTTTTCATTCAGTTTGACAGAACTTGTATGACTGTCTGTAGGAGCTCTGCTTGGTGATTCCTGGTAAACTGCAGTCAGCACCCTCTGGGCAAGTCATAAATGTGTCCTGGGTCTGACTGTAACAAAACCAGTTCTAGAGAAATGTCAGTGTAATGAACCCATCGTTTTTTAGACTTGGTAACTCATAAGAACACATTGATGCCCCCGTGCTCCATGTGTATTTAACTTTGTTACCAGGAGTAGTTCCACTGGTTTCATTTGGGACCCTGCACAGTAGTAAAGCTAAGCAGGTGCTTTGGTCTTGGCAGGATCGGGACCTTGTGCTTTAGACCCAAGGGAACTGATTCTCTTCCTTGGCATAAAACATGAAAGTGAAAGTTTCATGTGACTGGGGGCTAGGGTGACCAGATGTCCCGATTTTATAGGGACAGTCCCAATTTTGGGGTCTTTTTCTTATATAGGCTCCTATTATCCCCCACCCCCTGTCCCGATTTTTCACACTTGCTGTCTGGTCACCCTACTGGGGGCTGGGGATCTGAGACAGACCCCAAGTATCATGAGACTCATGATAAAATTACAAGAATTGGCAACACTGGCAAGTGAGGGGTAAGATCATAGAATCATAGACTATCAGGGTTGGAAGGGACCTCAGGAGGTATCTAGTCCAACCCCCTGCTCAAAGCAGGACCAGTTCCCAACTAAATCATCCCATCCAGGGCTTTGTCAAGCCGGGCCTTAAAAACCTCCAAGGAAGGAGATTCCACCACCTCCCTAGGTAACGCATTCCAGTGCTTCACCACCCTCCTAGTGAAATAGTGTTTCCTAATATCCAACCTGGACCTCCCCCACTGCAACTTGAGACCATTGCTCCTCGTTCTGCTCCCCTTCTGATGAGGGGGGAGGGGTGGATGGAGCACTTGACACCACTTTGCACTGGTGTAGATCACTCCACAGGATGCAGGGCAGGGAAGAATCAAGCCCTAGATCGGTTCAGTGTTTGATTGCTTGTGATCATTCTGTAAGTTGAAACAATCTTGTTTAATTTAGTGCTTATTTGTTATTCTTAAAACCCAACAGAGCCTCTCTTTCCCGCCCCGGAGTGATGTGCCGTCTGTGCTAGGAATGATGGGGCTATCGAGCATTGTGCAATGGAGACATTTGTATGCAACGAGTATCAGCTAATCAATGGGAGCTCATCCGGATTCCAAACTCCCTTCAATAGGAATGCGGCTCGATGCTCTGCAGATTGCAAGTTGCCAAAGTCACATCTTTAATAACTGCAGTTTTATCGATTTAATTTTAAAAGAAACCTTAATATCCTGTCTGCATCCTGGAGTTGTAACGACAAAGACTCACTTGTTGTTTGGGAACGGGCTGGGCGAGTGAGTTTATCCTGGAGATAAGGGCCAGTGCCTAATAACTCATTCATGGGTCGGAGTTCAGAAAAGCGTGGACACGGTGTATTCATTGCGTCAGGGATTAGGTGAGCTGTTTGGCAGCCCACGCTAACTGGTGGACATTGTTCCAGCACAGAAAGGCGACGTGCTTTCATTTCATGCTCTGTATTATCTGTATTCCAGCTCTAGGCTCTGTGGGGGATCCGGGGCAGGTTTGCTATAGCTCTCCCAAGTGCTTCTTAGCCCTTCCTCCTGGGAGATGGAGAGCTGGTTCCAAATGATTCGCTCTCCTACAAAGTTGCGGAGAGCTCTCCAGAGGCCACACGGTGGCAGCATTTGCCCAAGAAGCAGCTAGGCAAGGAGATTCTGGAACCCGCAGCGAGCATCTGATTGCAATGCGTTGCTTTTCTCTTTTGGAATACAAAGAGTTGCAGCACAGCTCCCCCATCCAACTTTCTGTTCTAAGGACAGTTCTAGTATAAGGCTGCCATTCCCCCAGAGCTTCATTGTAAACGGCTTTCAAGGACACTGGAACCTCCGTTCTCTGCTCCTGCCGTCAGCCTGTTCTCCCCAGGCAGAAAAGGGCTGGGGGCTTTCACTTGTAGTGCTTGCTCCTGAACCCAACAGCCTACGTTGTTATTTAAGATGAATGGATGCCTGGGGTGGATGGTGCTGGATTAATAGCCCTGGAGTCATCTCCTCGTTACCCATGGAATAGGTACAAACGTCTCCCGCGCCCATGCACTGTTTTTGCACTGGGTGGATCAGCTCAAGATAGGATCAGTTTTGGCCGCCTTGCAGAGGTTCCCAGCGAGCAGTAAGGGGTTTTGTCACATAGCGCTAAAAGCGAGACTGATGTCACTCCTTCATTTCACATGGCCCCCACAACAGACAGCATTGTCTTCACTTGGGGCCCGTTCAAACCAGTGACCTAGACTGGAAAGTCTCCGCATTCCATGTGCCTTCAGTTCCCCTTCACATTTTTTTCAGTATTTGTTGTTGTTAAAAGCATTGTGACAGTATCACAACGTGAGAGCGAACAGATGTCCAGCAGGGTGTGTTTAAGACGGTGCGTTTGTTCAAACATGAGCATGGGACAATTAACAATCCTGCCGAGCAAAGTGTCACTGGTACATGTCCATTACGTGAGCACAAGACACTAGTGAAATGGCATGTGAATGAGCTGGTATGGACCGTTAACCAAACAGGCACTAGGAGGTAGGTTGCATACGGCAGTGTACTGCCCTGTCTGCTTGTCCTGTGTCATCCTGGGTCCGTCTGCTGCTTTGTCAGAACTGCTGTCTCCGCACCGGAGAGGAGAGGGCTTTCGTTCCTAAAACGTGGCGGGAAGGCAGTTCACTTCCACCTCCTTGTCCCTTGCTAATGTCTAGAGCGGGGTGGGTTTCCCAGCTTTCTGGCGGGTCCCAGAAACGAGCTGTGTTATCTGGGGCATTGCACAAGCTGTTCCTCTCAGGGTTTCTTGCTGCTGAATGAACGATTGAACCTGAGCTTTGATCAAGCCAAGGCAGCAACAATTACTCCTCTTGCGAGCTCCGGGTGTGGGGAGGGAGGGAAGCCAGGCTCTGGGGAGAGCGACCACATCTGTCCAGCTGTTGGTGACACGCTTGCCTGGTCCGACAGTGTGATGACAGTCTCACATTTGCACAGGCTGCCTTCAGTCTATTAAAGTTGCGCCATCGCAAAGCAGGTGCGGATGCTGCAGGGGATCAATGTCAGGAGCCGAAATCCAGGAGCTCCCACATCAGCTGTAGAAGTGGAAGGTGTTAGTATCCTTAGGGCTATTCCGCAAGGCAGCCTGGCTTCTTACAAAGAGGCATCGGAACATTTTGATTCTCAAGCAGTCTCCCTGGCTGACCATCCCTTGACGTATCACACCGGGTAAGCTGCAGGCGTAGCGAGATCCAGCCTGGGGTGTTCTGCAGTGCAGGCCAGGGCGGCCCTTATCTTGAACCAAGCAACGCCGGGATGCCTAATTGAATGTAGTCTGTAGCATTTATAGGCTGCCAGTCGTAGTATCTAGTTGGCCTGTCCTACCCGCAGTGCGCCATCCAGAACCAAGCTCCCAGGCCCCATTGTGCGAGGGGCATTCGTCACACTGGGCTGCCCTTTGGTTTTGAAGAGGACGGTGCTCCCTTTTTATGGAAGTTAGGTGTGCGCCTCAGCAGAGGCTGCTGGTGAAAATATTCGCTGGGGGGCTGAGCCCGTCCCATGCTCACCCCACAGCGTCCGCTCCTGACCTGTGGGCCTGGGTCCTGCTCCGGCCTCTTGCCACTCAGATTCGGAGGAGCCCGCCACAGTGGCACTTGGTGGGCATGTCTGTGTGCAGGTGGGGCCCTCCCCCTGCTACACCCCACTCCCTTCCTGGCCCTGGCGGACATGCGCGTTGCCTGCTGAGCTGGGCAGCAGGGTGGCTCAGAAAACAGATAGGGGAGACTGAGCGCTCTGTAGCCCGAGCCACCCACTGCCTATGGGCCGTGGGCTCCTGGCACCTGTCCGGTATGGTCTCGTTTGGGGATAACACGGATGTTCTGCGATGGCAGTAGCTGCATGTCTTGGTGTTCCAATGGCTAAGAGGACTTTGCTCATCTGGGCCAGGTGGATACTAGACCGTTTAGTTCTGCTGCTTTCCATGGCATAGGAAAGAAGGTTGCATGCTGTTCCAGAATATTCTATCCCAGCTGAGCTCTGCCAGGCTGTCGCTCAAGAGCATAAGCACCAACCTCAGGGCAAACTGGTAAGGCAGGGCACAAACCCTCCATTGCCTGGGAGCTCTGTACTTCGATTTCACCAGCAAATGATCAAGCGTAAACTCCCCAGGCACCATAACAGCCTGAATATGGAGTCACAGGCCGTCCCCTCGGGTCCTCTGCTCTGTGACGCCACTTCCCTTCATGATGGACGGGCCCTTCTACCAAGTATCACAACGATATTCCGGTTGCTCCCAGGCCTCAAAGACCAGTCACTTGCCCAAGGTCTGTTGCACTTTAGAGCTCCTGCCAAAGACAACACTTGGAGCCAATCCTAGAATAAACTATGGAACGATTTGTTATGTAAGAAAAGGAAACGAGAGTTCTTGACGAGGTTAAAGCAGGTAAGCGTAGATGCACACAAACGCGTTCCAATGTTAAGCTTCAAAAAGTAATAGAAGCGTCCATAATAAGCAAGCTGTGTGTGTCCTTTAGGGCTAGTCCAGGCTAAGCATGGGAGAGCTGTTGCTTATGTCTAGTAATCCTTGCTCCAGTTCCTTCTTGTTAGGGGCCTTTGTCCTTTCCCTCCTTCTGCTGCGAGTTGCAAACTCGGCTGATGGAGGAATTCACTTGCAGGTCTCATCTTCACAGGGGAAGAGGAAAGGTAAACATCAGTCTTTGGTCCCTTTTAATGTTCCACTCTGGTCCGTCTGGCATTGATAGGCCTTCTTGGTCAGGCAGGACAATGAGACCCGCTGGAGACCAGCACGTCACGCTGGTTATTGTCTCTCTCCTGTCTGGTGATTTACACAGTTGCAAAGGCTGATGATGCAAATGTTCAAATCTTACCGTACAGTGTGGGCTACAGCTGTTATACATGAGATTAATGCAGGCAGCAGCTCACAAGCGTTCAATAAAGTCTAATTGCGAAACACATTCTGTTCATTCGAAAGCCTGTTTTAACACTGCTAACGCGCAGGTGAGCCAGACAGTGTACTTGTCAGTGTTCAGTGGAGACGTGGGGAGCGTGGCATGGCTGGCACCAGGCCTGCTGGGCAATGTGCATCAGGCCTGGGCGCGTGTGCATCAGCTGGGAGGTTGAGTGAGGAGGCGCCATTGTTCTGTAGGAAGGGTGGCTGCGCTGTTTCTCCGGCAGCGCCGGTTATTGAGGGGGATCGGAGGTGAAAAGTGGGTCAGTGTCGCTCCTCCGGATTACTGTGCCTGACACAGCAGTTCCCGGAGAGTGAATCAGTTAAACTAATGACCCTCCCTAATCCCAGACTTCACTCAGCTTCCCAATATGTCAGTTTATGCTGCATTAATATTCCATCGTGCATTTGTTCCTGAGCCGTAGCTGTTCTCTCAGGCTCCCCTCCCATCGTGTGCAGTACGATTTGTCGGAGGGAGAGCGCTGTACTCTGCATTTAGAGAGATTGAAAGGGAAGAGTTTCCAGTGAGCCCTGGAGTGAGGGTGCTTCTGGCCAGCAGCACCCCATACCTCCTTTCTCCAGGCTACCCTTTATGGTTTGGACACCTTATTCAGGTCCCACCTAAGGATACATGTCTGCTGTCATGCCCACAAGGAAGTGAGATAATAACAAACCAAACCAAAACTCCTTCCTCCCAGATTCCTGGTGTGACCTGTCTGATCTGTGCACTTTCTGGACTGTCAGCTCTTTGGGGCAGGAGCTGTCTGACCTTTGCCACGCTGGCATGGCTTACAGATAGCTACACCACTGGCCCGAGAGTCATCGTCCTCAGGGATGTGAGTCTTTGCAGTGCAGCTACCCTGGGGGAATGCAGCTCACTGCTCTTCCCTCGAGCCATCTGCAGGAGCCACCCGCATTTAAATCTACTTCTGCCAGCAGCGAAGATGCCCAGGTCTGAATTTACCCAGACTAGCCACAGTATTTGCCTGGTATCACCTTGAAGCTCAGCTGAGTGGATTCCCCCCACCTGCCCCATCATATGCCTCAAGAAACTTCAGGAACCTCCTGGAAAGGCCAGGAGAGAGGTGGCCCTCGTCTCTCAGCTTGTTCGTATTTATGTAGCTCTTGAGAGCCGAGAGACGGTATAATGCGTTTGTCTAGCAAGTGAAACACGAGTGCATCTGGGCCTCTGAAAGGGCTTCCCCGCATAAAGGAGTAATTTCTGCATCCCACGGGAGCCTGTTACACCTTCCTCAGGTCCCCTTATTCACTATGGATTCTTTATTCACTACAGATGATCATTTTATGCAGCACAAGCCAACGGAAGGAGCCGAGACGTGGATCAGATAGTGATCTGGGCAGATGGAGAGGCAGGGAGGCAGATAGAGAGAGATGATAAATGGATAGAAAGAGAGCGGTTTGCAAATCTCAGAGACGATGTACGGTAGTGTAATTGGATGGCCTGAGCAGATTTCTTTGCATACAGCATTTTTTAATCTGAGAGAGAGAGAGAGAAAATACGTCTCGTTGCTTTCATGACTTCCCTGGGGCAGCAGTGGCACATTAAGGGGAGGAGGAGAAAAAATCGTCAGAGGCACCAGGTGGCTGAATATCTAGCAGCTTAATTGATTTCCCTTTAATGAGTACAAAGCCTGTTGCTCCTGACCAACATCCAGTGCCAGCCTCAGAGCAAGCCGTGTCCTCCAAGGGCTTTGGGGTAGCTCGGTGTGTGTCTAGGGGAGGCAGGGGTCAGCGCTGGCAGACGGAACAGTGCAGGATTAAGGACACTGTGGAAGTGGGTTTGTTGGGACACATGAGGAGAGGTAATTTTGCTGCCTAATGCTTGTTGTTATCCACCATTCTGTCTTTCTGGTCTGAGCTGAGCTGATCTGTTTTCTGGAAGAGGCTGACCCAGGTGCCCAGAGCAGATTTATTTTATATCCCTCTCCAAAGGGACTCTCTCTCTTAGGCCTGGTCTGCACTATGAACTCACATTGGTATAGGCACGTCTCTCGGGGTGTGAGAGATATAACTACACCGACCTAACCCCGGGTGTAGACAGCACTAGGTCCATGGGACAGGCCCTCCCGTTGGGACAGGGAGTCTGCACTGAAGTGCTACAGCAGCGCTGCTGTCGTGTTTTAAGTGTAGACGTAGCCTTAGAAATGGTGACTCTGGGAATTGGGCAGATCCCAGGGGACTTGCATCGGAGTTGCTATTTTCTCTTCATGCTCCTCTCCCCATCCAGCACTACTCTTCCCCCTCCATTCTCTGGAGCGTGGGTTCTCAACCTGGGAGCATGGCCAGCCCTCCAGTTTTTTTGCTCAGAGGGGTCCTGAATCTTCTTTCTGTTGTAGCTTGTGGTGGCAGGCTGGAGAAGGCAGAGAGCCCCTGCTCTGGAGCAGAGCACGAGGGGAGAAGCAGAGGTCTGAGCTCCCAAGAAGAGCGGCTCCGAAGGACACGTTGAAAGGAGCTTAGTGAATGACACACAAATGTGATTTCTTTCAAATCCAAGGGCCGTGTCCGGCTCTGACAATGCTGATGTAAATCTGGAGAGAATCCAGCTGAATCACTCCAATTTACTCCAGGGTAACTAATCCGCACAAGCCTGTTCATGTGCCTGTGGATGGACCTTGCTGTCTCCCGGGAATCAGTCGGTGTCGGGGGTGCCGATGCGTTATGGGACCAGGTTCATTGAAGTCAGGCGGTTACACTGCAGTCCATGGAGAGCTTTCTGCTCCCCCCCACCCTCAGCAATAGCCAGTGATCTTCTATTTCTCTTCAGGAGCGGGAGGAGTGTCTCTGTTCTTGCTGGGTGCAGAGATGCGCCATGCACCCATTCCATCGCCGGCAAGGTGGGGGATCCAAAAATAACCGCATTAGTCACGGCAGTGCCTAAGAATCCCTGAGAGGCTGCGGCTGAGTCACTCGCTGGCGTAGCGAACGGGGCCTGCATGCCTGGGAGATACCGTACTCCCTCTGCACGTCTTTACGAAGCAGTTCCCAGGCACAGCAAGGTGCTGTGACACAGAGGTGCTCTGGCAGGTATATTACCCCTGTGTCCAACCATCTTCTTAATATTTCACCGAGGGGGTCATGTGGGGTTTCTGCCAACAGCTAAGAACTGGCTGATTGTCATGGTTATTGAGGGAGGTTTGTACGGGAAGCAGTTGCAGAGCTAGGTAATGTGCAGGATGTGGTGTTCCAAATCAGTTGGGTGTGAACCTGGGGCGGGGGAGCCCGAGAGCTGACCCGAGCTACATGAGAACCATGGACAGCCATCGACTGAGCTAGTTGGTGTTTGCCGTCTTGGCCAGATGCAGGCTTCGGCATTTGCAAAGACAAAAGAACTCCAATAAAAGTCTCTGAATGGGGAGCTCTGGGCCATGGGACAAGAGAAGAGGAAAGAGGAGGAATGACTCTGCAGCGGGGTTGTCTCATCAACGGCGAACCCCAGCTTTCTAGACTGGGCAAGCGCTGTTTAGAACTTATTTGGGTGAGAAATGCCGGATGAGACAGGAAAGTCACTGGTTACTAAGGCCAGGCTATAAACGGCGTCTGACGTGTTTCTTTTACCTGTGGCCTTACGGTCCCAGATCCTTAGGCTGGCTTGGGTTGGTCTCTCTCCCTCGAGCTGTTAAACCAACGTCAGGTTGGCTTTCCTCCACAGTTGCCAAAGTGCCTCGTGCTAAGGAGAGTGTCGAACTGGGGGGAAACCAGGGACCCGGGTGCCCTGCTTCTCTGGAGGCAGCGAGTTGGTGCCCATTAGGGCTCCCTCCTGCTGGGAGTAGGGTGTGGTAATTCTCCCCAAATGCCTCAGGTAACCCCCCAAAGTAACAGACAGACAGACACTCTCTCTCTGTACTGGAAAGGAGACCTTAGCACAAGAACAGCATCTCCGCCATAGCGAGACGGGTTAATACTTTATATCCTGCCCCTGCGGACTGATTAATAAACAACTGCCTTTGCTCACATACACTCTCTGCCGGTGGTGCAGTGTTCAGGGCACTAGCCTCGGGCTTTCAAGACTGTGAGGTGCTCAGGTACTCCAGTAATGGGGCCATATCTAGCCAGAGGAATGGCTCGTAGGAGAGGCGAGCGCTTGGAGTTTTGAAAAGGAAAGTTGTTACAGTGCGTGCGGTTTGATGAGCTTGCGTTTAACTTTCCTGAAGCGTTGTGTTGTTACACGTAAGGTCTCCGCTTGCCATCCTAGCCTGCCATTCCAAGAGATGTAACAACAAAGGGATGTTTTATAAGGAGGGTTTTTATAATTAATATAGAATTAGAAGTGGGACAAGAATTGTCGAAATGACCGATCAGTGTGACTAGGAGAGAGAGAGAATGAAAATAAGGGGAAGGGGGGCACTTTCCTTTTGCAAGGTGTCTTCAGATGGGCTTTGATTTTGCAAAACCCAAACCCAGGAGCAGTTTGGAGCCACCCCATCAAAGCCTGAGGGGGTTCATCTGGCCCAACAGTTTCAAGTTGCCGGTACTATGAGGCAGCCAATATTACAGTGACCTACCTCCATATGGGAGACCAGGGAGCCCTTCTCAGGGGGCGATCCTGGCACCGCAGTTAGGCAGAAACCACTGGTTGAGACACACTCCGCTCCCTGCAGCCTGGAATAAAAAGCCTGTGTGATAGGCTGATCGGGCCCAGTTTGGTGCGGAGTTGGAGCCTCCTGTCTTTGCAGAGCAGTTCTTTGGTGCAGTGAGAAGCAAGCTGTCTGCTTCCAAGGTGCAAGATGGGAATACGCCGACTGAATCAGATTCTGAGCTGGAAAATATCTTTAGCACTAACAAAGCTTTTGTTCTTTCCCACGGGCCTCATCATTTTCTTGTGCTTTGTGGGGGGCCTCTTAGAACAGCGCTGTTAAGAAAAGTACAGATCTTTGCAAAAATCCAACTGGAGGAAAATATTTATCAACCTCATCTGCATTTCTCAATGGCTGGGATGATGTGAAACCTTGCATTGGTGTTACATTGAGGCTTGGTTTTTATTTGCTTGGGAGGGTTTGTTTTGAATGAATCCATCCACAACATTCTCTTGTATTTTGCTCGCATATGGTATTACTTTTATTCTTAACACTGGCCTAATGTACTTTTATATAGCGTGTTGCATTTTATACACCACCCTGGTGTAGTGTCTTTGGCTACATGCAGTGTTACTTCATGGTTTTGATTCTCTGTTGTTCTCAGCTGTGCAAAGTGGGAGTAAAACAGATACATCTGGAAGGTGGTGGCCAACTGCACTTTGCACCGGTGCAAATGACAGCTCAGGTTCCAGACAACAGAGCGTCAAGCCCTAAGTTTTTTATTTTGATTCTTTTTGAACCTGCGTCTCAGGAGGATGGTGACGTGTTTGCAGTTTGTGCAATGGAGCTGCCGTGCCGGCAGGGTCACAACTGATATAATTGTCTTAGCCGAGTGGCTGCTACCAGCAGGAAGTTCAGAAATACCCATTTAGTTAGAAAAAAATGTAATTTACCGGCACATTTCACAGCATATCCTGCTGAGAAATGCTGCTTTCTTCATGAGTGCCAGGCCACTAGTCTAAACTGGATACAGCTTGTCTTTATTCTGGTAACTGTGCTGGGAGATGACACACCCTTACTAGCAGCCTGCCATCTTCTCGCTGTACATGCAGAACTTCCATGAGTGTTACTGAGAATAACACACACATCCTGGGGAAAAGAGTAAATCCGTTTAAACGGAATCAGGACTTGACTGGAGAAATGTTACATCGGGGTGGTTAATGCACAACCCCTGGATTGTATACAACCAACAAAACTTTCCACTTTACCCTGTACGTGTATGGAATTTCTATCCACAGAGATTCAGTGGCACAGTTTGACTCATTTAAGATTGTAGTTATAGTTGACTCTATGCTTTCTTTCACTCCCACACCACCACGACCTATTCCGTCCTTCCTATCGATTTTGTGCCCTGGTAGTACCGGGTCCCTTTGAGTATCATTGTTCCACCACGTTTCTGTGATGCCGGTTGTATCAATACCCTCATTTAATACCAGGCACTCAAGTTCACCCATCTTGGTATTTAGACTTCTAGCATTTCTATACAGTCACTTCTAATGTTTGTCCATAGTTAGTTGTCTGCCTTCATGTGATGTAATTGAATGGGGCTCTTTTTTTGTTTACGGGTTCTCTTCAATTCCTACCTGTACTTTATCAACTTCTGTCCTCTCCTCCTTACTAGGATGTATCCCCTTTAAGAAATCCTCTTGTACAGGATGGCTCTGTCCGAAGAGTGTGCTCCTCTGACCGGTCAGTTTTCCCAGCCCTTAGTTTAAAAACTCCTCTACCACCTTTTTAATTTTACATGCCAGCAGCCTGCTCCCAAACTGAAACAACAATGGAGTCCTTGTTTCCAGCTTCAGAAAGCCAGTGGGTGAATCGTTGCAGAGAGAACGAAGATCTAGGTTTCAGGCATTATCCTCTTTCCCCTTGGAGAGTCCTCGATCCAGAACTGTTCATAAATACAGATTTCCTGCTGAAAAGAAAGATTAAGCACATTTTGCCTAATCTCTGTGTGTAATTTCTAGTGGTATTGGAAAATGCAGCAGGATTAACACACCAGGGCACCGCCTCCTTAATCCCCTGTAATACTGGAAACAAAGTTACATGGTTTTAATCTTCTACGTAAGTGCTGCAGAGGTTGTTGAGGGTATTTTCACATTTGACAGGTATTAACTCCGGAGTTCTCACAAACCCCAAGGGCATAGTTTTGAAATGATAAGCGTGTCAGTGGAGGACTTCACATGTCCCAGGCTTCCTCAAAGCATTGACGTCTGGGTTACTGCACGAGAGATTCCCATCATGACTGCGTGTTTCTGGGTGGATTGGAGAATTTGTGTCTGTGGGTATGAGAATTTGGTCACCTGGCCGCTGCTTTGCCCCGAGTGACTAGGGCTGCTGCGGATTCATTTGATCACTGCTCCTGAGTAAGTGGAAAGATTCCCATTGACGTCAGTAGGTTTTGGACAAGGCCTTTAAGCCATTTGCTGGACTTTGGCTCTGGTATCCCGTGCCAGGTAGGGAGGGCTCTGTGTCCTCCTCCTCGTTATCAGTTCGTTCTCTTTGCAGAGTCCCTTTGGTGCCGTCTGGACTCTATCTGGTTTCACAGCCTTTCACCCCAGTTTCTTTGTGTGTAAGGAAGGGCTCTGACTATTTGCTTAACAGTGCAACACACACCAAGCCTGATCCTGTTCTCCCTTGCACTGGTGTGCTCCTTGAGTGTCCTGTCTGTACTTGAATGTACACTTGGAGTGTGGGAGACCTGTCTGCTCTGAGCTACACAGTTACGTTTTCAGGAGCAAAGTACCTTGCCAGGGCGCCAGAGGAACAGCGTTTCACATTCACAAGTTACCACGGCCGATCCCTTCGTCCCTTAAACAAGGGTGTAATGGTTGAGTCCCAAAACAGATTCCTGAGGGAGCATTGGAAGGTAGCAGCCCCTTCAAAATGATAACATTTTTGTGGGGGGACGTGACCCTGGTTTCATTCCTAAGAGGAGAGACAGTATGAAGTACCACCGCAGTGGTAGGAGGGCTCTGAGTGAAAGCATCAAGCACCTGTGGTTTTGTCATTAAAAAGCTTGGAACTGGAGCTCTCCGTGCTCTCGGCCCGTGGAAGGCAGGGAGAAGAACCCTTTCTAGTTCAGATTCTGGGGCAGCCTGGCGCTGCTTCTCCTGCCTCTTTGGTCTGTGTTTGCTATCTCCTGGCTTTAGTCGGACTAGGGCCAGGCGCGTGGAGGGAAGTCTGCAGTGAAGTGTACAAATGGACTCTGCTGGCTTAAACTGGGGAAGCTGCTGCTTCCTCTCCAGGAGACTTGCTCGGGAAGTTGGGGACGTGTCTCTGGTGTGAATTGCATTGTTCACTGATGGGAGATTAATGGCCACTGCCGCCTGTGCTCTGCAAATGGGTTAATGGCTGTGACTCAAGAGGAGGGTTGGACAGCTGGTTAATGCCACTTGCATTTTGGAGACAGAACTGCCCCAGGCAAAGTGCCATATTCGTTGCCGCTCTACCGGCGGGAAGCACTAGAGTGAGGAAGACCAGGAGGATGGGCTTGCAGTTAAGGCATCGGGACTCACGGGATCTAGGCTCAAGTCCCAGTTCTGCCACAAACTCTATGTGCGAATCACTGAAACGGTCTATGCCTCAGCTCAGGGGCAGTGCAAAATGGTCTCTCTGGCAGGGTACCCATGAATGTCTCAGAGGTACCCAGATCCACTGTGGTAATAGGACTGTCAGCACCGAGTCAGGTAGTATGGGAGCTGTCACTCTCCTGGGAAGGTCTAGACCGCATTTTGGAGGCCACTTTAATAAATATTCTGCAGGAAATAATAAGCCAATCTAATGAAATGTCTCCCAATGATTCCCTTCCAAAAGTCCCACCTTCAGAATGCCCCAGCAGGGCAGCCCGGAGAAGTGAAGCCTGCTTCTCCCACACGTCCTATTGCTCTCCCACCACTGGGCGGAGGCTGTGGTGATGAATTCAAAGCCACCAGGCCTAGCATTGGCTGTTTCAAAACACAAGAGAAAAAACCTCCAACTTGTTCATAAAAAGTTATTTAAGAGGAGAGAGAGAATCATAACACTCGACACTGCTGGGCAGATTGGCCTGGTTAATAAAAGGCCTTTTTCTGAGCAAATATATTGAAGATCAGAAGGAAAGAACAGAGCTCCAAAGACCAATAGGACAGAGGGTTCTGAAGTCTTTATATATGTACGTATAGATGGTATATTTGTGGGTGGGTGTGTATATATATATATGTGTGTGTGTGTATAGATATGTAGGTATCTACCTACTTACACACCCGCATAGTAAATATTTATAGATACTGACCTCTTCAGATTTAAGTCCAAGGCACTTTTTACAGTGAACAGGTTAAAGCCATTAGTTTAAAACATGCCTGTTTCTGGGTACAAATCAGTTTTATGGCAACGCTGTTGGATGCATCTCTGCCCCTCCCCCCCAAATGTAGGGAGCCCCGGGCTGACAGGGACCACGCATATGGTTAGCAGAAGAACTAGGAAATGTGAGCACTTGATCAAATCCTGCCCATGGATACATACAAATAACAACCAGAAGTGATTCATAGTTCAGGGTTAGTGACTCAGAGCCCACTAAGTTCACTGGTACTAGCTGACCTCGGTCGTGGCAGTTCCCCGGTGGAATCCTGGACCGGTAGATAGCCAAGAAAGGAGATATTTTCAGTAACAAGCCAGTGGAAACCCTGCCCTGCTCTGTGTCTCACAGTAACTGTGCTGTTGGCAGGGATCCGGAGAGTCTGAAATGAAGGGAAAGCCCTCGAGATGACTTTGAACAGAAACAGTGAGAAAGCAGCACGCTTGTTGGGTAATATCCATTCAGGCAGGAAGGTAAAAGTGTGAGCATCTTTGTTACACGCTGTGGGCCACAGGAAGCGTCAGGAAAACAGCCCCAAGTCTGACAGAGGGAGGGGAACTAATCCTATATAGGACTATTTCCCCAAACCCTGAAAAGCCCTTCTCTGTAATTCAGTTCTGGTGGTGTGGAGGGGTGCACAGCTGAGTAAGGGGCTGTGGCTGGCAGAAGAGCAGATTTTTGTGGTATCCGCCCCCTTCAGGGATGTTTGTGGCAGTTAAGGATGGTATTATCATCAATGTCTCCCTGTGGAGCCAGGATCCATGATGGCGAACCGACCCGGAGGCAGTAGCGCAGGAGCGGAATCACGCTACCCGAGGAGACAGTGAAAATGGGGTGGGTCAACAGGAAGCCAGAGTGGAATTGTGCAGAGGACTCATCCTCTGAGGCTGCCCGGAGCAACCCCACAGGTCTCGGGACCGCTGCTTGTTCCATGGTCTGGCAAACCTACCCCCATCTCTTTTGCTGTCTCATGGGTTCCCTGCAGGGATCGTCTCCTTTGCAAGAAATAACGTCAATGATTCTTATGAGAGACCCAGGGGCAGGACTGAGCGGTTGGACTTCTCCTCTCGTGCATTCCCCTGGACTAATAGCTTGCAGACTGGAAACCGAGGACCAGGGAGTAAAGGATGTTTGTTGCCTGGGATAGGCTGGCGGCTGAGCCAGGGCAAAGAGCCTCCGCTCCGGGCAGCACTGGTGACTCAGCGGAAAAGGGTGTTCAGATCTCCAGAGAGATGAAGACTTGCTGGGAAGCATGGGGGGCAGGGGGGCAGTTCTCCGAATGGCATCTGGTCACTGCAAGGGTGCTGCTCTGGAGCGCTGCAGACGGGA
Source organism: Chrysemys picta bellii (assembly GCF_011386835.1). Lineage (NCBI taxonomy): Eukaryota > Metazoa > Chordata > Testudines > Emydidae > Chrysemys > Chrysemys picta. Next base: position 24,589,669 of record NC_088810.1, read on the forward strand.
GCCCACAAGCAGTGGGGACGGCAGGGCAGGAAGGCACTGAACAGAAATACAGAACCAAGAGGTGTAGGGCCGGGCTCTTTGGCTGCTCCATGCTGCATTGCTGATGGACTCTTTCGCCAGCCCAGGAGGGTCACTCTGTTGTAAGACAGAGCTTCTGGCCCCTTCCCGAGTCTGACTAGGCCTATGTGCCGGGCAGATCCTTGGCTGTAGTTCCAGACCCTTGGGGCCATTTGGAGCAAGCGTAAGTTGGAGCAGCCCTAATTCAGTACAGGGAGGCTGGCCAGGCCCCAGCCACAGGGGAGTGCCTCACGCCAGCTTTGCACACCCGCCCCATGCGCAGATCAAGCCCAGCCCAGTCCCAAAGCAGCCATTAGACTAGAGATTGGAAGAGATGGTTTGTTTGCTTGTTCTGAATACTTGCAAGCCACAAGCATCAAAAACTCAGTGAGTCCCCGGAAACGCGTAATGTCTCTGTTCTGCAGGAAGGAATATCCCCTTGTACCACCAGCAAATCAGCCTCTCTCAGAATTTAGGACTCTTTATACCAATGAAGAAATGTGTCAACTCTACCCTGTGGCAGTGTCATTCTGGGGTATCCTAGGAAGCCTGGTATCATACTGGCTGTCATCTGACCCCAGAGGGCCCTGGCACGGCTCATTCGTTTCTGGCTAAGAATGTTGGGCAGTTCCTCAGGGAGCTGGTGGTGACCAGGCGGGGCAGTGCACTGTCGGGTCTGTTTCACTTAAAACGATTTCCCCTGAAAGCAGAGCTTATCTGCAGCAGCAAACCTCATGGAGGCAGGGCAGTACTACACCATCACACAGGAAGTCATGTGATGACCGAGGGCAGGGGAGAGACAGAGGGAGGACTCTGTTCACCTCCCCACCCCAAGGAAGTCCTGAACACACATGGTCCTGGGGGCCTCAGGGACAACAGCGGCTGAAAACTAAATTTCTTTGCTGATCTACAGGCCAGGAGTGACTCAGGGAGCTTCCGTGTGCTCCCTCCACCTGCCCTGCAGACACGCTCTACTTTAGGAGGACATTCGGACCCTCATCCTCTTCTGGGCACAAGCTGTTCCCAGGTCAGAGCAGTGCATCTGCATCCTGGGCTGCTGTCCTGCCCGTGGGCACCGAGCTGAGGCTGTCAAGCCTTGTTCTCCCGACGGAGCAGCACAGACTGCACGGAAACCCAGGGCTTGGGAGAGGAGCATTTCCACTGCTCACTCCACCAGCTCCTACGGCCCACTCGGAAAACTTGAGTTTGCAGAGCTTGGGTTTTGGATTCATGCCATTTGTGGCCTAGGCACCGGGCTCCTGCGTTCGTTTGGAGAACGAGGGAGAGAAATTGTCTGGCAGGGCATGTCAGGACTTGGCTGGGAAATGCCTTTTTAAAGAACGAGAGCCACTTTAGCTGGTGGAAACTGGCATAGCTTCTTTGAGGTCAGGAAAGCTACACTGGTTTGCACCAGCTGAGGACCTGCCTTGAATCTTTTTCTTCTCCGTGTATAGCGCCTATGCAATACATATTAGCAGTCACAAACTCACAGGGTTAGGAGCATGTGGAGTCTCTACAAATGGGTTGCAAAGGCTCTAATCTACTGACCATTTGCCTTAGTCCCTGTGTCAAGCTAAAATCTGCAGTGACTTGTACTCAGAAACAGACATTTGGACAGACGTCTCTGCCTGCTAACAAACTAGTTTGATACAAAAACGTAATGGAAAGTTACAATACCCTTTATAATATAGCAATAGATTTCATAGTTAAAATAAACTATTATGCTTTTCTCCTATTATTAAAAAAAAAGCAAGCAGTACAGAGGCAAGATGCAAACCCATATTGATGCCCATCATCTAAGTCTGAATATAAACACTTCAGTTTTGAGAGTTGCAAAGAGGATGTTCGATCGTTCTGGCATTCTGCTGCTTTGTGGTTTTTCCCTCGTGGACAGTGCAGAATAGAGGTTCTTGGAGCAAAACTGAGGCTGTGCCAGGAAATGAGATGAGCTGAAGATGGGTGGGTCCTGTCTGAGATTCAGAATGAGCCAGAGAATGGTTATTTTTCCCCTTCCATCTACCATAAAACGTGGGCATTGGCTGGTTCAGTCTGATTTGCGTGTGGTTTGTCACTGCTTTTTGTCTGTAGAATGTCAGCATCTCTTTGGGATGATAACGATGCATTATTTTACTCTTGTGCTTTTCCTCCCTCAGCCTCAGTTCTTCCCTTCCTTTGTTCTGGTTCAGTTTGAGGGGGTGTCATCTCCTGGCCCATTACTGCAGGTTCCAGAATGCCTTTCTCAGGTATGTAAACAGAGGTACCCCCTGCCACTGGGAGATGGAGACTGGTTGTAAAAGACTTGCCCATGGGCGACTCATAGGGAAATTCCAGGTCAGGTTAGGTGTTTCCAGTATAGGAGAGATGCCAGGGATAGTTTATACAAGGAGTCCTGTTGAAGCAGTTTAGTAAATCTAGGAAAACTCACCTGAGTTACTCAGGGCAAGCCTAGGACATTGTGGGAACTGACACTATACAGGAGAACCCCAGAGTTATGAACACCTCGGGCATGGAGGTTGCTCGTAACTCTGAACAAAATGTTCTGGTTCTTCTTTCAGAAGTTTACAACTGAAGATTGACTTAATACAGCTTTGAAACTTCACGATGCAGAAGAAAAATGCTGCTTTCCCTTTCGTTTTTCAGGAGTTTTTGCTTTTTTTGGCTCCGCTGCTGCCTGATTGCAGACTTCCGGTTCCAAAGGAGCTGTGTGGCTGACTGGTGAGTTTGTAACTCTGGTGTTGGAAACTCTGAGGTTCTGCTGTATTACTACGGATGTGCCTGTCTCATTAATATAATCAGTGGCTGGCTTATCCTTCTACTAGCAAAGGCTGTCTGACAGCAATGGCTCTGTAGAATCGTTTAAATGCCATTGCAAACATCATTGCTTTCACTTCCTCACTAACTTGACCAATGCCCGGACAATGGTAGCAGGCAACAAAGGAGTAAAAACGGGTATCAGAGGTAGAGTCAAACATGCTTGCCACTGATGATTAGATTAACCAGACTGCTGTCTAAGGTGCTGAATGTGAGGGACTGCAAAATTGGTGGGGTAGAGGAACAGTAGTGCCTGGTACTGCAGTGGTGACAACTGGAGTACTGGACCAGTCAACTGAATCACGGAACATTGCTTGGGGCAGCACCAGAGATACCAGCTGGCAGTGCAGTTGAGTATCTGTCTCTCTTTATAAACCAGCAAGAAACTTCTGTCAAGATAATAATCAATCCTAATGAAATTACACTGCACTAGACAGTTATGCCCGTAGAAAAATTCTCATACCCTACGTGTGATATTGAAGCTTTCACTGCTTATGCTTCATTCCTCACAAAAGCTTTGAATCTGTTAGTGATTTGGCATTTTCCAGTCTCATGGCATTCAGTAGGATTTACCAACATTGATTATTAGGCACAAGTTTCCTGTTGGTGATACTGATGCTTTGCAACCAATACTCCCTTTAGTGATCTAAAACTTGAGGATCTCTTTTTCTGTCTCTTGCTAGTACTTATATCACAGATTCAGTGTCAGCTGCTGTTGTTTCGTCCTATGTGAACCACCAGAGATGAAGACAAGTGTACTTTATAACACTAGTTAGCATTTATAGAGCCTTTCTCATCCCTAGACCTGAAAACACATTATAAAGATGGATAAGCATTGTCCTCACCATCTTACGGAGGGGAAATGGGGGCAGAGAGATGGGAAGTGACTTGCCCAAGGTCACACAGCGAGTCTGTGTCAGAGCCAGGACTAGCATTCAGGGCTCCTGACTCCCAGGCGAGTGACCTAACCACTGGCCTACACAGTATCTGAAAGGGGGAGCAGATGGCTACCGTGGCTAGAATATCTCCTCCTGGCCAGAGTGGAGGGATGCTGGCAGTGATCTTAGCATAGCCGTCTCTCCGCTCCGAATGCTGCACATGCAGTCAGGGCTGGGAAGGGGGGGGGGGGGGAGCAAGGCTCAAACGATGGCAGTGGAAATGGAAGCACTCCTGAAGTAGGAGAAAGGCCTGATGGCTACGACGGTGAGGGTGACAGGCCAAGCAATGGTTTGGCTATAAACCAAAAACCTCTCCCGCCATGGAAAGGGGTGTGCGAGCCCTGGCTTCTCAAGATGGTGACAGATGTGCTGAGTGAGGAGTACCATGGCTATTGGCGCAGGAAACCCTCTGAGGGTATGTCTACACTACAAAATTAGGTCTATTTTATACAGTCGATTGCATATGTCCACACTAAGCGCATTAGTGGGGTGGGGCTGATGGAAAGGTGTCCACGGTGCCCTTGTTCCTGCTGGCATGGGGCTGTGTAACATCCTGCCTTGCCTCTGCAGTACTTCTTCGGAGGGTGTATAATTTCCCTCCTGACCTCGGTCAATTGTGTTTATGGAGGCTCATTTTGCTCCTGCGTTACCGACGGGGTTACTCAGACCTCTGTGGTACTAGGGCATTATTAGCAGAACTCCCTTGGTATTTCTGCCACAATATGCAGCAGAGCAATACCGTTGTGCCACCAGCGTTAGAGCGGGTGGGAAGAAGGCATATTCCTCTCTCCAACTAGGGATGGTTTCAGTGTAGGGTTTGACCTACCAGCAGCAACAAGGAGAGTTTTGCATGTAAACCCCTCTGCTGCTGATAGATCCCTGCCTAGGTCCCTATGGAATCCAGTGTTCTTTATAGAAGTGAGAGAGTTACAGAGGAGAAGTTTCCAGGCTAAGTATGCCTGGAGTAACAGAGTGACTTTCAGTACAATTAGTAGACACCGCTGGGTGATGTGTAATTAATAGCACAGAGTAATTACATGGTTACTTCATCCGTTTAAAAATATATAAATATCCTCTGCTGAGTTTTCATTGAGAGCAGCCAACCCCATCCCGGAGTTCTAAGAAAGAAAGCCAGCGCCTTGCGGCTGCCCCCAGGACTCTGAACAAAGACCAGACAAGGCATTAAAACAACAAAGGCAGGAGCTGGGGCTGAACAAAGAGTTTTTAAAGAAGTGAAAATGTCAGAGGGAGAAGGGAACATTTTAGTTCCCAGAGGAAGCTGGGAGGTGACAACCAGCAAAGATTAGCCATCTCTCTCTCATGGACTGTCCTCTCCCACAGCCAGTGGTGGTAACTCGCGCGTCCATCCCCACTCCTGACCATTGCTGTTGAAGGCAGCTCCCCCAGCAGATGGCCATAAAGGGCAGCATCCCAGGCTGTGGATATCTGTCTAGCTCAGGGGTTCTCAAATTGGGGATCGGGACCCCTCAGGGGGTCGCGAACTGTCAGCCGCCACCCCAAAACCGCTTTGCCTTCAGCATTTATAATGGTGTTACATTTCTAAAAAAGTGTTGTTAATGTATAAAGGGGGTCGCACTCCGAGGCTTGCTATGTGAAAGGGGTCACCAGTACAAAAGTTTGAGAACCACTGGTCTAGCTGCCTGTGAAGCCGCACATTGCATCATTTACCCCGGGTGGTTCTGCTGCTATCTACCAAGACCCAACAGAATCACTGCAATGAATTCGTCTTTTGTTTTAAACCGATGAAGTGTCCTAATCAACATTCTTTTCTGTTTCTCCCGATTACTACCTCCCATTAAAGCAACCTCATGGTTAGGTCAAGCACTGTTTGAGCTAGTAGAATGTCATTGTTGTCAGACAAGCTGAAGGCAGGGGGGAGAATTTTTAAATTCATGTCACACATTAAGACCCTCTCTCTAATTGGCCCTGGGTGTTTCACCTTTCAGTTCTGAAGCCTCTTCAAAGAGTACCTGGACTGGAGAGGTACTGGATTATTTGCTGAGACTATAAATGGTGGCCCCTGGTGTGTGGGTGATGCAGGTAATTCAAGATCCACCACAAAACTTTTTCTACTCCTCAGAGGGGTTTTCAGGAGGAATGCAGGGTGCCCCCTTGAAAGCCCTGCAGTGCAGTGACCCTTGCTCCAGTCAAACAGGACTGGATGCAGCTCCAGGAGGAACCATCTGGTTCCATTCCACAAAGCCCTCCCTGACCATTGGCTGAATGCATTGCTTCTGCAACCCTCGCTGCCCCGCTGACTCAGGGTGCTTGGAACTCGGATGCCTCGCATGGCTTCACTGGAGTGGCAGTGCATTTTTAACAATCCACGCTGGATTGACTTGCAGTGTGTTTCATCTCCCTGTAACCGCCCTGTAAAGCGATAAACACCCCCGCGAAGCCGGCATGCCCCAGATGCCGTGCCCAGCACCTGAATGCTGCGCTCCAGCACGTGGCTTCAGGCAGAATATGGACTCACTCCTCTAAAGAGACTCAGAATAAAGCAAATGAAGAACCCTCCCCTAGCTGGAAATGTGTGTATGTGGCAGTGTTTTGGCAGGGGGTGGGGTGGCAAATGGGCCTCTGAGCTCAGAGCCTGTGCAAGAAGGCGAGATATTGGCAGTTCCCCGGTAGGGCTGTGGGAGGTGCAGGAGACAAAGGGATAGCAGTCTTGGCAAACTAATTGTCCTCCTCCCCCACTCTTCCTTGGCAAGACACTTAACGAACAGGGCTGGGAGGAATGGGAACGAAGGAAGGCCCTGGAGATAAGCAGCCCCTTTGCCCATGGCTCACAGCCCGCGCTGTGGAGTACTCTCCCTCTGTTGCAGCTCCATTGCTTCAGTGCTTCGGACTTTTTTTTTTTTTTTCCTATTTGAAGACCTGAGATTGAGTGTGGATTTCTGTCCTCCACCAAACACTGCAGCAAGGGCCTTGCCAGAGGCTTCCCCTCACATCCGCTTCCTTCTCATCGCATGTAGAGGCACCGAAACAGAGATTGGATTTCTGGTTCCAAGGCGTTGTTGAACTCCGAGGGCTCTGAGCTAACCTCGGCGTTAGTTCGGTCATGCTTTCAGCACTGGCTTGGCCTGGGTGGTTCTGTGGCGGCCAGAGGGCCGGAAGAAAGTTGACTTGACTCTGAAGACCCACAAGTAGCTCTTCTTGTCTGTCTCCGTGGGGCTTGGGGGCTCAGTCTGCAGTTTAGCAGCTGCTTGAACTGGTGTAGGGGGTTGGGAAGGAGGTGGAGCTGACCCCAATCGGACTGTCGGACAGGGGCGTCTGGGGGGTTCCCCCCGCCATACTGATGCCACGAGCATCAATGACAGCTGCCAGGAGCTGCTGCTGCTGGTGGCGCAGGGTTTCGGCGATGAGCAGGGGAAGAGAGTTGAAGCTCGTGGTGAGCTGCTCCAGTTTGGACTCTAGGCTGCCAATCTGCTTCTCCAAGTCCTCACTCCGGTCATTGAGCTCTGTGATCAGGTCATACATGACGTTCTGCATCTGGGGGACAAAGAAGACATCACAGGGGTTAGTGCAAAGGACACTCACAACCAGAACACGTGGGAGGTAAAAGCCCTGTTTACAGCTGAGCTGGCAAAGGCCTGCAAGAATGGAGCAGCAGCCGGCAGCATGTTGCACATGAAAGACCTGCCCTGTCTCTCTTGGAGCTCAGAAATATTTGGGGGAGAATCTCTTTGGTTGCATTTCTGATGGGCTGGGGAGAGCAGCAAGCTGGCTAACCCTGGAGTGAAGCCTCAGAGGCCGAGAGTTCTGTACTGGGACTAAGAAGAAAACATTTCACCCTGTGAAAGCTAAAGGGCAAACGCTGGATGTTGACTCTCTGTCCCGCCGAGCTGTCAGCTGTAGAAACCTTGAAAATACATCTTGTTGGCAAATCCCGGGAAGATTAAGGACAGAACATTCTCCCAGCTGAGCAACTCCTAACCAGCTAATGGCCAAAAATTAAGAAATTAAAACTGGCTGCTGTCTTTTGGGAACGCTTGGAATCATCAGAGTCAGAACATGTAGGACTAGATCTAAATAACAATGCTGCTTCGCACTCAGGTAGCACCTTCCATGGAAAGATCTCAAAGCACTTCACAAAAGTAAGTGTTGTCTAAGGCGCCTAGAGGGGAACTGATTTGTTCAGGGTCACACGGTGAGGCAGTAGCAAAGTTGGGCTTGCCCCTACTCTAACCATTAGGCAAGGCAGCCTCTCTGGAATCTGGCGTATGGAAATACCAGCTCTGTTGGAAATTACAGAGTCTTCCATCACATTTGGTCTTTTTTGTTCTTGGTGTGGTCTGACATGGGTGCGCACCCATGCAACCTCAGTGAATTGATTTCTGCACACCTCCACCTTGTGATTCTGATGCTGTTCATAAAATAGAGATGGGAACAGACAAATACAGGTGGCTAAAAGAAGAGAAGAAAGAATAGAATAGAGGGAAAATTACAGCAGGGAGGTGAAAGTTTGATTAGAGGGAGTTCGGGCACAGTTGCACCTAGCTAAACCAATACTTGTAACAAATAGAGCAGTGTGTGAACAGTGAAGCCTTTTCACATGGATACTGGGAAGAGGGAAATCTCTGTTCAGAGACTGAACTTCCAGTGCAACAGAGCAAATTGCAACAAAAGTGCTGAGTCAATAAGTGAAGATGTTTCCTGTGTAGCGAGGCACAAGCGTATTTTCCAAATCAAGAGAGAAGTCTTTAAAATGAATCAATGACCCGTTAAAAGAAAAGCCTGTTACAGGATTTTGCTCTAACGAGTTTCTTCCTTTAACAGGTTTTTACCAGAGAGATGCTATGCTCTTCTCATTCGTTGCCTGGTGACTGAATGCCGGGGGAAGCCTGGACAGAGACGAAAGATGTGAGACTTCTGGCTGGTCCACAGCATCCCAGTAAGAAAGACATTGATCAGCAGAACATCAGAGTTCACCTCTCGGCTGCAAGGTGCACACACTGGCAGCAGCTGGAACTGTCTGATTTAACTCTTTTCTGGCAGGACTCAGCCTAGGCTTGATTGTGTCAGATACTTGGATTTATTTACTAGCGGTGCGAGCAGCCTGCGCAGCTTCGCCTCTGGCTAATGCTCCGCAGTTGTTCTGTGTTACGATCCATCTGCACGCTGCGGAGATGATTAAACCTGATCCCCAGCGTCAGCTGTGCCTATCACCCCACAGGTATTTGCATGTGTTCTGCCTCCACCTCTAGCCCTTCATCTTCTGCACTGAGAGCCCTGGAGGCCATGAAGACGTCACCTGTGTTTGTACAACACCGAGTACAACAGGGCCCTCATCCTGAGTGAGGCCTTTGGGCACCCTCATAATACAATAGCAACGAACAGAAGAGGGACCTGCTTTCTGGGTTGGACCGGATCTTCCCCTGGTTTTAGGCTACACTGCTGTGTGGGTAGTTCCTGAGTTGCTTGTGGGTAATTTGGGACACTGATATTTGCATCATAAGGATAATCCCCATTGGGGACCTACTGTCTTAGCCCATCTCCGCCGTAGAGACAAGCCATCGCATTGACAGCAACCCAACTTCTATTTGTCAGGGAGAGGAAGCGCCAAGCTGCTCCCTAAATTAAATCTTCTTCCCAGCAGGACACCGCACGTGAACACTGAGCTCTTAGTCTGGCTCTCCAACTAGGTTTCCCGCTGCTACGAAATCTAACCCGGGACCGAGATGAGAGTAACCAGAAATAATGTCCTCCTCACATCTGAACCTGCCAATGGAGCAGCTGGGCGTGCCAGGCCTGGGAGCTTTTAGCTCTTGCAGTTCTTTGAAGACATGCATATTGCGACGCTGCTGCGGCTCCATTGATATTCGGTCTCAGGGATAAGCCCCTGTCTGCCCGGGTGAGAATTGACCAGAATTTTGTCTTCAGATGAAGAGCGTCTTTGGCTAATGTTTTACGCTGTCATTTTCAACAGGGCCTGAGCTAGTCCAGCTGCTGCTGACTTTCAGCGGGAATTGGGCACCTCTCTGCCTAAAGCCCCTTTGAGAAGCCTGACCTTAAACGATTGATCCCAGATCCTGCTTTGCTGTGTGTGGGTTGCAAAGGGAACTGGCACACCCCATCTGTGCCAGCTGCTCCCGTTCCAGAGATGAGACACAATACTATTGTACCTATCCAACTCCAGCCTCTGTTAGAATCTACACTGCCCCAATCTCCGAGTGCAGTAACAGCTACAAACAGGGGCCCTATCCCTTGCTGCAGCGTATGAGTAATACCCCAACTGTCATTTCCAGATGCCTAGTGTTTGACCTTTTGTCTATTGCGTTCAGCCAGCTCCGACTGATTGATTATACAGTAAATGTAGATGAAAGGCTTGCAGCCCTGTGGGCCTCGGAGAGAACTTCAGAAACTTGCCTTGGAAAGGTCAACCAGCGTGTTGGCCTGGTCACTCAGCTTCCTCTGCTCCATCTTCACACTGCGCAGCCTGTGGAAGAAGAAAACGCTGATACAGCCATGTCCTTTTTCCGTGTGCTGGTCCCTCCATCAGCATTAACTGCTCTGGAAATCCAGCTGGGATTAGTCCCACACAACAAATGGGTCACAAGAGACAAGCATATTTAGAATGGCATCTGGCAAGGAAATGGAAAATTGCTCAGATTTTCTTCTCTATGAACGGAGCTAGAACATCGAGGTCTGGACCATGTTGGTCATTCTCTCTCCCACCCCACTGTTTTTCTGGTCGCCATTTGGAGTGGATTCCACTTACTGGTGAATGGCTTGAAGGAACTTTCTCTGATGCTTCCTGACTTTGGCATGATCAATCTTCTTTAGCAGCTTTGTGTGTTTGTAGATAAACCACGTTTCCCGAAGGACGTTGGCTGCAGCATTCTTGATCTGCAAGACAAAAGTGGAGAGCCAGTTGCAGGTTAGTTTCTCCACCTGGCTCAGCGAGCATATGGGATGCAGTATCTTGTACGTTAGGCCTGGGGCAATGGTTTGGATTGGTCTGTACTGGTCCTACAAGCTGCTGAGCACCCTCCCCTCCATGAAAGTCAGTCAGAACTGAGGGCACTCGGCACCTTACAGCACTGCTTGGCACTTGGCAGGATCGAGCCCTTGCTCACCAGAGTGACGGGTAAGAAAGAGGGTTGGTGGCGAATGGGCAGATCTGATGAGTGGGCTCCTCCTTATGCTGACAAGGTGCTTTGCTGGACACTTTGCAGGTGAGGCAGGAGTGGATTCGGGACCACGCAGCAGTGTTCTTGTTTGGGTTCCCACACACTCCCTAGCCTGCCCCTCGGTTTTTACCTTGCACCTAAATGTGCAACGGTCTACCCTGTTCTGGGCAGGACCACGTTCTTCATGGAACCAGTTCCAGGCCATCCCCACATGCCACTGAGCGTCCCTGGCAGCTACGTTCCCTCTAAGCTGCGTGGGCACATAGCAGGCTATCAAGAGGCACGCAGGTGCGAGAGGCGCCTCTCTCCCTGCCGCAGCCCCAGGGCAGCCTGCACCCCAAACCCCTCATCCCTGGCCCCACCCTAGAGCCCGCACCCCCAGCCAGAGCCCTCCACCACCCCAACCATGTGCCCCAGCCCTGAGCCCCGTCACACTGTGAACCCCTTGGCCCCACCCCCACCACACGTCACCTCCATTTTGGTGCACATAACAAAATTAATTCTGCACATGGATGTAAAAAATTAGAGGGAACCTTGCCTGGCGGATATTTACCCCTGTCCCCGAGGGGGCATGGATTCTGTATCGGCCGCCGGTGTGAACATGCCTCACGTGCAGAGAGGAATCCACCCCCCGTGCCAGCTGCTCCTTCCCCACGGTAGCCAAACCATTGTGACAGCTGTTTCACACACAGGTAGGTTTGGTTACACTGGAAATGGGGACAGCACCACTGCAGTTTCCTGTACTTATCCCCAATGAATAAAGCCAGAGCTTTTCCCCTTTGCAGCGCCCTCTCCATGCAATAAAGCCACATATTCCTGCTGATGGCATGGAAACGGCTGATATCACTCAGTGCACCACCGATTTGAGACAGACCAACAGGATCCAGACGGCTAGGGACAAAGTCTTCATTTAAACACAGACATCTTGAGTAATTAGTGAAAAGAGCAGGGGAAGCGTTCCTTGGTTGCAGGAAAAACAAACTGATTTGTAATTAGCTGTTACCTTTTGGGTTTTGCATGTTTTGCTCTGTGTCGGGAGTTTAAGCACAGATAACCACTGCTCAGACATTTCCAAAAGCATTGCAGATTGCTACGGTTCTGGGGCAGGAGAACAAAGAGAGGTTGTGAGTACCAGGGGGATTTTTATACACAACCTTGTGTGAGTAACCAACAGCCTGGGAGACTCGGGTCCTCTGTCTACAGAACTGGCAGTGCAAGTGAAAGCTTCCTCCAGTCTCTTGTGCTAGTGCGTCGCCACCGCTTGGAGGGACTGGCCGTGGGGCAGCAGTCTTCATGGCTCACTCCGTCTTTGGCCTCGCTGCTGAGACTGCCAACCAGCCAATCGTTTGCTTTTGTTATGGCCACTTGTCCACTAGGGACTTGACTGAGACCCCCCCCAGCAGCCGTCAGATGTTAGTGACTCTCGGGCACGTGCTTCCCAGGTTTACTTGTCTCCGGTAGCAGGTCACACCTGAACACAGGCCTGTTCTGTCATTGCCCGTGCTGGCGAGAGAATGAACCAGGGCTCTCTTCTTTCTACCACCCCCAAGTACTGCACTTTCCATACATGGGTTTATAATTCAATTTCACATTAGGCTGGTGGTTGTGCCCAGAGTAATCAAATCCAGGTATTTCTTAAATCAGGACTCCACGTGCTCTCGTCGTGGCTAGGCCGGGCTGTCAGGTGTGGGAAAACAGGATCCTCCACCTGCGAACACACACGTACAAACCACAGTGCCACACGGACATCACTGAATTTACTAACCCCCTGCTGGTGGTTCGGGCCGAGAGAGTCTGTGCATGAACCTGGCTTGAAGAGTCTGCTGTTAAACGGCCGCTTTGGTGCTTGCTTTGAAATGAATTGGCCACAGTCCACCTGGCCCAAAGCCAGCAGATCAATAGCCACAGGAGGAGAAGGAACAGGTTTTAACCACTGTTTGCTTTTTGTATCGCTTATGTCACCGTAAACGCCACTGTGGCTGTGGTCTCCCTGCACGGCAGGCACTCTGCATTTCCTGCACAACACCCTGTTGGCAGCTTGCTCTTCGCAAGACATTCCTCCCTTGCCAGACACTCGAGCTCAGAATGGGCACCCTGCAGAAACAAATGTCTCTTCGCAGTGACACTGGGGCTGGGAGGGATGGAAAGGAGGAAAGTGCAGATTTCCTGAGGAAGGAGGGAGGCACCAGAATCTCCCCAAGATCCCGGGATATTCTGTGGGGTATGACAATTTTATCCCTAAACTTTTCAGGGGGTTCTTAGGTTTCCACCAGATTTTCCTCTTGGATTTTATCTGTAGCTGCCTTTGATTTCTGTAGGTCCTAGAGCATATTTAACAAAAAAAAATACGTGAGGGTTGGGGAATGGGGCAGAGGGCAAGTAACACGGGGCGCTGCTCTAGTGAGGAGAATGGAGAGACCAGAAAAGAAGCTGTAAGGAGGGTGCATGGACAATTAGGCTTCCTCCGTTTTCCTTCCAAACCATCACTTCAGGGGGTTTGTTGCTTTATAACAGAATCCCGGTTTTATCACCAAAAGGGACCAATCCACTGCATGGTCCTTGGAAAAATACGTCCCACATCAACCTACCGGCTTATTTTTTCACCATGTTTTAAAATCCCTTAAAAATGAGCACAGAGGAAGCTAGTTTTGCTCTTCTGACTGCCCCAAGTCCCTGGCTATGAAGATGATCATTTCCGTTCTCTGCTGCTTATGGGAGGTATCTGGTTTTCCTCCTAGATTTCTCCCTCTCTTCAGCAAGTGGGCACTGCATCGCACTCAAGATTTGTGTAACGTTCTTCATCTCTGACAGTTTCAATTCAATTCCCTGCTCGTGGTCTCGATCTCCTCTACTGCTACATCTCCACAGGATCCGGACACATTTGAAAATTGAGTTTCCAAGTCGTGACGCTGAGCCAGTCCAAAGTCATGTACCTACCTTTGCTTCACTGCCATCTCACTCGTACAAAACATTGCTGGCGCCACTCACATTTGAAATGACATTAGGTACAGTCACCACAGGGTATAAAGTGATTATACACTGCCAGATTTCTAGTGCAGTTCCATGGCTAGGCTGCAAAGACTGGGTCCTCACTGATTTCTTCCCCTCTGAGCAACTCTCTCATTCATGCTGGTGAAATCCAGGCTTAGGGGTTTGTCTGTACTCACAGCGCTGTACTGGTGCGGCTGCTCCTCCGTAGAGCTTAGTGGAGACACTACCTACCTCCGCCTCCCCGAGAGGCAGCAGCTGTGTGCACCAGGGGCGAGGCGGTGTAGATTTTCCATAGTTACACCAGCACAAGTTTGTAGTGTAACTCGGCTAAAGTCAGGAGAGTTGCACTAGTGCCACACTGGTGTAAGTGGAAAGATTAGCTCAGCATGCTTTGCAAGGATCATCCACTCTGACTCATGAAAAGTCAATGGGCCAAATTCAACCCTAGTGTAAGCAATTCCCTTCGCTTCAGTTGAGTTGCACCTATTTATACAAGTGTGAACCTGACTCCTCACGGCGAGAGGTGTAACTGCGCTGACTCCATCCTCTCCTCGTGGAGCGGCTCCCTGGCTAGACTCCCCTGCAGCTGTGAGAACCTAATGCTACCTGCTGCGCTCCAGGCTGGCTTGGTCTATGCATCATTCTAGCTCAACACGAGGGCTCCTCTGGCTTTCGGAAGGAACTCCCCCGGGCAGAGGTGCGAGTGGGGTCTGCGAGCGCTAGGCCACCATTAACAAGGGCACCTGACCTCCTGGTTTGCCTCTGGAAGGTCCCATGAGGGGAGGGGAGCGTCACCGAAATCCCTGCACTGCCCTGAGTGGGAAAAGCTGCTGGCTCTGCGGCTTTCCCTCCAGCCCTTGTCGGGAGCAGCGACTGGAAATCAGAGACATGGGGCCAAATTCTAGGCTGGTGTAAATGGATGAAATTCCACTGACGTCAACAGAGCTGCACCCATTTATACCAACCGAGAAGTTAGTCCAAAATGTGGTAAGCCCCGGATTCGATGTTCTGTTGAATCCCTCTGCTGGCCAACCCGCCAGTATGGCTCTAAAGAACAGAATATCTAGTTCACGTAGAACTAATTCTTCAGGAGACTTTTCCACTGCTCCTACAGCAAAGGCAGAATAAGTCCTATCAAAGGATTTGAAACGTACAGTAAACAAAACTACCTTTTATAATGAATGGATCATGCTCTCTGTTTGTATTATGGATTCCTTGGTTTAGTCCTTGGCTCTGTGGCCCTCTCAGCCCTGGAGGGCTCAGTTGCTGTAGGTATCCCTTCGGCCTTACAGTCTGTCTGAGCGTTTCTGATCATGAGATCTTGGGAGCAGGGCCAGTGTCTTCCTGTGTGTCTGTAGAGTGCCTAGTACACAGTGGGGACCATCCCAGCATAAAGAACGACTAGTCATTGGATGGGCAGCTGTCGGAAATGCTGCCCTGCTGCTGAAGTGCAGAGAACCTCTGAGCGATCATTGGGCCCTGCCCAGCTGGGATCCAAAGCATGTAAATAAGCACTGTGCCTCCAGTCGGCATAGGCCTGCTCTGGAGAGATGAAGAGGAGGATCCCCTTCTGAGAGGGGAAAGGACAGGGTTGTGGCACTTCCTCTGCTCGGGTGCACAGCTGGGCTTTCCAGATTTTCCTAAGTCCCTTGTAAACGGCAGATTTTGGGAGCAGAAGACAGACAGAGAGAGCTGGTGTTACTTGCTCATTACAGACTTGACAGCTCCTCTTCCAAGCCTGCACAGCATTCAGACCATGTACGGCTTATACAATTTATTTTCTATTATGCTCCAGCTGTTGCCGTGCCACTGTAGCGTGAAGTAGGCTGTATTTTTTGTATCGACAGCAGAGGAATATGTCCCTGAACTTTCCTTTTGACCTCTGTATATTCTCCTTTAAAAAAAAAAGCCGTCCGCCAACACAATTTATAGTCAAAGCAAAAAGAACAGGAGTACTTGTGGCACCTTAGAGACTAACAAATGTATGTGAGCATAAGCTTTCGTGGGCTACAGCCCACTTCTTCGGATGCAAAGCAAAGCAGCTCAACTCTCATGAATAATTCCCCAGTGAAACGGGGCTGCAGGGCCAACTGGGCATGCATTGCTACGACTCCACAATAAAAATCACTCCACGCTTAATTCGGGCTGCAGCGGATTAAAGCCGAGCTCAGTTTCTAATGAAGCTCCCAATGGGCGGCAGGCTGACAGAGACCTGTTGAGCACAGCAGGGCTTTGACACTGGTGGCGGTGGTGTTTCAGGATCCTTCTTGGGAAAAATATTCGTGATCTTCATGCAGACAGAAGTGTTGGGAAAACTTGTCACAAAAGCTGTACCTTAAAGAAACAGCTCCTGACGTGTTACTGTGCGCCATTGCTCTGTGATGGACACATCTCTGCCTGCTCTACAGCAGCGTTTTCCCCTCTGAGTGCTGTCTTTGCAGGCCGACCTGCACCAGGGCACCAGCTCAGTGATCTTTTCAGCTCTGCCCCAGAGAGGAGACTTTGGTTTTTCATTTTAATTAGCCACTTCCATAAGGAAATGAGGAAAATTACCTGGAGTGGGGAATTACCTGGGTAAGGGGGGAAATGATTTAGAGAAGGGCACTTTGGAGAGGAAAACGTTCCTGCAGAAATGTGGGGAAACAGAAACACTGCAGCATTCAATGATATTGTTCTGTCAGGGCTCAAGAAAAGCTTAAAGTGCAAATGGCCAGCGGCCCCCTTCAGCCAGCATTGTTGATGCTTGCGGAGTTTCTGGGTACAGGCAAGTTTTCTCCTCCCGGATCAATGTCCGGTCTCATTGTGATGTCACAATCTAGTTTACAAGATGAGAAGGGTCTGGCCAGACTCTCAGCAGGCCTAGAGCAGCATAGTTCCATTGAGATCAAAGTGGATTTATACCAGCTAGCTTAAGGTTTCCTGTGGTTACATTTGGGGATTTTTAACCCCAACCAGCCGTGACAGACACCCCACTGCCTGGAGCACCTTACCCGCTTCGTCAGCTGAGTGTCCATCATGAAGTTGTGCACGTGCTTCTCAGCTTTGGTGAGTTCCAGTTTCCTGGCCACCACGGCCACCACCAGGGCAGTGCAGCCAGCCCCCTGCCGTGGGAAAAGCAAGGGCAGGAGAGAAGAAGGCAAAGAGTTAATCGTGGAGCAGCGAGCGGTCCCCTCCTACTTCCAAAATGCCACTTGCCTTCCCGCAGAGGGACGCTTGGGATGAAACTGTGTAGTGATGGTGCTTTGCATGGCCGCAGCCCCATCCCAGCCATTTACATACATTAATTACACTTCACCCCCCACCCCCTTGTGCAGCAGGTCATCTATTTAATTATTCCATGGGGTCAGCTGCCTACAGTGCTGGACATGTGTCCTTGAGCGGCTGTTTGTGTAATTACTGGACCATGCTGCTGGTTGGCAGGGGGTCATCAGGAAACCGTCGCCCTCTCCTGACCCTCCCAAGACACTTAGAAGCTGCACTCAATACTCCAGCTCAGCTGGTGCAGTTGGCATAGTGCCCCTGAGCTAAGGAGCTGGCCCCACTGTTTTTAGGAGGCGAGCATCAGGATTAGGGGGCATTCCTGGCTCCTGGAGGAAGTCTGTTTTATGGGTTAGAGCGGGGGTGGGAGAGGGGGGAGTCAGGACTCCTGGGTTCTGTTCCCAGCTCTGGATGGGAGTGTAGGCTCACAACTAAGCCAGGGGGACTAGGAGCCAGGACTCCTGGGCTCCATTCACTGCTGTGGGAGGATTGTTAATGCAGGCAACCGGGACTCCTGAGTTTCTTACCCTGACTCACTGTGTGACCTTGGCAGCATATTCCTTCCCCTCAGTTTCCCCATCTGTGAAATGGGAATAATGACACTTACTGGCCTGACTAAACCCTTTGTTATTTAAAAAATAGCTTCCTTTGTGAGAGGTATGAAGGAAGCCCTTTGGGTGTCGCCTGTATTAGGCTGCAGGCCACGTGGCTGGGAAGAGGATGGCTCAAACACCCCAGCAGGTTTGCAGGCACGCTCCCTCGCTCTCTCTCAATCTCTGTTTTCTCTCATGGAGCTCCAGAGAAAAAGAAACCCGCCTATGCTTTTGGCACAGCTGAAGCTGGCACCTTCTCCTTGGCTCTTCCTAAGCGATTCCTTTAGAAAAGGCTGCTGCCACCCTGCACGGTAGTCAGCTACCCATTTTTACTACAATGAGGCTCGGCACAGAAATGAGATCATGTGAATCACTTTCTCCCTCCCCCTAAACGGTGACAGCTGGTAGCTCCTTTTTACCAAGCAATTACAGTAGGAACTGTGCCCGGTTGAGTCAGGATATGTTCCATTTGGCAAGCGGAGAGCCCCGTTGGTAGCTATTATCTCCTGGATAAATTTGGCTTTGAAAGCAAAAGGTGCCAACCTGAAAGCGAATCGGTGCATGTGTTAGAGATAGAGTGAGAGCGTCTGCCCGAGTCTCCCTGTGTGGGAATGAGACCGCCTCCCTTGTGCTGCCTGGCAGAGACCGTGACCTTGGAGAGCGACCTTTCATTCCTTAAAAATCATTAACAAACATCCCGGTCTGAGCTCTCCTGTAAGGCTCTGGACGTACACTTTTCATTCCCTCTGTTCCCTTGGAGTGAAGGTTCTTCTGGTTCGCCCAGTCTAGCTTGGGATTGGACATCTGCCCTTGGCTGTGAGGTTAGCTCGGGGCCGGGTCACTGCTGCAAGCGATTTTTGCTATTGTTCTTCTCTTCTGCCGTGCCCATCATGTTGGTGTCTGAGCTCTGCAGACCCACCCTGGCTCTAACACCAGGCTGATGTCTTTTACAGAGTGCACGTCTGAACGTTGCAGATACGCCAGGCATCCGTGCCTGGGGACTACCTGCCTTCGCTCCTCCAGACAGGACTTTCCATCAGATGGAGGGGGTGGGTTTTCAGGCCATGCCTCAGGTTCACAATAACCCCTGGCTTCTCTTTCAGAGCTTGGGGGGACAAGTGCAGCGCCCCCGGGGAGCTTCCGGGCTCCACCCCTCTGAAAATCAGACCACAGACTCGCTGGAACCCCCAGGAGGACTCAGCCCTCACCTGGAAGTGATGGAGGCTCGGTCCGTTCTCCATGGACCTGGCATGATTCGTAAGCCCCGGGGTCACTGGGGAAACATTTCCTTCCTTCCCTGGCTGTTGTGCAGTTAATTCTCACCCTCCACCCCGAAAGTGACTGCACTCAGGGATGTTGTGTGCATTAGCCTGGGATCTGCTGAGATGCCAGGGCTTGTATCAAGACGCTCTGGTTAGAAAAGGGAGCAGGGGGATAACGATATCCACATTTCTTACATTTTCATTCTCTTCCCCTTTCATCTTCCGAACAGACAGCGAACTAAACCTCACAACCTTGCTGAGAGCGGAGTGTGCTCACCTCCATTTTACAGATGGGGAAACCGAGGCACAGAGCGAGGCAGGGACTCACCCAAGGTCATTCAGGGAGTCGCTGTTAGCCTGAGGATTAGAACTCAGAAGCTCCTGGCTCCCAGCACGTGCTCTTTCCACTAGAGATAACCCAATCTCTCTAATCCTCGAAGGAAACAGCTCACCGATGGGAAAACAGAAGGTCTCTCCCCTGTTATTCATGGGCATGTCTACACTGAGTTTTAAAACCTGGAGTAGCAAGTCTCAGAGCCTGGCTCATGGAGCTCACGCCTGGCACTACGAACAGCTGGGCAGGTGTTCAGGCCTGGGCTGGAGCCCAGGACAGTTCTTCGGAGTCTGCGTCCCAGCCTGAGCTGTAATGGCTGCACTGGTGGGTTGAGCCCCCTAGCGCAAGTCGGTAGAAGCAGGCTCTGAGGCGCAGCTGGCGTTTTGTGATCCCTCACCTGTGCTGACAGGTGTTCCCTGGAGTGGAATGGCTGGGGCTGCACTGGAGGGCTCCTTGTGGTTCATGAGCCCCTGGGGCTCAAAGAACAGTAGGCTAGACTGTGATAGGCAGCATAGGTGGGTCCCCGATGTAATTCACAGCATATTTAACCACGCTGGAGGGCGCTATACAATCCTCTGGGTCTCAGGAAAGCAGGGGCGTACTCAGGTCCCCACTGTTCTGGGACTACGCCTGCTAAACTCAGACTAGGCCATTGGGTGCCTGTGACAAACTCTCCTTTTTGAGAGGATGGGGAGAGGCAGCCAGCTTAACTCCCTCATCAGCAGGGTGGCTCTGAGCAGGCAGGTTCCCTGGCACCCGGCTCCCTGTATGCTTAGCCTCACTCACACCTAAGCCTGACCCCTGTTGCTTCTGTTCAGCTGGGGAGCGTTTCCTCCCAGCTGCAGGCACTCACACGCCAGAAGATGCTGCTTGCTCTCCTCCACCGCGGCTGGCTGAGCAGAGGGGCTGATCTGTCAGCTGTGGCAGGAAGCACCAGGGGCTGTGGCAGGCGCTAACAGACTCATTTTCTGGCTGTTTGCTGGGAAGTGTCACACTCCTCCCGTTTGGCTGGCGTTACTGTGACAGCAGCCAGATAAAGTACTTTCCCAGGCTAGCGAGTGAATGCTCCCCAGGGGAGCTGCATTAAAAAGGTCTGAGCATGCTGGCACAGCACAACAGCAGCAGGAGCTCACCATGGAGGCAGGACTAAAACACAGACACTGAGGGGTAGTTTCTGGCATGTTGAAATTTATCTTTCTTGAGAGTCCGGCGAGCCTGGGATTCTAGGGGCAGGAGAAGGAGGGGGAACCAGTTGCTCTCATAGAACTTGGAAAATCTGTGAACTGGTCGGCCAGTGGAGCAAATTCATGCCTCTCAGTAGTTTGGCATGGTCCCTCAGGCCATGCCAGCCAGCGGGTGGCTCCCACAGCATTGCTCCAGCCTGATGCACTAGATCCCACCCTTAGTCCCACTCAGGAGCTAGGAGGAGCAGCAGATGCAGCCCATAAAGGAGAGGGTCTTGCAAGGGAGGCAGGCAAGTCCGGGCAGCAGAGTGGAGAGAAGCAGAGTGATGACGGAAGAGGAACCCTTGGAATGAAACAGGGCTGGGCTTGGAAATACCTGACGCTGTGTGTGCTCGGAACCGTGTTAGGGGAGCAAGCTGAGCCCTGGTCTATCACTGAAACGTCGACTGCCCTACCTCTGTGAAAAACCCACACCCCTGAGAGCTGCCGTTCAGCCACCTGGAGCCCCCATGGAGCTGCTGCAAGCTTGCCAGGATTCTTCCATTGCCTGAGCTATGGCCTCACTGAGAGCTGGATTCAATCCAGCAATGGGAAAACCCCCTTTGTCGGGGTCATGAGGGTCTACACTACAGCCACAGCACTGGAGTGGCTGCAGTGTAGACACAGCGTAAGCCTGTCTCTCTGGAGTTCCCAACTGCTGTCCTGGCCTTTGTGCCCCTCCTGTGAGCCCACGCTGAGCACCCACCCAAGGCAGCCTGGGGAGCGTGGACCAACCCTCGATGCCAGGACCTGCATCCAGGGCTGTGACCATTTAAACCCCAAAGGAGAAAGCAGGGCTTGATTGGTGCCTAGGCCTCGTGCAGCTGCTCAACACAGGTAGATTTTTACCCAGATTTCTGCGCACCCACAGTGGTTGCTGGGATCTCTCCTGACGATAGAAAGGAAGAGGAGAGAGAAGACACACCCCTATCCCCAGCACCCAATGATTGGGGAGGGAAGACTGGGACAGATCCTGAGCGATGCCAATTTACATCAGTTGAGGACCTGGTGTCGTCTATTGACTGGAGAAGCAGAACCCCACAGAGCGGTTCCAGTGTTGTCTCCTGGTGGATGTGGTGGCATTTGCCTGGTGACAGCAGGTCAGTACACAATAGAGCTCCGTCAAGATCATGCTGCGTCATGGCCCAAACAGTGCAGCACAGCACCAGGGCCTCCCACACGGACAATTTTGTGCATCTTCATTCAATAACGACCCATCCGTCTCTCTGGCTAGTCAAGGCTGCACACCTCCATCTTCAAGTGCCTCTCGGCTTCTCCTTCAGGCCGGCTTCCATGGGACATCTCCAGCTGGAGAACTCAAGAAACTGGAACGTATCAAGAGGATTTTGGAGAGGGGACCCGGTATCTCTCACTCAGCCCTGGGAGAACTGACTTCATTAGCTTAGTTTACGGAACACAAACAAAATGAAATATTAATGAAGAGGTGAAAATGACAAATGGAATGAGGGGGTGTGGAGACTTCACAGCTGGCTTCTTGTCTCTCCCAAGGATTCCTTACAACAGCTGGAGTAGCTCCAACGTGATTGAAACCAGCTGGCACTGAGCAGTTTTAGGATGGAATCTAGTCCCCACAAGTACACTAGGGATGCTCACCATCTCTGTTCACTGTTCTGACAAACAGCTCTAGGAACCAAGCACCAGCCTGCTCCAGAGATATCCCTACCTGTGATGGGGGTGGGTCACCCCAGCCTCCTGTACCGACTCCACCCATCCTCTGTTGGCCTGAAGCTCAGAGTCTGCTTTGCTTCCCTCTCAGAGCGAGACCGAGAGACACTCCTCCGCAGGCAATGTCATTGCACGGGGGGAATCAGCCCCAGTTCTCACTCTGGTTCTGCAGCCTAGAGCCGACAGGGCCTCCGGAGGCCACTGGCTGGACACCGCGCTGTTGGGTGCTTTCGAAAGGCCTAGCCAGAGAGGCGAGCTGTGCCATGCTGTGAGGCAGCTGCCATGGCGTCTCCTACCGAACTGCAGAGGAGCTCCAAGTGTCTGCTGTGGTAGGCAGGAGCCGCAGCGCTCTGACCCCTGCTTGGTGGCAAATCACCGCACAGGTACTCGGGTACTCGGCAAGATGCCTGTTATTAAACCTAGTCACAGCACGCGCACATGCAGCCCTAGCCTTGGCCTCCATGGTCACCATGGTAACCAAAGGGGGAGGTTGCCTTTAACTAATTACTGTAATCATCACCTGTGGTCGGGGAGTGAGGCGAGAGAAATGTCTCAGCAAGAGAGATTCCGTGATGCAGAGGGCGCCCAGGAGGACTAGCGCCTGCCTGGGTAACCCCACGGAGCTGTTGGCCTGAACAGGGGCTGAGGAGCAGAGGTCCCCGCATCCAAGTGTACGTGAAAGAGGAACCGGCCTTGGCTAGCGATATAAATGGCTGTGGGACTCAGACACCGGCTGTAAAACAGTGGGTAGCCACGGCTGGGTCGTTTAGCTTGATTAAGGAAAGCAGGGAGCATTATTTCATGCCAAAGCGAGGATCCTAGTGTATAATGCACAGCGAGAGTCGCCCATCGTAGGCTGCTGAGGAGTGAGGTAGCTGGAAAAGTTTGCTGTACCAGGTGATGTTTCATTCCACTAATAAAAATATTCTCCCTGCTCCCTTCATTCTACGTAGCACTGCGAGGAGGCAGCTCTGCACACTGAGGAAGAGGCCCGCTTTCCACAGCTTTTCTTGAGCTTGGCTGCAGGAGCTGGGGCGATTCGACAGTCAGTGAGACAATCCGGGATAGTCAGTCAGATGGGCTGCAGCTCAGTGTGGGGAGAGAAAGGCAGACGCTTGTAAAAACCAGTGGCTGAGAGGTTGGCCTGTCTGGGACAGCTGCCAAACCCCACTGCTGGGCACCGATTGAGGGATATTTCTGTCACACAGACCAGGGTCTCTGCGGAGCTGCTCCGATGAGATCAGAAAACTTCTGTCACACAGCACTGTTCAGCAGCCTGTACTCAGTGGCAGCTGGGTCTCTGCCCCAGCCCCGTACTTGTTCTAAAGACTCACCTGTGCCCATTACATATCCCCGGCTCACCCTGCGTGGGTTGGCATTAGCTGCAGTGTTCGAGCCTGCCTGCCTAGTGGGCAGCTCTCACTGCCCCTCTGAGGGTTGGCAACCACTGCTGTAGCCCAGGATTGCTGAGACACTATACAGACTACAGCCTTCCCACCCAGCGTAGCTCTGGGCATCCACTGGCTACAGAACTGGGCCCATGGTACTTTGGCAACTGTGTACTTTGTGGGCTTTTCAGGTATCCACGCAGACACACCCCCTCCAAAGTCATGTGTCAAGACCTGTTAGATCCTGTCTAAGTGTCATTCACTCCTCAGACAAAGGACATGTCAGATCCATGGAAGCCCAACGCAGTGATCCAGAGACCGGAGTGAGTTCCACCACTGAGTGCCAGCCTGCCCGGGAGGCCTCCCGTTCGTCCCATTGTCCCAGCGCATGCAGTGGTTCAGATTAACGCTGTGAGTTTTGCTTACCCTTGATGAGGGTTTGACCTCCCCAGCTCCCAGCATCCTGGTTGCTCACAGCCTTGCCAGTTTTCAGCAGGAGCAAAAGCTGTGAAGTCTTGCTCACAGACAAACTAGCTGAGAAGCCCCCGACCAGTGGGGAAGGAAGGGGGCTCTGTAAAATCCCCCAACCCACACCTGCCTGGTCTTGCTTCCCAAGCTGGGTTAGACCCTGGGAGGGGAATCAGTGGAGTCCCAAGGAGTGTGTTCTAAACGGGAAGGGAACTGAGGCAGGATCTCCAAGGCTCAGTATAGGAAGGACCCAGTGGGTGGGTGTGAGGGGCAATCTGCTGGCCCTGGCTCCCCGAAGCTTTACTCCGGATTGTGTACTTCCCCCTCCTGGGCCGCTTCCTTGAGAAAACACTCTTACCATGATGCCGGTGAGGAGGCAGACGCCTTTCCCACAGTATGTGTGAGGCACCATGTCACCGTAGCCAATGGAGAGGAACGTGATGGAGATGAGCCACATGGCACCCAGGAAGTTGCTGGTCACATCCTGCTGATCGTGGTACCTGCCAAGGAGACGTACACCTCAGTGTGGCAGGAGAGGACAGGAAACCAGTCATCTCACACAACTCTCCTCCCGCACCCGGGTGTCTCCGCCAGCTCAGATAATGGTGCTCATGGAAATAGGGCCTTGGCTATCCACTTTCTTGTCCCCAGTGTCAGAAGGCAGCTGCAGAAGACACTTGTCTTGTTCCTGCACAACCCAGCCCTGCAAAACCGACAGGTCAAAAGGGCATTTTCAGTGGCCTCAGGCTGGATGTCTGCAACCCTGCCTCTGTTTGGCCTCAGGACCACAGCTTAGAACCATGCACTGCTAAAGCAGCTGGTCTTAAAAAATTACTTGCAGCAAGATTATGGAATCAGATAAGCGCCACACCCCTCCCAGGACATAATTAACCTTGGGCTGAAAGCCTCTGGACCATATTGCAAAATAGGGAATAAATATTAATAATGCAACAGAATGTTCCCCAGCAGCAGCAATTTCCTCATAAGAACCCCCCCGACGCGCGCACACACACGCACACGCACACAAACACACGACTCAGCAGAAAGATTGATTTGCTTTCCGTCAGCGTCGCAGTCACATTTCAGCGAAATACCCTCCAAGCTCCATCTGCACTGGGGCCATGCTGCTGGACAGGGATGTCTGTTTGATGGGGAAACAGACGTGACTGAATGGAGAGGAGAGAGGCAGGCTGAGAGCTGCTGCTGCTGCTCCGTTCCCACCAGCTGCTCAACCTGTCAAGGTTCCTCATGCACTTTTCATTTACATTTGAACTCACAGCACAATGTTGTCTCCTGCAAACTCATTATCACCACCTCCCCGCGAGTGATGGAGACCTCATGAGAACAGATTCCTTCCCCTCCCGACAGCACTGAAATGCACCTGTGCCGGTTTACACCTCTGATAACTTTGAACAGGATTCCCTACTTGGACTCAAGCTGGCATGGAGACTGTCTGCGTTATGGGTGTTTGACAGCAATGGCAGCTCACCTCCTGCTTTTCAAAAGGAGCGTGCATGTGAAACTGGCCCTGGATTATGGGTTTAGCACACACATGCCCCCTGCGAACAACGAACATAAACTAACAGAGCGTGTTGGCAATTTCAACACCTTTCTGTGGCTTTATACATCATTCTGAACTTCTCTGGTTAGCAGCTTGGTCTTCAGGCGAGAGGCTTGTAAAACAACCCGGGGGGAGCAAATGACGTTAGCATCAACCCAATATTAACGTATTTTTCCTGACTTCTGTTACTACACCTACACACACGCACCCCCAGCCACTGACTGAGGTTAGGGAGACATTAACCAATGCCCCCTGCTCTGCTCCCACCTCCTCCTGGATCTTTCCCTGGCTGCCCCCCAGGTAAGGGGGTCAGGTTCCACTGCAGGAAACCGTATGCCCAATCAGGGCCGGCTCCAGGCCGCCCCAAGCAGCCAAAACAAAAAACAAAAGACAAACAAAAAAGCCGCGATCGCAATTGCGCTCTGCGGCAGCAATTCAGCGGGAGGTCCTTCACTCCCAGGCGGAGTGAGGGACTGTCCGCCGAATTGCCGCCGAATACCTGGACGTGCCGCCCCTCTCCGGAGCGGCCGCCCCAAGCACCTGCTTGAGAAGCTGGTGCCAGCCCTGTGCCCAATCCTGCAAAGACTTGTGAATGCGCTTTACTCGAAGCAGGTGAGGATTCAATGGCACTCCTAGCCTTAGCTAGGAACTCCAGGGAAACTTTGCAATGTTTCCATTGCCACATTCCGTCCTTTGGAACATGCAAAACACTGAATTCTGGTCCATTTCCTGTCCCTGACAAGGTCGACAAACTCTGGCTGGGCCCACAGCCTCCACTGCTTTTCTTCCTGTTCCTGTGCAGTAGTGAGGCCTGTTCCTCTGGCCCCCAGCCTCTGCAGGCGAGCTGTCACAGGCCTCTGCCAGATCCCCAGGCTCAGTTCGGGCCAGTCCAGACCATCTCCTCAGCAGTAACTGAGCCTGTAACCTGGGGGAGATGGACTGGAACCACTGGCTGGCTTGGACGGCGTGTCCCAGCGGCGATGCGTCAGCGTCCACAGCAATGGACTCTGGTCTGGTTACTGCTGGTCTCTTTCCCCGGCTGCAGGTCCAGGACGCCTTACCCTTTCAGATAACCTAGCTAGGTTTAAGATGAAGCTTGACAGGTTTATGAACAACATTCTATGAGGGGTTGCCTGCGACGGCAGGGAGCTGGACTCCGTGACCCAGGTGCTCCCTTCCAGACCTATGTTCCAACTGCTCAAATAACCAGAAACTCTGACTAGTGAGGAGCGGCCTGGCCTGCTAACCTTGTGGGGCTTTGCACTGTCATGCCAGATGGCACCCCCCAGCCTCTCGCTGCTCTGCCCCAGAAGGGCTGCCCGATTCCAGCCAGTCCGAGCAGTGCGGACGAACTCCTAGCGAAGGAATCCAATCCAGACCTCTCCAGCAGAGGGCAGGTGGCTGGGATGTAAGCACTCCGGGGGAAACGCACTGGCACTGGTGCATCCGAAGAAGTGAGGTTTTTACTCACGAAAGCTTATGCCCAAATAAATCTGTTAGTCTTTAAGGTGCCACCAGACTCCTTGTTGTTTTTGTAGATACAGACTAACACGGCTACCCCCTGATACTGGCACTGGTTGGCAGGCGTCAGAGGGCATAGCTCAACGTGCTGTTACGTGATTGCTTTCTGTACAGGTGCAATGGTAGTCGAGACTGGAAGCCACTTCCAACCAGCAGCAGCAAGCCTGTGTCTACGGAGCCTCTCAGAGGCACGCAGCCTTGTGATGCAGTTCCCAATGGCCTGGGTTCCAGACGTGATGAGAACCACAGCTCCTGTTATCTTCAAGACCCAGCCGTGACGCCATGGTTTCCTCTGAGACTTCTCCATCTGCTTGCTGTGTACAAGAGGTTTCTTTCCAGGCCCCTTTGGAGAAGAGGGGAGCAGATGCTTGATGGGGTGCTGTGGCTGGATCGGCCAAGGCCCGTTTGCGTCTCAGGGGCGGGTTTCGCTCAGCTTCCTTGTGAAATCATTAAGGGAAAACAGATGGAGTTTTTGGCAATTTCCTCTAAATCAATTTGTCCAAGTTTCTCAACTCAGAACTCTCTGGATTGCTTTATTATTATTTTTATTTCCCTAAGTCTCCTGTATCTGGAGAGTCTAATGAAATATGCAAGCATAAAAAACTATGTTGACAAGAATCTGTTTAATATCACATTCCTCACCCTAGTATTAGCAGAGAGAGGTCTAGTGGTTAGAGCAGGGGACTGGGGGTCCCGACTCCTGGTTTCTTTTGCCAGCGCTGCCCCTTGGGGAAGACACTGGGTCTCAGTTCTCACAAAAGGGGATAATGATATTTGGCCTCCCACAGGGATTAATGTTTACCTGCAGCGCTCTGGGATGGGAGATGGAGAACACTATTGAAGTGCAAATTAGGAACCAGGCTATTTGTTTTCAATATGGGTGAGAGGCTTCTGGTGTATAGAACAGCGCTAGAGTCAGTTCAGTCCCCTACTCCTAAAGCGGAGGCTTAGAGGCAAAAAATGCCTGCTTTGGAGAAGACCAGACTTCCCTCTCGGTTACAGACTCCAAGTTGCCGTAACGAAGCTGTTCAGGGGTGAGAGAGACCACAATTAATTGGCTAGCCCAGTGCTACAGAGGCAGCCCACCGCAGGGCTTCAAGTGCAAGTCTCCGGAGTGTTGTGGAGGCCGCCTGCTCCGCCCTCGGAGGAGGGAGCACCTTGCATCATCTGGATGGCCCTGGCTGATACAGAGTGACACTGACAGGCTGTAGCGGAGGGGAGTTGTGTTCAGCCCTCCTCCCTCAACGAAAGATCACCAAGGTCCTGGGAGAAGGAGGTGGGAAAACCTCCATGCCCTGAATGCCAGGAGAGATGAGGCAGAGTTCTCAGATGATGCTGGGGGCTTCATTTGATAAAGCCTCATTTCCTGAGCTTGCCTGCAGCTCAGTGTCCCTCTCCCCAGTCCCATAGGAGCTGTTCTGAAAAGCACCTCTGAGAATGGGCCAGCCAGCTATCTGGGAAGTCATATGCTGCAGTGTGGCTGACTGGGAAACCACAGGATGTGGGAAGCCTCCTGCGCTGAGGGGAGTTGCTGAAAACAGCCTCATAACTTTTTAATCTAAGTTAAAGACCATCTCCCAGCACAACATGAAGACAACTGTGCCCTTTGCAACCCACCTGGGGATGCCAGGCTAGAAAAACCAGACAGGCTCCCCACAAGTGCACAGCCGCACTCTCTGGGAACCAGGAGACGGGATACTGTAGGGAGCCAGTGCCTAGCTAGAGGCTGTAGGAAGTCAGAAAGGCAGGTCCCAGAGGCCCCAGCACTAAACAAAACAAGCTTCTCTCTTGCCATAGTCGGTCTCAGATTCATCGATTCCAAAGCCAGGAGGGACCACTGTGAGCATGTAATCTGCTCTCCCACGTAACACTTCCCAGACTTCATTCCTCTTTGAACTAGCGCACAGCCTTTAGAAAAACAGTGTCTGCCAAGGCCAAGGCAGTCCAGGAACGCTGCACGGAACCAGGGGCCGCAGAAAGACCCAGCCCCCCCACCCCTTCCCGGGCTGTATTTGTAAAAGGCAGATGGAGGTCACTGTTGAACTATGCGCAGCGAGGAGATCTCAGTGCCATCTATTCACCTCCCTTTCTCTGCACAACCAGTTACCTGGGACCAGTGTGCAGCTGTGCCAGCCTGGGCGCTCATCTTGCTTTATCACAAAAGCTAAGCGTGTAGCTGTTGCACACGAGACTCCAGGTAAACCCAGGGGCTGCAAGAAGTAGTGTTGTCAGTTCAGTAGGTGGCGCTCTTTCCCCCGAGTCAGTTCCAGCTAAGGCCAGTCTCTCTGTAAAACGCTTTGCCATCTTTCTGGATAAAAGCTGCTATATAAACAGAAGGTGGTGTTAGGATCTCGTACCCCTGGGAAAGAGATCCACCAGCATACAGTCCCACCCTCTAGAGTCAGCAGAGTACTCGAGGAGTGCCACACGCAGCAAAGGCCATTACAGTTCTCCCCAAACCCCATGCAGCCTGGCTGCTCCGCATCACTCCAGCACAGAGCAGTGCGTCTGGTCAACTACATACGTAGCCATGGATAGCGAGAGGTTACTGCAGCGAGGGGGGGGTGGACTCAGGAATCCCAGCTCTGTTTGAGGCGATTGCCAATACCATGACTGCTACTCCAGCCTCGCTCTCCACTACGCATTTAAACCATTCCTCTGCTGCACGTGCCCACACCCTCTCACAGGCAGATTTTCACTTGGTGGGTTACTTCTTTCTCTGCTAACCAGTCAGCAGGGTGTTCCTCCCCCTGGAAAAGTACTTCCCCATCATCAGGCAGCTGTATGCCTCCGCTAAAGGGCTTGGAGCGGCCGTCTGGCTGCCACCAGCAGGATGTGAACGGAGGAGCCTGGCTGATGAGAACAGTTTGGTGGGGTTGAGAAGGAAAAGGGTTAGGGACAGGTCAACATACCGACGTTTTTTTCTTTTTTCCCAAAAAGCACTGTTGAGCAGATGAAGCTTGTCCAGCAGGACAGCTGGCACGCACTGCCATGTGAAAGCTGCGAGCGGCTGCAGGACCACGCTCACACCAAAGGCCAGAGCATTCATTTCCACCACCCGCCTTCCCCTGAACAAGCAAAGCCAGGTGATGCTGCTGCTGGGAGCACTCACCCTGGCTACTTGGCTTCCTCTCGGCTTCCCTTGCCATTGCTTTCCCCCAGTGCAGGGCCATTCCCTACCAAGCCAAGCCAAGCCAAGCCTCTGGGACCATGTGTTCCTTCCAAGGGAGCTGTTCTAAGCTCAGCCCAGTTTGGAAGTGGAGTATCCGAGTCCAAGGATGCATGTTACTACTCCTAGGCAATGCCCACAGCGAGCCAGCGAGTGACAGGTGTCATGGGAGAGGAAGGGAGGGGAGTGACACGAGGGAGAAGTGGGCAAACGGAGGGGTTGAGGCTGGCAGTGGTGACGGA
The DNA here is from genome assembly GCF_011386835.1 of Chrysemys picta bellii. Lineage (NCBI taxonomy): Eukaryota > Metazoa > Chordata > Testudines > Emydidae > Chrysemys > Chrysemys picta. The sequence continues at coordinate 24,620,325 of NC_088810.1, forward strand.
GCAGAGCTGGCTTGGGGAGGCTGAGCTAAGAGACAAGGGTGACAAGTGAGCCAAACACAGCTGCAGCTGGCTCTGTGGCAGGTGGGGAATGCAGTGCCCATCTGGAGAGCAGCCAGCCATACTCACAGGGAGCGCGTCACGCTGCCGCTGGTCACTGGGAACGGATGCCTTTTCCCACAAGCCAGAATGGGTGTGGGGCCCATGGTAGTCCGATAGCCCCAGAATCCCCCCCCCACCCCCCCCGGAAATGGGGTGGAACAAGCTGTCGCTGGGGGAGCTGTGCTGCAGGCTACCTGGCTCCAAGGAGCTTAAGGGGTGTGAACGTTCTGCAATGTGAAAAGGGTCCCTGTGCTCAGCACACCAGGGATAATTGTTCTGATGGGGGCAAAACATGTGGCCCCCTCAGTGGGGGAGCCGGCAACCTCACTGTGCTTCAGTCAGAAGCCCTGTGCCGAGCAGGCGCGGTGTATAAAGCATACTGATGGGTCGCTAAGCAACGCAAAGCCTTTTGAAAAACCACAACCCACCCCTGGCAACTCAGGGGGTTGGGAGGCAGCAGAGGAACGGAGCAGGGACCAAAAGGGCGGAGAAGAGAGAGCAGAGGGCTGTGAAATGCAGAGAGGAAAGGGAGGATGAATGGAGCTGGGGGAAAGCGACCAAGGGACGCAGCATCCCATGTGCCATGAATGTCGGGGTCCCCAGGTCACAGGTGCCCACAGCTCCAAAACCACCCCAATTAGCACTGCTGGGCCCTAAGTGCAACCTCAGCAGAGGCCACGGAGCTCGGGCTCCTGTGTTTAGTCCTAAAAGCAAGGAGCGAGTCTGCCGGCGCAGCCACACCAGCACGAGGCAGTGGTGACAGACACGCACGAGGATCCGGCTCCCCCACCCCCACCCCCACTCACTCACTCACGCTCTCTCTGTGTGGAGCTCTGCGCTGGCAGACACTCCCTGTATTGCAGCTGCCTCTAACGTAGCCACCAGATCTCCTGGCCGTTATGCTTGGGCAGCACTAGTACAACATGTCAAGTCATTATTCTGCGTTCTAACTGCCCCCTGCTCAGCAGAGTGTGTGTAGGGGGTTAGGGAGGTTGGTGGGGGCTGCTTGCCCTGCCAGCCTGTGTCCTGGCCCAATTCCATCCCCATTAATTGCATTTTGACACCTGCCTTTTCAGTTGGATGCAAAGTTATTCTGTATTTCCGGTCTGAAACAGTCATGTAGCATTGCTGCTTCTTGATGGATTCAGTGGGCCACCCTAAAGAGGGCTGCATTCCGGTCTCGGTGGCAGTCATAGTGCTCTGTAGTGACCGGGCGCCCCGCCCAGTCCAGGCACCTGGAAAGCAGATGAAAGGTCTCTTGCTCTCGGCAGCTTCATCTCCCATAACTTCCTGCCCGAGGTGCCAGGAGAGATCCTGAAGATTCCCCTACTCAGGCAGGGATATTGGAAGCACAAGCCACGCAGCTGAGGGGCCAGGCCACCCCTGAGTGGTGCTGCCATCCTGTGCACAGGTAGCAGTGCCGGGGGGTCAGGCAGCTGGGGGGAAGGCACCTGAGTGGGGGAGAAGAGGGTCAGGTGCCCCCCACTTCAAAGCAGAGGCTGCAGAGAGCCACTGAAAGGACCAGTGAAGGTCCCTGCAGTCCCTGGCACAGGTACAGCGGATTTTACCATCTCCATGGCAGGATGGGCTGCTTCAGGCACGAGCCTGCGTGTCAGGAGCTGTGGGTTCAGTTCCTGCACGATCTGGGGCAAATCACGTAATCCCTCTGTGCCGCCGTCTGTAAACGGAGAGAACAATCCTTCCTTTCTGCGTAGGGAGCACGCACAAGCCATCGGGATGGGGCAGCGCCATAGAGTGACCTGGGTCACTTGCTAAGCCGGGCTTATGTGAACAACATACATTTTAATATAACCAGATGCCAGGGCATACATCTCGGGATGCTGGTGCACTTCCGTGTCCTGGAAAGTCGTAGGGTCATGGAGATAACCTGAGCTGAACCTGAACTCGCAGTGCACTGCTGGCTGAGCGAGTCAACGTGATAGGGATGTGTAAACAGAAACACTGAACTGGACCAGGACCCTGTCTAGGGCATCAGTGAGACCATTCCTGGAACGCTGGGGGCAGGTCTGATGTCCACACTTCAAAAAGCATGTTGAAAAATTGGAAGGGGTTTATAAAGAGCTACAAGAATAATTCCAGGCCTGGAAAAACCTGCCTTACAGGGAGAGACTTCAGAAGCTCACTCTGTTTAGTATAACCAAGAGAAGATGAAGTGTTGACCCTGGTCTTTAAGTACCTACACGGGTGAAAAAACAGACTAGTCAATTATTGCTCTTTCCTGTGGCTGAAGCTGTAGCTAGACAAATTCAAACTAGAGTCTTTAAACAGGGAGGGAAACATTGGAACAACTTTCTTAGGAACCTGGTGGATTCTCTCCCTTGACATTTTTCAGTCAGGTCTGGCTGTCTTACTAAAGGACTGCTGTAGCTCACTCAGAAGTTATGGCCTGGAAACAGGAACTAGGAGCAGCTCAGACAAATCCCTGTCAGAGCTGGTCTAGACAATCCCTAGTCCTGCCATGAGCGCAGGGGACTGGACTAGAAGTCCTCTCAAGGTCCCTTCCAGTCCTACAATTCTATGATTAGTGGGTGAAATTGCAGGAGATCACTATAACCCCCTTTGGCCTTAAAGATCTAAGACTCGTGGCTGTTCAGGCCGTACACTCTGTCTCTCACTATGGTTCGTTCAGGCCCTAGCACAATATGGGCATGACCGTAATACAGTTATCATTGCCTGGGGAGCAAAAGCATAAGCCCAGGTTGCAAGAGAGTTTTAATGACCTAGAGCATAAGGTCAGTAGGACAGCGCCCAGCACGGGGGTGGAGGGACATTCCTTGATCGGGGTCTCTAAACACAGCTCTAATATCAATATTAGTCCCCTATTTTCACCCCTCTGATTTGCCAATAACGCCTTTCGGCCTGAAGCTCAAACTCCCCCAGCAGATTGCTCCTGTCAAACCGAGCCTGCGGACAGAACCCTGGCGTGAGGCAGTTGGCGACTGGGGCTTTTTGCACCTCTGGTGGCAGCAAACCCGCAGGGAGCTGATTCAGTGCTGCAAAGCAGTTCGGAGCACGTTTTTCTGTTGATAGTGGCTCGGTTCAGACCCCAAGGATGTGATGTGATAGCACTGAACAGAGTGCTAACTCCAACAAGACATCAAAGGTCAAGCTGTGTTCTCAGGCCCTAGGCTAGGCCGCAGCAGCACAAAGGGGATTTCACCAGGGCCGAGTACTGGGTCCTCCACGACCTCTCTAGGTGGTTACGTCTGTGCTCGCTTCTGGCCCGCACTGGCAGAGAAAACCCTGGCGCGCCGTCTGTACAGACCAGGTTAAAGGGAGAACGTGGTTTCCTGGTGTTTTACAGCCATTGCCGGGCATAGCTGCTCTCGCTCTGCTAGCGATATGCATGAGCACAGCTCTAAGCGGGGTTTGGTTTGGTTGGTAACAGGTTCCAGGAATCCAGACTGAGGCTCCCCTTTCCCAGTGCACCCGCCCCCTGGGGTGACAGCGACCCAGGGTACAGCCAGTGAAGTGAATCTGGGCAGGACCGTCTGCCCTAGGAAACTCCATCCTTTCCTTGCATGGCAGTAGCAGCGACTAACCCAAAGCGGGGCTGTGCAGGGAGGGACAGCACCATCTGGACATGGCAGTGCAAAGCACAAGCTGTCGATCTGCTGACTCCACACTGACACTGGGCTGGAAGCGAGGAGGCCAGAGCTACCCAAGCACAACGGGCGGAAGATGGAATCTGCCCAGCCGGGGAAGAGGCGCTGAAGAGGTGCAGCTGGAAGGTGTCGCCTGTCTCTCCCTCAGCAAACTGGAGAACTGAGTAGCTTTGGCAGGTGCTTTGCGCTACTGAAGCGGTGCTGCAAGCGCTCTTCCCACGGGGCTCCAGGAGAGAGCAGCACTCGCATTCCTGCCCAGTTCCCACCGGGGAGATCCCGACTGCCTGCACTGCGCAGAGGTGAACGGCAGCTGTAGCACCGCCATCGTCTGCACCAGCCCTTTGGAAAGGCGGTACGCTAGTGCATGAATGACGAGGTTCTGGTGGCGGACTGGCCTGCGGTGGGCAGCCAGCTGTGACAGTACTTTGCCCAGCTATGGGGTCTTTCGTCTAGGGCTTCATCTGCAAGTATTGATTAGACCTCGCAATGCGAGGACCCGTCTGCCTACCCTGGGGTGCACAGCAGCACAGGGAGCGGAGGGCCCTTGGCCAGGTGGTGACCAGCCGTGGGGAATATCCTTGAGGGCTTACACACGGGGAGCTTAGTCTGGTTCCTTACGTCAGGGCTGGGCTGGTCCTGGTGCCGGTGCCATGTCCCCGGCTGTGTCTCTGGGAGTTAGGAGAGGATTTTGTGACACAGCCTCCATGTATGGGACCAGAACTGAGAGAGACGTGAATGCTACGGAGGGGGCTCTCCGCTGCCCAAACAGGATGTGCCACTCTGCCGAGCAATGACCAGCTTGCAAGGGCGAAGGCTGGGCAGCGAGCAAGGGCTTCCCAAGGAAGAGAGAGACCCAAAGATCCAAGGGAAAGGGGGGGAGTGGAGAAGCAGCACTGGGGTGGTTTGAGCAGGAGGCCGGGAGTCAGTGCAGAGGCCTGCGTGCAGGTGGCCTGCGAGTCCTCAGAGCGCATCTCCTGACCCCTCATTGGCAGCCCTGATCCTCCTCGCAGACTGACTGCGCTGCTCTCCCGCTCCATGATTTCCCCAGCCCACATGGGCTGGACAAGTTCATCTCAGGGGGAAGGGAGCTGGCCCCAGGCTCCCAATAGCATGTCTAGCCCTGCCAGCCAGAGCCAGTGTCATTGTTAGGCAAATGGCAGGTGCAGGGCAAACAAGGCTGCTGAGAGTCCTTCTGAACAATTAGCTACTCTGGCCTCCTAGTGCTTTTCTCGCCGCTCTGCGTCAAACAGCCCCTGGCCCCCAGCAGCGCAGAGACAGAGCCAGGGCCATGCGCCACCGACTAGGCAGGCTGAGGACTGCCAGCTTTTGAGCCTCTGGCCTACCCCATCCCCTCCCTGTCTGTCCGTCCATCAGGTACTTCCAGGGGCGCCTTACCATAGTGCCGGAGTATCTCGCAGTGCCTGTGCTCCCTGCGCCCCTGCTCTTCTCTCCCTGTGTGTCCGTCCATCCATCAGGTACTTCCAGGGGCGCCTTACCATAGTGCCGGAGTATCTCGCAGTACCTGTGCTCCCTGCGCCCCTGCTCTTCTCTCCCTGCGGCAGGGGCTGTTTGGCCCAGCACCTGGCGCTGCGAGGTCCCGATCTGCCGGGCTCCTGGCAATACAGCTAACCCAACCATTGCCTCTCCCTCCACACAGCTAGATCTCACCCTTGTCTTGGCTGTCTCTCTGGCCTTGACAAATGCAGTCTGCCCTGCTCAGAGCCAGGCAGAGACCATTTTCCTAGCCTGTCCCTCTCCCCAAGTCACTTCGCTCTCACACCCCACGCAAGCGGCTGCTTTTCACTTTCCAGGCCCTTCCCCACCTGCCTAGCCTCTCAGTCACTACTGAGCTTTTGAAGCTCGCCTCTGATTGGCCCATAACACCAGCCTCCGGTGCCCATTTGTTACATTTTCAAACAAGCCACTTTGAACTTTCTCCTGCGCTGCCCTCACGGGTGGGAGGACACCCCCAGAGCCGCTTCTGCACCCGCCTTCCAGTCCCGCTGCCAAACTCTCCTTTGCTGCGATGCGCACAAAGCACTGGACAGCCATTCGGCTGCTGGTGTGCAGAGTCCAGGGCCTGGCATGCTGACCAGCACTGTCTCACTGTTCACTTGTGATCCCGTCTGCCTGGCTGCAGCCCTCTGGTGTCTCTTGGCTTATACGTGGGTTGGGAGCTCCTTGTGGCAGGGACTGTCTTTTTGTTCTGTGTTGTTCAGCTCCTAGCGCCAGGGGGGTCTGGCCCCTGACTAGGGCTCCTACAGTAACAATACAGCAGAGGTGGAAACCTTCCAGAAAAGGTTTTCAGGTGATAAGAGGCCAGAGACTCCTGGGCCGTGGAGGGAGGCTGGGGAGTGGCCGGGAAATGGCCTCTCAGCTGAACGGCAGGCAGGAGCACTGCCAGCAAGTTTTGCCCGTCCACAGTCAATGCCACGCAGCCGGTCTTAAAGAGACGCCTGCAGGGAACTTTTCTCTCCACCGTCTTACAAACATGTCCAATGCACCCAGCTGTGCCCATCTGCCTGCTCCCTGCTAGCCTCACCGCTTCCCCTTTCTGTCCACCGCTCAGTCCGTTTTCTAGGGCTCCCGTAGTTGCTGAGGGCCCTCAGGCAGCAGCCCTGCCTCAGTTGCCCTACTTGTAGGGGCATGAGGCTGTGCAAGTCTTGACAGGGAGCTGGATCGAGGGTGGAGCCTCTGCCCCCTGACATGCCTCGTCACTGCTTGGACAGATAGGGTGCTACCCGGAGAGCAGAGGGATATGAACTAGCAGCAAGAACAAAACAGGTTCAAAGCGACAGCACTAGAGAGCAGGGCACCAGCAGCGGCAGCTTATGTGCCTGGAGTCAAGGAAAAATCAGCAGGTAGTTCCCTTATCCGTGCCCACAAAGTGCTCAGTGCCTAATTGCTGCCTGGCAAGCTGTGGCACCGTGGGTGTCTGACTCACCCGGGGACAGCCTGCCTCTCCAAACCTGTCGCTGTCAGACCAAGCCTCCGGGAAAGCCGCTGAGCTCAGCCCCACGTGCTAATTCCCACTTGGAAGGGTTTAATTAGGAACCTGCATGGACAGATCTTTGCCGTGCTGGGAGAGGCTGGGGAAATGCCAGGCGTGCCCTGCAGGATGCCAGCAGCTGTCAGTCCCCCTCCTGTGTCATGACTAATATAATCCGGCTGTCAAGCCACATCTCTGTTCTGGCCCCAGAACAACGCGGAGAGCATTCGTGACCCCCGTAACCTCCCTCTGCCTGCAGGCGGCCTAGCGGGGTTGTGAGAATGAAAAGCCCAGAAGGAGACGTATCCCTACACCCTCTCCCCCACTCCCTCTCCCAGGCTAGGAGTGCACTCACTGCCCCACATTCACACCTCGTACAGGGCTGTCTCCACAGCAACCTCGAGAGATGTGCACAAATCCCAGCGAGATGCTCGCCCAGAGCTGCTGTGTAACCGTGTTGTCATGACAGTTGCTCTCAGCGAAGCGAGAGTGAGAGCCCGGGCATTGGGGCTTGGCAAGTTATTTTGCACCTTCTGAGTTTCCAGCAGCTCCCCCTGCACTATTCCACAGGAGACTGGCCATCGGAGCCAGCCCGGCCTTCGCAGGTGAGCGGAGTCACCCCAGCTGCCCGCACCTCTCCCCCAGATACAGTTGAGGACACTGGGAACCATTCTCTCCTTCTGACACTTGTGTGACTTGGTGGATAGGCTCTGCCCATTGTCAAACCCTGACCGGGGGGGGTCTGTCATCCTGCCAAGGACGACAGGGGAGCCTGGCATGGCAGAATGGGGCTGCTGGTGAGAACGGAGAGGCCTGGGAGCACGGCATGCACACAGCCTCCCTGGGACAGGAGCACTGAATCCTGGCAAGGTGGCCCTCCGTTGGGTACTTTGGGAAGGCACTGCCTACAGAAACCTGGGTTTCCATTTTCAGGCAGCCACTAATTTATTTTCACTGGCCTGGCCTGTGCCCGCTGGCCGGCATACCTGGACCCCACGATCCCAGGGGCAGAGGGGGTGTTGGATAGCCAGCTGGCCGTGCTTGCACAGCACCACACCCCCATCCCCTGGGTTTGCTCACATGGCACCAAGGACACCCGCAAAGCACTCGGCTCCTGCATCCTGCTCCCTGGGTACGTCTACACTGAAGAGACCCCCATGGCAGTGAGTCCCAGAGACTCAGGCTCACGCTCCGGGGCTAACCTTACCAGTGGAGACCCTCCTCCTTTGCTAGGGGCCAGCCCAAGCAGGATCCTCACCCTGTAGTGAAAACCCAGTCAGCGGACACAGGCCCTGCGACTAGCTGCCCTGGGGTTTGTTTGTGCAGTGCAGATGTACCCCAGAGGCTCAAGGGGTGCCTGTCTTAGGGAGGGAGAGTTCTGTACGGAGCCCACATCATCAAGTCAACCCTTCATCTCTGGGGGGCCTTAGCATTGCTGAGCCCCTCTCCAGGGCTCTAGACAGCTGTGGGAAGACGGGAAGGGTTCCATCTCCTCCCCTTCCTGCCCTGTGCGGAGGGCAGCATGCCACTCGCTGCTCCAAGGAGAAAGCTGGTTCATCCCACCTCTGGCTTACCTCTCGCAGACACGGACCGTCCAAGCGGCGATGATCCACAGGGAGATGCTGAAGACCAGCAGCACGGTGCCGGGGCAGATGGTCATGAGAGTCTTCATGACGAAGCGTGTGTTGAAGTTGATTTTGTTGAGCGCCCCGATGCTGCGTGACGAGGCATCAGTGAAGAGCTTGCTGTGCAGCAGCATGACCCGGGCAATCAGGTACAGGCGGAGGAACATGGGGATGGAGAGGATGATGTCCACATCGGCCTCTGCCCGTGAGGGTGTGTAGGAGAAGGCCAGACGTGCTGTCCAGAAAAATTTGTACTCCCCAGGGATGGGGTGTATGGCACAAACCAGCATCTCCAGGCTGATGTAAAGGATGCGCTCATAAGTCATTGCTATCCGCCAGTCATCGGCGCCGTTGTCGATCACGAAGAGCTAGCGGGATGGAAGGCACGTGATTAGAGACAGCACCCAGTTAGCGACACCCTGCCTTCCTTCCCATGAGCTACGCTGCAGGGCCCGGCCCCTGGGAATGGAGACCGCGGGCAGAGAGTGAGGGAATTCATACTGGCTATGGTACACGGTCCAGAACCCCAACGTGAGCCCTGCCCCAAAGTGCTCACAGTCCAAAGAGCGGGAGGGGAAACAGAGGGGAGGCAGTTTGCCCAACGGCAGCAGTAGGAACAGGACCCAGGTGTCCTGACACTGTGTCCAGTGCCCGAGCTGCCCCTTTTAGACACAGTCTTTCTTGGCTTGACTTGTAGCAGCTGCCCCCATGAAGCCCCAGGACTCACGTTCTAATCCTACCGCTGACACCAACCCCCCTGCTAATGCTTACTCAGGCAGGCAGTGCCGCGGGAATCGTGTACGTGACAACAGCACAGATGGGCAGGATCTGGCCCGTAGCTTTTCATCTCCATCCTTGGGCACCTGTGGCGCGCGGCAGTAACACGTGCTCACTTAGCCCTGTCTGATTGGAGCAGCGCGTGCCGGAGCCGGCTCAGCAGCAGGGTCCCTGCAGTCAATAACGCAGGCTGGAAGGAGGGTCTGTAGGGAACCGGCTGAATTGCTACACTCCAGCATGGGAGAGCGTTTGTAAACTCCAGGGCAAGTTCAAGGTCAGGTTTCTCCCGTGGGGCCCACAGACTGGAACCTGGCTTAGACGAGGTTATTTATCCCAGGAACAGAACCCTCCGGGGAAAAGCTTTCCCTCTCCTGCTCTCGTCTCTGCATTTCTCTGCCTATCACAGGTTCACGCAGGCACACTGGGGGGGGGGGGGGAGAGACGAGACACACTTCTCCAGCTGCTTTAAAAACTAAACAGAGGGAGCGGAGGCTCCACACCAGGGTGGTAGAAAGACCTGTCTGCCTTAGAACAAGGCTTTGAGCAGAGGCCAGGCACAGGGAGAGTCATGAGCAAGACAGCCCCATGGAGAGGGGGCCGGCAGCCCCAAGGCACTTAGGTGAGCTGCATGCCAGGGCCAGATCTTTGCAGGCTGCCTTGGGGGGGATACTGTCTGGCAGAGCCTGGCCTGGGAACGGTAATAGCCACCTGCCGGGCAGTGGTAAGGGGCTCAGTTGGTTTGGAGGCAGGGAGTGGCTCATACAGCTTTTCAGCTGGCCCCATTTGGGGAGGGGCAGCCCATCTGTGCATGTGGCATGATGGGACTCGGATACCGGCAGTCCTAGTGGATGCTGCGGTAGGAACCACTGGATAAAAGCTCTGGGGATTAGCAGGGGCCAACCCAGAAAGAAATGGAGATTGTGGTCTGCGCCCTGCACCTTTGGCTTGTAAATGGAGGGACAGAGCGCTGTACTCGGAGCGCAGGGCCTGCCTCACCGGTCTCAGGGCCCTTCTCCCCCCAGGCCCCTTGCATTGGACACTGGGCATAGCAAGAGCAACGCCCTGCACTGACGAGCTCCGGACAGGAGGGGAACCAGAATCCCAGGGAGGGCAGGTGACTCGTGCAGGGCCACCCAGCAGGTCAGTGGCAGAGCCAGGAACAGAAGTCAGGTGTCCTGGCTCCCAGCCTTGTGCCTTATCTAGCCGATGCTGCCTTTCTCAAGTGCACAGCAGAGCCTGCAGGGGCCCAGGGCCAACCCCGGGCTGCAGAGCTCAGGCGGCCGCAGTGCTCTCAGTCAGCCTGGGAAATGCCTGAACGGCCTTCCACCGAGCGTGAGGTGGGGCTTTGTCCAGCCCCCTTTGCTCTCAGGGGCCTCCCCTGCCAATGAATTTGTTGCTCACGCTGGGCCTTAGAATGGCCCAGCCCCCTGTGCAGAACCTGGCATCACCCGCTTCCACGCTGAGCATCACACTGTCAATTAACATGACTGAATGGCCCCTTAAAGGCCCCCTTGCTCCTAATTGCTGATGGACGGGAAAATCAGAGCAACACAATGGGGCAGCCAGCTTTTCAACTGCACCATTAAACACCCAGGCACCCTGCTGTAAGGAAAGATCCCATCAGGTTCCCATAGCAACAGCAGGTTTATCCTGGGCCAAGCAGTAAGGAAGCAGGGTCTCCTTGGCTTTGAAGGTCAGGCTGGCTTGCGCTGGGGACACCGCACTGGAAAGCACCAGGGCTGGCTCCTGCAAACCCTTGTTTATCTGCATAGCTCTTGCTCCCAGGGGGTTGTGAGTCCTGGGCCCGCAGGCTGCGTACGTGGGGCTCCCATGGGGCAGTGCATTATTGTATTCATTAAGCACTGACCATCACCCAGCTCCATAAGACACGCAGAGGGAGACTTGGTCTCTGCTCCACAGAGCTTACACTCAAACCACTTCTTCAGCTCCTTTTTGCTAAAGTAAAGGCCCAGTTTGCCCCCATCACTGCCTGGCTCAGCAGAGCTTTGGAAAGACGCTAAGGCTAGGAGTCCTAGCAGGGGCGGCTCTATGTATTTTGCCGCCCCAAGCACGGCAGTCAGGCGGCTTTCGGCGGTGCGCCTGCGGGAGGTCCGGCTGGTAATGCGGATTCGGCGGCGTGCCTGCGGGAGGTCCGCCGGTCCCGCAGATTCGGCGTACCCGCCGCCAAATTGCCACCGCAGCTGCGGGACCGGCGGACTCCCACAGGCCCGCCGCCGAAGGCCACCTGACTGCCGCCCCCACAGCAACCGGCAGGCCACCCCCCACGGCTTGCCACCCCAGGCACGCGCTTGCTGCGCTGGTGCCTGGAGCCGCCCCTGAGTCCTAGGCATGACAGCCAGGCTGGCTGCTAGCTGCGTCTCAGGGGGCAACATCGAAGGGGTTCCCAGACTGACAGAGCGAGGACAGCGGCAGCACAGAGATGTCTCTGGGCTCAGACAGGTCAGCCAAGCAGGAGTCTCCTCCAACCACTGACCCCTAGACTGGAGAATGTACTAGAGAACAAACCTGCACAGTGCTGGGGGGAAGGGGATGGGAACTCCTCGGGCTTTTCCATCCCTGGTTTGTGATTCCTAGCAGCTCTGTGGGAAAGACGGCACGCCAGCCGCTGTTAGTCACTGACAAACAGCTCTCTAGCGTGGAGAATTAGGCTTGCCAGAGTCTCAGACTGGAGTCGTGTTCGCTGAGGCGTCACCCCCTCCCCTTTCACTTTAGTCATACCGATGTTACAGCACTGGGGAGTGAGGGGGGGCGCTGAGCTCAGGGGAGCTGGGTGGGTCTCCCACTCTCGCCAGCCACATAAGTAATTAGAGCCCCCCAAAACTTGCAGTCTAAATAAAGACACAGGGTCAGAGGGGAGCAAGGAAGAGACTGTCCTAGGTCCTGCAGCAGGCAGCTCCGAGACCAGATCTCAGGCCTCCTGGCCACTGGATTCCCTTGAGCAGATCCCGGAAGATACTGGCTCCCACGTGACCAGGACCCCACTTGCCCAGCCAGGGACAGCACCTTATACCTGCTCTGCCTGGGGCTGGGTGTGAGCATCCTTTGTGGGGGAACAAACCCACAGGCTGACCCACCCAGCTCCTTGGGCTCTTTTCCCTGGTCTGTTTGGAAAGCTCCGCGGCTTGTAGCTGAAGCAATTGTTTATAAAAATGCTTCAAACTGCCAGGACGATGCTCAGGGGTGTGAGCAGCTGACAGCCCCTTCCTTCCTGCAAAGGGTATTACAAATAAACAAGCAAAGGAAATAGCCCAAAAGCTGCTTGCCTCCTTGTGCAGGAAAGGGGGGGATGCTTTCATGTTTGTTTGTTGTAACCTTACCGCACCAGCAGAGAAGTGAAAAGGGGGTGTGTGTAAAGTTCCCTCCAGCATGCACACTGGGAGTGCACCATTGCTACCGGGGTTTCCATGGAAACCACATCCAAAGTCCAGCCATATCCAATTAGGCTTCCCCAGGCTTGCCGCCAGGGAAAGGCGCGAGCGCACTTGCCCCAGTGGCTAGGAAACAGTGATGCAGCTGGAGAACGCAGCAAGAAACCCAGGGGAAGGAAGAAACACTGTTAAGAAGCACAGGCCTGCACCCATCGGTGTGGGAGAAGTTCCAGTTAGGGCAGCTCTGGCATTTGCTGCCACTTCCTGCGTGCCCTCTTACAGCTGGGGATTCGAGCACGCCGCAGCGTGTCACAGGAGCGCAGGCCTGGCTCCTACAGGACTCCTCAAGGGACGACTTCTCCTTAGTGCTCAGGGCAGGGCTGTTGAGAGGAGCCCTTGACTTCACTCTCAGGGATATGGGGCCATAGACATGGGCAGCTGGGCACATCCTTTCGAGCGGACATTGCAGCGCACGTGTCTGCGTAAAGATGGGACTTTCAGCACGATGATAGCTGTTGTACACCCCATCCGGGCTGTCTGCCTCGTTCAGAGCCCGGCTCCCCTGGGACCTTCCTGCACGCTGTCCTCCATCTCTGCCAGGGTACAGGCACTTCCGCTTGGGCAGCCCGGAGCCAGCTCCGGGGGCTCTGACCCTCCGAGTGTTTTACACCTAAATCAGTCACAGACAAGCCCTTTCCGAAAGCCAGCCCTGCCACATACCTGCTCGCCTTCCGCACAGCACGTAGCAGGCTGAGCCTGTGAGGAAGACATGAAGTTTGCTCAACAGGCACCAGGAACCACCTTTAGAGCAGACACAATCCACGTGCTGAGGGGTTGGATCCTGCTCGGTTAAAGTCAAGGGGAGCAGAATAGGGCCTATAGGTCTTGTGTGCAGAGGGGATCGGTCCCGATTTCAGACATTCATGGCCACCCCCATACAAGCCTCTAGTGCAGAGTTAACTGCTATTAGCCTTGATTTGGTAGGTGCAAGCTACCCTGGTTTCAAGCAGGGTTCAGCTCCACTGCTGCCCTCAGCAGGGGCTTTGCCAGTCTGCGGTGGTGCAGCTGTATGTTGGGCCAGTCCCCACATGGCCCAGGCCTTCGAGAATGCACACGCTGCTTTAAGCGCTCCCAGTTCTGCAAAACCCTTCAGCAGATGCTTAATTTTAAACACAAGAGGGCACCGCTGAATCTGCTCCCCTGTTCCTGGTTAGCTCTCTGGCTTAGTCTGCTGGGGGAGGCAAAGCAGGATGGGGTTCAAAGGCACAAGGGCAGTTTGGCACCCAACTCCCTTTGGAAGCTGGGCAGCTCTCCCCCACGTGCGCCGTTGAAAATCTCCTCCTTACGTTCTCACCTACAGGTCATGGAAGACGGAGGCGCGCTGTGGGGCCACGAACAGTGATGTTGGCCATGTGACTACAATGCCACACACACTTTCTCTCTCTCTCTCTCTCTCTCCTGCAGCAGCAGGCTGAGAAATCCATTTGCAGTTGCCGAACGAGTGCTAATTAATGAGACCGAGAGGCAGAAAATGGGAGAGGATTCCATTTCCCTTTCCCGTGCCTGGCCACAAACCAAAGAGCCGTGCTTAAGGCAAGTTCTCCTTCTGCTGATCGCGGGGACGCGGCTCCCACTCCCAGCCAAAGCTCCAGCAATTGCTCCCCACCAGCCTACCAGTTACTATCCGCTACGGTTAGAGCGGAGTTAAAACCCAGGGACCAAGGCTGGAGTGCACAGTTGGACTCCAGCCATACTGCTGTCTTGATCCTTCCAGAGAGCCTGGGCAGCGGGGAAGGGCCCTCGGTCCGTGCCCTTCCTCGGCGTGCTTGGAACACGATCTGCATTGCGTCGATTGCGCCGAGTTCTCACACCTTGCTCATCAGCAGGGCGGTGGGAATAAAGAGAGGCCTTCCCCCATGCAGGAGGCTGGGGGTACTAGCCCCACAGCACCCCTAGCCCACCACCCAGCCACATCCTTACAGGAGTGCTATGAGACAGGCACTATCATTAACTGCCAGAGGCCTGAGGAGCCAGCAATGATCCTTGCCCACTGCACAGTGCTGGGGGGAAGGGGATGGGAACTCCTCGGGCTTTTCCATCCCTGGTTTGTGATTCCTAGCAGCTCGGGGGGGGGGGGGGGGGGGGGAGGGGGAGCACTGCCAGCTCTCCCTGTAGTTGGCTTGCCTAACACTTTCCATTATAAAAGATTCTTTTGTCCTTTTCTATGAGAAGCTGTAACATCTCCATTGTTTGCAGCAGGCCTTTGAAATTGGGCAGGGACAAAGCCTTGACACTGGCATCCTGCCTTTTGCTAGTGCCAGGCAATTCCAGCCAGCTTGGGCTGAGTTCTAAACTCTTTAAAAAGTCACCATTACCCTTCTCTCACTTGCGCTCCTCAGGCAACACTGACCGCCAACGCTCTACAAAGCTGGGCCCACGCCCTGGCCAAAGCAGCAGCAGCAGCACCCCCTGCACTTGGAAGCCGGGGTGAAAAGAAGTTTGGGCAAGTCCCCGCCGCGCTCTCTGCCTCAGTTTCCTGATCTGGAAAATGAGTTACCTAGGGAGCCACGATGCTTACGTGGTTAATGTGCATCCAACCTGGGGAGAGGGGAAATGATCGTGTTTGTTCCAAGTGTTAGTAATCGTATGAGGAGAGGCTGCCCACAACGAGCACCTCAGCTGGCCGTGGCCAAGGCCTGCTCCTTGGGTAGCACGGAGCCCACACGGGATAAGAGAGGCCCAGCACTGCCATTTGTGTATTCTACACACCCCACCCTCCATTGGCAGGGGAAGGGAAAGGGGGCCCTGCTGTTCTCTCCCCCCAATGCCTCTATTCCAGGCCAGGTTCTGGGTCAGCTGGCAGCCCATTCTGCTCAAGCACTGATCGCTCGGCCCTGCAGAGTGAGGTAATTGGTTCATTGGCATTCTCAGCCTGCAAGCCATTAGCTGAGAGCGAGAAACCCCAGTCCCTGTAGGAGAGGAGAGTCTCTTGCCTTTGCTCTTGGAAATCAGTGCACATCTGCTTCCTGCACTGGGCGTCCCTGCATGGGGGCTGGGGGAGGGAGCAGCAGACAAGCTTCACCCCATGTGACCCAATGAAGTCAGAACAGGGCCACTGCCAAATTGGCAGCTCCACACAGCCTGCCAGCCAGGAGTCCCTGATGACACTGTCTCAAGAGAGGTAGCATCAGGCCCCTCCATTCAGTGCAACGTCTTCCACAGTACTGGCTTGAATTAGGAAAAGAAATGGGTCCCTGCCTAATTGGGTTTCAGACCCCCCAGTAGAGAAGGGACATGGCAGTATCCCAGTCCTCAGCCAACCTGTGCCCATGCCCTGGAGTTTGCTTGGCTGAGGCCTGGCTCAGCCCCGCCCCCCACTGGAAACGTGCACCCCCCCCCAAACTGCTGGCCCAGCCAGGCCAATGTTCAGCACATCCTGATCGTTTTACCGGAGGTAGCTGGAGGTGAAGCAGCTTCATGTGACTAAACAGAGCAAGCAGTTATGGACAGCCTAATCTCCCCAGCAGCTGCCTTCAGCCTTAAAGCTGCTGCCGTCCCACCCCCCCTCGTCTGCTCTCGTCTAAAAGGAGTCCAACAACAGAGAGCGACATTGTCCTCTCACCTGCACGCCCAGGTCTGCACTGAGGGCAGTGAGGTCACGCTGATGGCAAGAGGGGAGGCAGAGACGGTCTCACACCAGCTCTGTGCAGTATCTGGCCCACTTGGCTGGGGCCTCTCGCTGTTACTGGAACGGAAGTAACACTTGCCATCAGCCTCTCCTAAGGCGAGACCAGGTTCCCTTGTCTGCAAAGGTCACAGGCACCAGGCCAACTCTCCTTCTGACGGAAGGAGAGATTCTATGGGAGCCAGGACGGGGCCCTGGGGAAGGTCCAGTCCCTCAGGAAGCAACCGGAAGCACCCACAGCCAGTATCCTCATCTGCTCCACCTGCTCTCAGCCCCTCGTGAGCAACAGGCTCAGTCAGGCACAGGAGACGGGGAGGTGGAAATGCTCACACCTTGGCCTCGCCTGTCCTTTTCCTCATGCCAGTGGTGGTGGCTGGGTGCGGTGCTGTGCTGTGCTGGCGGGAGACGCTCGCTGTTCAGGAAGCCGCTCATCCTCACTTTGTTAACTTCGTAGGAGTGGAGCAGCAAACGGCCCTGAAACCAGAGGCTCAAGTACTCCCAAGTTCCCTAACGTGGCTCCGAGCTTACTCCATCCATGCCTGCGGGCAGCTCACCCATGGGCTGGAGGAAGGGCTCAAAGTCTTTCTCCAAGAATAATCACGTGTCCTCATTCATCTCCTCCCATTAGGTGTTCATTCAGGCTTAAGCTCCCCTTCCTCCCCCAGCCGTGTTCCATCCCAAACCTGACTTAAAGGGTACAAGGAAAATTCAGCCTCAGCCTCTGGATGCAGTGTGCCGCCGAGGCTAGTGCCCCATCCTGCGCTCCTGAAGTTAGCGTCTGGCTGCTAGGCCCTTCCTGGGGCTGGCTGGCAGTGGTGCTGAACCAAGCCCCATGGCCTGAGCTGGGCTCCTCTAACCCCGTTACACCTGCTGACAGGGCAGGGGCTCACCTCAACCCCCGGCTTCTCGAGACAGAGAGAGCACTTGGTCCTGTGTCCGGCTGTAGCTGCCTCACTGAAGCCACCTTCACCCCCGGTCTGGCTGTGTGTGCAGACAGGCACAGCCCATGGCACCGGCGGAGCTGAGTCCCAGGCCAGACAAGGCCTGAGAGCAGAGCTGTGCTGCCTCCAGGGCAGGCAGGCAGGGTGCGACAGACCCTTCAGGGCCAGGCAAGCGCTCAGCAGGTCCAGGGGCTGCACCGAGGCCTTGTCAGGGTTACAGGAACTGGCCCATCCCTAAAATGCTGGATGTGGCACAGGTCCCCTAGATGGTGTAGATCAGTATAACCATCTAAGCCAAAGAAGTGCCACCAATTTACACCCACTGAAAATCTGGCCCAGACACTCCCCCTAAGTTTGAAGACATCCTCGCTGGGAACACGAGCTAAGCCCTTGCCGCTCGGCCACTGACTGATTCTGGGTTTATCTAGCAGGACCTGCCCCACGTGTGGTTATGGGGTGACAGTTCTGTGCTTCTCCACCCAGTGAGAGCCCATCTCGTTTCCAAAGGGGAATGGCATTGTGCAGTCAGCACCCCGTAGGACAGTAGTGTCAGTCTGGGACGGGGAGCAGGAATGTCTCAGCAACACCCCCACCCCCATTCTCGTTCTAGCTGGGCCTTAGCGCTTTCCACTGCCCAGTTCCACCAGGGTCGGGTGCTTCCTTCCCTCATTTCCCAGAGTGCCAGCGCCTCCTCCCCCCACCCCCTCGGAATGGCCTGGTCTTTGCTGACAGCTCCCAGACACAGACAAACAAGGCTCCCTCCCCAAGCAATCACACACGGGAGGCGCATGTGCCGCTCTGCAGCCGGATAGGGATAGCTCAATCCAAACTGGCCAGGCTGGGGGAGTGCTGTAATATATCACACACGCAAACTGACTGACAAACAGCCGGGGCTGGAAGGGGGGCAGCGCATTCAGCACCATCCCACTAGAGTGCAGCTCCCCAGTCTCTCCCCCATTGTTGGGGCACTGCTCACTAAGCAGAGCAGGGGAGGGGCAAGGGTGGCTAACCCCAGGCCCTGAACACTCTGCAGGCTCCTGGCAGGGTCTGCTGTCCCCAGGCTAGCCAATCCCCTCAGGTGTATCTGCATTATACCCCTGTCACTAGGCTGCAGCGGAGCTCAGGGCTGTATGTACAGAGAGGGAGAGAGACCCCACCCTGCCCTAGGAGCTCACAGTGTGAATACACAAGCCCGAGGGCAAGAGAAAGGAAAGGGGATGGCTGCCCTTCTACAGCCGGGAGATCAAGGACCAGGCCAGCTTAAGACACGGATGTGCACAGCGGGTTGAACGTTGCAGCCTCAGTGCCTGGTCCAATGTGACAGAGGGCTGCACCAGAGCCAGGAGCTGAACCCAGCTCTGCCCCCTCCAGTCTAGCGCCACATTCACAAGCCCCTTCTCTGTCCCCTTGGGCTGCCATGCTAGCGGCCTCGGAGCATCAGAGAGGAGAAGGACCCTTAGATCATCTAGTCTGACCTCCTGCATAAGCCACTTACAGATGTTTGCTCCCTGTGCATCATCCCAAACAGCCTAGACTGCCAACAAATCCTCCAACCCTGTCCCACTTCAACGGAGCCGGAAACTCCCTGCTGGGAGCTAGGGGCCTGACCTGCACCAGTGAAAGGGTTAAAGTTACACACCCTGGAGCCAGGGGAAAGGACCAAACTGGCTCCTGGGGCAGGGAGAGGGGAGTTGCTTACTAAAATAAAGAGGCAGCGGAGCATACAGTTGACCACAGGGCACGGCCTCGAAGCAAAATAAGATGGCATTATTCATACAGCGAAACCATCACAAAGAAGAGGGGAGCTGGTGGGAGTGAGAAAGCTGAGTGTGGGAGGAGACAGGCATGGAGAGAAAGTAAGGTAGGCAGGGAGGGAGTCCCTCCAGCTGACAGGGTGGAGGGGCAGTTGGGGATGCGTTGTGTCTCAGACAGTCCAGGACTGACTCCTCTTTGCTGATGCGTTCTGTAAAAAGCATTATGTGCAATCAACATAAACCACAATGAACGATAACAACAGGGTGCGTACCAAGCTGGTGGTGTTTGCATGAGAGGCCCCACCCTATCGGCAGGCGCTAAAAGGGTTAAGGGAGGTCCGCTGATTCCCTGCTGATGCAGGGGGAGGTGACAAGAAGAGATTTGGGAGTAGCGCATTAAAGAGGGGGAATCTAGGGGGTGGGCTGGGCAGTGCAGAGGGAGGATCTTCAGGAGCACCCAGGCCTCAGGAAAAGGTCTGAGCTGAGCTTTACGGTACGATTCAGTTTTTTTGAAAGTGACTAACCGCCAGGAAGGGGGGTTGATTTGGACCCTACCCAATGTCCTGATTTTGTTTCAGAGCGAAGGGGAGAGGCACCGATTCACACCATCATCCCCCAGATTTGTAATTTCCAAGCCACGGTCTTTACGAGGTGTGGTATGGTGCGACCCATCCTGGGCAGGCTGAGCAGGGATCCCGGGCCCTCCCGAGGTGATCGTATGCCCCTGTAGGAAGAGCTGCTAGATGGAGATGTGAGGCGAGGCACGTTCCAGACAAATTACCTTAGACAGAGGGAAAAGCAGGAGCCCTTGGATTAGCATCCACGGAAGCTTTCGGGAGGAACATCCCTCCCGTAACTCTCTATGCCACTGGCATTTGCATTAATCTCCTTAACCTGTTGCCACAACTCCCTCATGGTCCACTCTGCTAAGGCAATGTCCTTTGTACCCTTGCAGCACTGAACTTCTTACCATGTTCTGGGCGCCAGCCCAGCCTCTCCAGCTACCTGGCACCTCCTGAGGGGTGCACCTCAGACCGGCACGCCCAGGGAGCCAGCTGCAAAGCACTGATTGAGGGGCACTTACTGCTCCTCAAACTCACTCTGCTGAAGTGCACGAAGCGGGATCTGAAGAGGCCCCAGCAGCTGTCAGGGCTGCAGATTCAGTTATCAGTGTCCACAGCGAAAGGCAAGGCCGGGTGCCTGGGGAGGTCGGGGCAGCTGGGCCCAGGTACGAGCGTCAGTTGAGTGTGAGCGAGAGTAGGAACGTGCAGCCCAGGGATGGGCAGCGCAGGGCAGTCTGTGAATGCAGCCTGAGCTCCTGTCTTGGACCAGGCTGCAAAGCTGGGGCCTGAGGACCACAGAGAACCAGTGCCCAAGGCAGAGGGGTGGCAGTTATCCAGCCTGCTTGCAGGCCCTCTCCCAGAGTGCCTCCACTGGCCAGGTCTGGTGGATCAGCAGTGCTTTGGCAGGGCTCAGGGCTCGGTTGGCAGGAGCCCAGCACTTGCCCCGGGGCCTGGCTTTCAGAGCAGCTCGGTGGAACATCGGGCCCCAGCCTCCCACAGGGCCTGGGCCTGCTCCTGCACCCACCAAAATCAGTGGCAAAGCTGCTGGTGGTTGCAATGGGAGCAGGTCAAGGTCTGTTATCCCAGATTGTGAGTGAACAGACAGCTCACATGGGGGTGGCCAGAGGATTTCTCCCTGCAGCACTACTCTGCTGGCTGGGGACAGAGCTCGGCTCCAGCACAACATCCCATTCCAAGCAGAAGCAGCCATCACCCCGATCAGACTCACCCAGGCTCGGGGCTGCTGTCACTCAGTGGAAGAGAACTGTTGCCTGGGCAGGGCGGCCCCATAAATCACCCACGTACTTCATTAAAGCCAGACCCCAGGAGAAATGGAGCCAGGAGCCCGGGCAGCTGCTCTTGATCTGGTTTTCTTGCCCGTTGAGCCTATAAATCCTCGGGAGGAAAATGTCTCGGCCTTGTCCTTCCTGCGTCAGCTCGAGGTAATGCTGGGATTCAGCGGCAGACGGTAGGGAGAGCGAGAAGTTCCCAGCGCAGTCAGACATGCCAGGCGCCACGGGGCAGCATGAATGCCCTGGACACTGGCAGAAGGACAGCAGAATCCCTGGGCATCACACAGGGCTGACAAGGCAGACTCTCCATGGCCACAGGATGGAGCGCACAGGCCTGTGCTCTCCATTAGCCCAGGTAACAAAAGTCCCACTCAGCGAAAGCATTCGGCCCCCTCAGCACCAGAAGAGCCAGGGAAGGGCAGGGCACGTAGCACTATTCTGTGTTACAGCATGGCCTCCTTTGAGGAGCTCCCCCTCGCCTGGGTCGCATAGACCGTCAGCGGCTGGAGCCGGCTGGACAGTGCATGGCCCAGCGTGCCCAGTGAGACAGGCTAAGAGCGGGAAGAGCGATCAGGACGTCAGCTGGACACCACTGCCATCAGGCAGGAACATTCTGCCATCTGCAGCCTTCCACCTTCGGGGCCCGTAACTGCTGACGCTTTCAGTGCTTTCTCCCGAGCATCTCCTGTTGGATGCTGCAGGCAGGATACAGGTTCCACGGACCAATGGTCTAATGTCACTGACCTTACATCAGAGTCAGGCCCACCTTCACGCAGCCTGACCTGCCACTGTGAGAAGCCCCCTGAGCTGTTAAACCCTGGGACTCAGCTCTAGCACTGCACCAGGGGCTAAGACTTAGGAACTAGCCGATTGCTATGGCATTGCTAACAGCTCTCGCTTGTTCCACCCATTACAACAGGGAACTCCCGCCGGCCTGGGCTCCAGCCTTCAGGAATGCCTCATTAAGCCGCGATACATTATCTAGCCAGCTTTAAACTCCGCTTAGGGAGCTGATCGGCCCAGCCAAACCAAAGGCTCTCCGAAGGAAGATGCCACCAGTCTGCTGCCTGGGGCACTGAGAACAAGACCCACGCAAAGCCCTCTGCAGTGGGAAGGAGACAGACAACTCTGTGCAGCAGCTGGATGGCATCCCTTGGTAGGAACAAGAGCATTCCTGTTCCCCAGCCCCAGAGGAGGCCAAGAGGGGTAATCCCCATTTTCCAGCAGGCACAATGGACCCAGAGTCGACAAAGGCCCCCACGTTGAGTGTCTGCCAGAGCTGGGAGGTGGATGATTAATCCAGTTTATTAGCTGGAAGTCCATTGTGCCAGGTGCTGTACAAACACAGAACAGTCCACAGGCATTACATTAGAACTCAGAAGGGCTTGGCTCCTAGACCCAGACTTTATCCACCACATCACGCTGCCTTCTCTGCAGCTCACTCCCAAACTTCATATTGAACTTCCCGACTGCAGCTCCAGGCGGAGGTGAGCCAAGACCAATACAGAAACCCAGGCTTCCAGCTGGAAAGCCTTTCCTGAGGGAGGAAAAAAGCCTCCATCTGGGAAGCAATTGACAAGAGCCCTGCAGCGAGACAGGCAAGGGGCAGTCTCTCTCTGCTCCAGTGCACGTGCAAAGCTTTTCTCAGCCCCATAGTGGCTCATGCCATCCTGCCAGGGTTCACAAGACAGCATCACTATTGGAGCGCCAGCCCACTGCCAAGGGACTGGAAAACGCAGGGGGCTGAGCTTTTCGAGAACACCCAGGGGATGGGTTAACTTTCATGTGAATTTGTGCAGCTTGGAGACTCAGCCTCGATGGACAGGACTAAATCAACTCCAGTCAGTTATTAGTAAAATGTACAGGCAGCTAGAGACCAGCGTGACATCTCAATTCAGCTCTCACACCTAGAAGTTAAACACGTCCTAACTCCATCTGGCTCTTCATTCAGCCTAAATTTGCTGTATATTTGGGAAACGGCAGATACTCTATTCCTCTTGGAGGCTAGGACTGGTTGGGAGCTGGTCAGAGAGGAGTTTTTTTGCATTTTGCTGCACAGCAAGGAAAGAAATTGCTTCCTTGTAGTGACAGATTTTACATTCCAGGCAGGAATGTTTGTCACTTAGGCTTACATGTTCTTGTTTGTGGCTGACAGGAAGACACTGACGGGGGAAATTCAGAGTTTCCAAGGCCAGATGAGACCATTGTGGTCATCTTATCTGACCTCCAGTACTTCCCAGCCCAGAGCCCCGTCCCCAAGTGATCCCTAGAGCAGAGGTGTTAGAAAACCAGCCACTCACCATTTAAAAGTTGACAGTGATGGAGAACCCAGCACACCCCTGGGTCAGTTGTTCCAACGGTTAATTCCCCTCACAGTTAAATATTTACACCTGATTTCCAATCTGAATTGGTCTAGCTTCAACTCCCAGCCATTGGCTCCGGTTAGACCTTCCTCTGCTAGAGAGACGAGCCCCTGATTAAATATTTGTTCCCAGATAGATCCTCAGACTGGGATCAAGTCACCCCTGAACCGACTCTCTCTGTTCAGCTAGACAGACTCGGAGCTCAATCAGTACAACTGACCAACCAGCCCCACTGCATGCGTCTCCGCTGCTGCCTGGGCCTGTAAGGACCCAGCACCCACAGGAGAGAGACACAAGGAGATAGGACGTCAGTCACAGTTAGTGCTTCTGATGCATGAGCTACTAGTGCTTGGAACATGGACCTCAGCTGCACGCAGGGACCCAGGCTCACTCCCCTGTCCTTCAAGCCCCGTATCCAAGCGCTGGTCGCAACGGACTTGGCTCGCTCCCCTGTCCTTCAAGCCCTGTATCCAAGCGCTGGTCGCAACGGACTTGCAGCAATCACAGATATTGAGCAGGAAAGTCAGTATGTTAGCAGAGTGTTTTATTAACAGGAGTCAGCTGCTAGGTCAGGCTTGGGTTTCCTCCAGGTGTTCTTTGTGGAAGATCTTTTCCCCTGGTACCTCTCTTCTGTTCCTACAGGTTGTTCTGACCCCTCAGTAGCAGAGTTTCTTTTCCCTTCACAGTTTCTCCACTCCATGCTGTAGAGGATAAGCACCGTCTCTGGCTTCCTGCTTCTCCTCTCCGAGTGTCATACGAAGCACGCATTGCTGCAGAAGGAACGTGGATTGGTTTTGTTGGGGCTGCTCTCGTTGGGTTGCTTTGAGTTTACAACCAGTAGCCTAGCCCCGCTGAAAGTTGCCGAGTTTTTGCTGGGCAAATATGAAAATGCCACCTGGAGATACTAGGGCCAAGGGTTGGCGCGTGGGTGCCAAACATTAGGCTCTTGAATCTAAGGCCTTGATTCAGTAATCAATGGGAATTTTGCCTTTGATTTCAATCAGAGGTAGATCAGACCTCTGAAGCCCTGTGCACAGCTCAAGAGGGGGACTTTGTGAACCTCTCACCAGAGAGGACAAGCAGGCCCAGGGGTGATGCTTGCATTGACAAAGCAGCCTCAGGGGAGATTATTTCTGCAAAGGCCAGAGCGCTCCCAAATATTTGCTTTGAAATGTTCAGCTAGAGGAAAGGTCAGCAACTGCTCATTTGCCAGTCCCTCTGGTGGAGTCACAGACCAATCCGTGCATAGCCCAGACGCCTTCTACTCCCAGAGCCCAAGGGGACCTGGGGCGTTTTCATGACACTATAAGATGTGGGTTCCTGGGAATGCCAGGAGAAATCAAGCGTCTTATCTAGCCTGAGCTAGAAGTGACCGAACATTCTTCACATGCTGCCTGTGCAGCAAGGAAAACACAAAACTGTTCCCTCAGGGCAGCAGCTTTTACACTTCTGACAGGTGCAACATTTGTCACTGAGTTCTCCGGGTGCTTGGCAGTGGGTGATTGCAAAGCTGGTAGGGGGGAGGGGACCACAACTGCCAGCTGGGCCAGTTAGAAAGGTAAAGGATCTGACATGCTGCATTGGCGGCCTAGGGACTAGGCAGTGCCTCCGAGTGCCACGGGCCCCAGCTATGGAGCAGCATTGATGGTCCCCCACAGCGCAGCTCCCTGTGGCATGCAGCCGGAGGAAGGGTTAGCCCAGGTGATTAGCACCTGGCCTGAGCACCCAGGTTAGCTCAGTTTGGGGGTGAGCAGCCACTCTGCGAAGCTGTACGGAGTTACCATGTGCCCCTGGTGCTGTGTTCCCCCAGCTGGGGCACTAGGACTTCTGGGGGCCATCTCCCATGGGGCTTTGAGCAGCTCTGATTTTCCCAGTGAATTGTGGGAGAGCTTGTCTGTCCCTGCACACACTGGAGGACTATCATCTTCTCTGCCAGGCGGGTGAGTCCCTAGCGAGAATGCAGGCTCCCTCTCATCCCCAGGACGGCCAGCCTGCTCAGGCTACGAGCAGCCCGTGACACCCTCAGCTGCTCTTCAGTGGTTCCATTGCCCTTCTGACCATTTGCTTTTGGAGCCCCTGGGGTGTGGTTCTCCCCACGCAGAGCACTACAGACTGCCAGCCCCTCTTGCCAGTAGCTGTGCTGCTGGTTCTTCTCCCTGGATTTGCACCACTCAGCTCCCTCTGAACACACTGCTTCCAGCTGCAAAATCTTAAACAGCAGCACTGGGAGAGGGAGAAATTAAGCCCTAGAGATGAGGGAGGGAGGGGAAGGGCAGGGGCTGCTGGTGCTCCCAGTGCAGGAGGCCTGAGTTGGCACCATCTCTACAGACACTCGTGGGCTCCTGCCACTGGCAAAGGTACATAACACTACAAATAAAAATCC
Source organism: Chrysemys picta bellii (assembly GCF_011386835.1). Lineage (NCBI taxonomy): Eukaryota > Metazoa > Chordata > Testudines > Emydidae > Chrysemys > Chrysemys picta. Next base: position 24,645,811 of record NC_088810.1, read on the forward strand.
GGGATCTGCAGCACCTGGGCCCAGCCTGGGTCACAGGCTGGACGTTGGGGTGGATGGACCTCGGGTCCCACTTACAAAGGGCTAATCAGCGACGAAGAGATGAGCTGCAGTGCTGGAAATGGGGACAAGTCCATCAGTAGCAGGAGCTCCCGAGGGCTCTGAGCAGCCTGGGGGCCTGTGGGATTTTATAACTATGCACAAGACTAACGCTTTAGGAATGGACCCTTCATACAAAGAACCAGAAATTCACCTGTACCTGGAGTGTTTTGTTCCACAGGAGTCTGTGCCGAGCTGCAGGCTCTTGGCTCAGGCTTGGGTCTATTCCCAGGCCCTCTCTTTGCTTTCCCATTTGGCTCCCATCAAACATTTCCATAAAGCGCCTCCTTACTGCAGAAGGGGCTTTTCTGCTCTCCCAGGAGCTGTTCTGGTTGGGCTCTGACCTGAGTGTGCTGAACATGGCCAAGTCTTCAGTGAAAAAACATAAAAATGACCCCCGGAGCCCAAGAGAACCTCATCACCAATGCACAGCGTGGGCTTTGTGGCTGCTGAGTTCTGAAACCATGGCACAAGAGGCAACACTAGAGAAGGGGGGTAAAGTTAACACTGGTAACCACAGGCAGCACGGCCTGCGGGAGGAACAGCATCCGAGCCAGGGAGCAGAACTCCATCAAATACTGGGGGTTGAAGTAGACAGTTCTCTTCCATACCAAGATCAGCTGCTTCAGACAGGCCAAATCGTCAGGGCTAAGCTGGGCTTTAGGGGACTGGTGGAGGATTGGAGCCTGCTGGGACAGAGGCTGTGGAAAAGGGGGGGGGGGGGAAGGGTTGATTTGCTCCCAGTCTCTGTCCCTCACTGTCTTGGGCTAATGTGTGTGTGTTGCTCCTCCCCCCCTTTTGCAGGGGAGCCTCATCATGGTAGGCAGGGAGCTCCACACTAGACCCTTCCCCGCTAGCAAACAGGGCCCCGAGAATGTCTCCCTTTTGGGCAGAGCCCTGATCAGCACAAACGCCACTAGGCGATTGATGAACTCTTCCCGCGCCCAGCCCCATCCCCTGGGAGCAGGCACCTTTCCCACCGGGCTCCTGGACAATGCTCAAATGCAGTGTGAGATCAGACCTTCCTGGGTATGGCTTCATCAACAAAAAAATCCACATCAATGTAACATAGCTCATCTCAGAACTTCTCCTCCCCAAGCATAGCTGTTCCTCCCTTAGGTTTGCTCAGCCCACCCCTAGATCTTCCTTCACCAGGTACTGTAATGAGCCCCTGCACGTCCGCAGTGCCCACTTACTCCTTCTCCAGAAGGCCCTGCTGATGGGGGGAGAGGGGATTGCCTGCCTGTTCAGACCCTCAAATAGCGCATGTGGCAGCATCCCTGCTGTGAGGCTGAGGTGCAAAGGTGCTACTCTCAGGTGGGAGCAGCCTGTGCCCTGCAGCATGTAGGAAGTGCTCCGATCCCTCCCAGCCCCTCGGATCCATGCTGACTGGAACAGCAACGCTGCCTTGTCTCCCCAGCAGAGCACAGCCCTGGAGCAGGCAAGTACTAACTCCCTAAAAAAATGTGTCTCAAAACACAGCAGCCCAGGTGCAGGTTTCAGCCTTGGTCTTCGGGGCTGCTCCAGGGAAGGTGCAGGGACCAAGCTAGCTCCTGGCTGTGGTGGGGCACGGGCTTCCAGCATGGGGGGGAAGGGAGCTACTCCCTCATGGTTCCCACTGGATCAGGCATTAGGTACCTGCATCCCCAGGGCTGCTCTCACTTATGCACCAGCCAGCAGGTCAGTCCCAGCCAGCAAGGCACCAAGGTGGATTGAAGCCTCTTGCTGCCCTCTCCCCAGGATCCAGCCTTGCCCCTTCCCTCACAGCCATGTGGTGCTTTGAAGGCCGGGCCGGCTCCCGTCTCACGGCCTGCGCTGCGCAGACAAGTTCTCTGCCCCCCGAGACAGACGGTATTCAAAGGACAGAGGGAATGGTTAATCCATTCAGAGCTAGCCTGAGCCCCCTGCAAGGCATGAGGCCTGCTCAGCTGGAAGGGAGGCCTGGCACGCATGGGGGTCCCTCACCTTCCTGCAGCACCACATGCGATACCGCAGCCAGCCTGGAGGCAGGGCTGAGAGCAGGGCGGGCCCAGCCACTTGCAGCTGGACAGCTCCCAGCCAGAGCAGACTTGGTATCTCCCTGTGTCAAACAGCAGAGAACAGTCACTCTCCCGGGAAGCCTGGTGGGAAGGACCATTAAACCAGAGCAGCTGGGGCAGAAGGTAGTTTCCCAGCCCCTCCACTAGCAAAGCTGCCTCCCAGCCCAGCCGACTCACGGCCTGGCCTGGCGCCAGTGCAGGAAGTTTGCTTTTCCAATCACCTTTCTTTAGTTTTTCACAGACATTTTCCCTGCAGGCTGGGCCGACCAGGGAGCCAGCAGCTGGCTGTCAGTTCAACGAGCCCAGCGCTGGGATCACGTTGGGGTGAGCAGGGATGTGAACCCTGCGGGGTGAACCCTGCTGCATGCGGAGACCGGGACCATGAACCCTGCTGCTCCTGCTCAAGGATCATGCCGCTCTTGGATTCCAGGGCCGAGAGCTGCTTTCCAGGGCCTCTACCTCCCACAGAGCAGCAGCAGGGCTCCTGATGGGCTGCGAAGGCTGGAGCAGGGCATTGCCGCTCCAGAGGCCCTGGGCTAGTGCAGCTCGTGTAGCGCCCAGACGGGCTGCAGGTATCCTCTGGGAATGAGCCAGCCCGTCTGGCTCAGTTTCTCCGGAGACCCTTGCCCTTCCCATCTCGGCACTGAGCGGCTGCAGGAGGGACCTGCGCTGCACTCTCAAACGAGGCTCGGGGGGTGATCTCTGCAGCATCCCTGTCACTCATGTCCAGTACAGATGGTGCAAATCCACTCCAAGGGGGACATTCAGCATTACGTCCCCCAACACACACACTGCTTCGTCACGACCACAAACGCAGACACACCTGGAAAGGTGCCTGGTTCTCCCCAGGATTCTCCCCTCTGGAGGAGCTCCCACCCCAAGGGGACCTACCTGCACTTCCCGTGTGTGGTAGGCAATGATCAAGCCCAGTAAGATGACGGTGGACAGGCTGATAAGGCATTTCAGGGCCAGAGAAAACATGGACTCCTGTAGGACAAGGAAGGAAAAAGCATTAGGGAAGTGAGGGCCAGGAAGGGGTCACCCCATCCCCACCCCACCGAGACATATGGGAACTGGGTCCATGGGCCAGGGCAGAGGGGAATGCACGGGCCTTGGAGAAAGCAGAATGCCTCCATCGCTACAGGGGAAGCCGCAGACACATGGATATCACAGAGCAAGGCATGAGGTGGAGGCATCTGCCCACCCCACCCCTGTTCCTGAGCCTGGAACATCAGCACATGCTCTACCTACCCTCCTCCCCCCACCCACACTGCAGGCAGCTTCCCAGAGACACCTGCTGTCTGGCCCCTCCCCACAGCCTCAGCCATGACTGTACAGCTCCTCCAAGTGCTTCCGGAGCAGCAACCCCCCCTCTTCTCCCCATCTGGAGGTCACTTCCACTCAGTGATGGGCCACCCAACCGAGAAGAGCGGGGGCCGAGCACAGGGTGCCCCAGCTGAGCATACTAAACAACAATACCTGTGCCTCTGTGACCCCTTCTGCCCCAGGCCCTCCAAGTGCGTCACAAACACTAATTCATCCTGCCCCCTTTTCTCAGGGCAAACTGAGGAACAGATGGGGTGAGTGACTCACCCAGAGCCACATGGCAAGTCAGCAACAGCTGGGAAGAGAACCCAGGAGTCCTGTTCCCCTGTGCCCTATTCTAGCCACTAGACAACACTGCCTCCGGGCCGCGGCAAGAACCTGAGACTGACGCTCCCTACAGTGACCACTAGATACTGCTCCTCGGAGAGCGGGCAGCCACAGGCGCTCGGCTCGTCTGCACCCCGCGGCGCTGCGAGAGCGCCACATTCCTTTGGGAGAGTGCACGGCACTGTGGCAGGAGGGGTACAAGCGGCCGCCTGGGCGCAGCTGGTGAGCTGGGCTGACAGCCCAGGAGCAGGACGGGGACTCTGCAGCCAGGAGAAATGAGGCAGCCAAAATCAGAGGTTCTTTGCAGATGATGTGATGGGGGCTCAGAGCTGGGATGGGCCATTATGGACAGCCCCTCTATCTCACTGCACCAGCTTGACCCCACCCCCCAAAGGTGCCCCTCGCCCTCAAACTGGCCATTGCCCCACCCCACACAGCCACCCCCGGCTACGGATTCACTCCTAATGGAGTTCAGGCAGCTGGTGCCGACAGTGTGGCCCGGTGCCTGGGGAACAGTCAATACTGTTTATACGTGAGCACTGGATGCAGCCTCACAAGTTACTGGCCCCCAGCCATGTGTTTTACAGCGGGAAGTCTGAGGCTGTAATGACACAATCCATCAGCATGAAGGGACACATCAAACCACCACTTCTTGGCTTGTTTTCGCTGTTGCAATTGGGAGGAAAAGACAGCTCCAAGGCCCCCAAGTTGAAGCCTCAGCGTCTGAACGCTAAGGTGTGGGAACAGAGCCTGGAGACCCTGCTCATCACATACATCCACCCAGCAGGGACCATTGGCGGAACTGGTGGTGCACAGGACACAAAGGCTAGTGCAAAGCTGGTGCAGTGGGTAGGATGCTGGCCTGCGGTCTAGTCCCTGCTCTGCCGCAGAGGCCCTGGGTCAGTCTGTTCTGTGACTCAGTTTCCAGTCTGTAAAATGGGGACATCCCTTCCCTCCTGCCCAAGGCTGTGAAGATAAAGGTGCTCGCACACGACACCACTGCAGGCTGTACACCTACCAGCATGTGAATGCCCGAGCTCAGGGGTGAAAGGTGCTGACTGCATGCCCCCATGCAGGCAGGCAGGCCCGAGGAATAGGGGCCCAGTGTGCAGTGCCCCAATCCTGCTGAACGGACTGGGCCACCAAGGTTAGCGGCTTCCTGAGGCCAAGGACCCAGCTGATCTCAGTCACACAAGCAACAGAATAGCAATAGTAGACCCCCCCCCTCATGCCTTCCTCCAGGGATCTCAACCCTCCTGCTTCAGGGCACGAGCCAGCCTCTCACTGGCAGTCAGGAGGGAACTCCCCTGGAGGCAGATTACCACATCACTGGGGGGGGGTGCCTTGCACCTTTGAAGCAGGTGGCACAGGCCAGTGAGATGGGGACTGCCCAGCCCAACACTCCCTGTCCCTAGGGTCTCAAAGCTCCACCCCATGGTGGGAGGGAAGTACTATCGATCCCCTCTTTACAGCTGTGCCAGCACCCTACTTGGCTACAGAGCCTGACCCCAGGCAGCCCATGCAGCAGCCGCTGCACACCAGGCCCACCATCCAGGCTAGTGACCGCAGCCACACGGCTGTATCCCGGAACAGAGGCCCAGGAGACTTACAGAACAGGAATCCGACCCAGGTCCCTCAGGGCCACCCCCACAGGCCCAGCCGTGCCGCTGCATGCCAGGCTACGTGAGCAGACACTGGACCAAGGGGGCCACGTCCCTGCGCCTCCGGGGGCTCAGCAGCTGGGAACGTGATGGTATTGGCATCGATTTGCCGTCTGGAAGAGCAGCCCTTTCTTCAACGAGGTTTTTAATCGAATGCTGTTGGATGTAATTACGTCTCCCCTCAGCCGGCCAGGGGATTCCAGCAATCTGCTGAGAGTCCGCATTAGCTCTGTAATATGGCATCCTAATGGATGGTCTAATTAGATCCTCCTGCTAATCAATGCTATGTAAATTAAACCAGCCCTTGGTTGCCCATGAGCAAAGCGGCTGCTTCCAGACCCTAGGTCTCTGCTGCCTGGCTTCCCACCCCACCCTCCAAACAGCACTCCCCCAGGGAAAGGCCAGGCAGCCGCACCCCTCCCTTTCCTCACGGTCTCACTTCCTACCCACTCCCTCCTTTTCCTCTCCGTGGGGCTGAGGCACGTGCGACCCCTGCCCTGTCTCGCCCACCCCCCCCACCCAGCCCTGGATGGCTGCCCTGGGGCTCTAACTGGCGTCACTGCTGGGTAGTGACGGACCTGGGCCAGCTCCAGCCAACAGAGTGATGGGAAGAGCTGGGGCTTGGCGCCCCAGCACAGCGTAGGTGTTGTTAGTAGAGGGGCTGGTTCCTCTCCCGGGGGGACAAGGGCCAGCAGCGAGCGTTCGGATGATTATTGCAGCTATCCAGTGACTCTGGCTCACCCAGCACACAAGAACCCCGGGCAATTTCAGTGCCACACAACCTGCCCCTTCCCCCCAGCAACAGGGGAGTTGGAGCCTGGCTTTTCCCTGACTGCCCCGGATGCTCTGAACACCTGGAGCCCTGTCTCCACCTCCCCAGCCCTTCTGCAAACCCCACACTGCAGCCAGCTGCCCCCTGAGGGCCTCCTGCCACCCTCCAGTGTTTATGGCTCAGCAGCCCCCATATTTCACTCCAGCTGACAGAGCCAACGTCCTTCGACGCTCTCAAGACAAACAAGCTTCTGGGTGACTTGCTTACAACACCGAGTTCCTCCTATTCCAGCCTGACTGTCTCATGCAGCACCAGGCTCTGCTAAGCACAGGGCTGGTGCAGTCAGAGCACTCCTGCCTGGGGCTTACAGGGGCAGCAGCGCTCGGAGACCCCAGCTGCAGGGTGCTCCCTACCGGCCAGGCTTGCTCAGTCACAAGAAAGACTAAAGGTGGAAAACCGAGGGAACCAGCAGAACAAGAAGGAACTGTCCCAGAGCCGGGACCCCACTGGGGTCACGAACCCCACAGACAAATACCAGCCCCTCCTTATTATCTGCATTGAGGTAGCACCTGGCGCTGCAACCAAGGTGGGGCCCTGTTGTGCCGGATGCTGCAGACACAGCAAGGCAGCCCCTGCCCGACGAGCTCCCAACAAAGGCAGGGTTAATCTCCCCATTAGCAGAGCTGGAACTGGAACTCTCAGACTTTCCCAGCAAGGTCAGCATGTGGGGAGCAGAGCTCTGTAGATCATCTAACCCCACCTGTGGGGGTCAAGCACAGGCCCTCCGGCCCAGGACACCCACCCAGGGAGCCTGCTAGACCCAGCAAACCAAGCCCAGCTTTCCTGAGTTGTGAGGCATTAACCACAAGACCCTCCTTCCTCTCTCTCTCAAAAGTGTTGCAAAGGGGGGCAGAGCCAGGGATAAGCAGGGCAGAATCTACCCTGGGAAAGGGACCAGGGGGGCTGTCAGCAGAGCCCCAGGACAGACCCATTGCTACAAAGGCCTCGGTAGTGGGTCTCCCTTTGCCTTCCCACGGAGCAGGTCTCTGCCAGGGCCACTGGTGCTAATGGGGTGGCTTGGCTTCTCACTGCAGCTGCCGGAAGGGAATTTCCCATAAACCCAACAGCAGCGCCAAAGGAAATCGGGGCATTTAGTGGGATTGTTCTAAGTGCCAGGAGATAAAGAGGCCCATGGGAGAGATACAGACAGGCAGAGAGTGCTGACAGATGAGCAGAGAGCAACAGCTGATGCCTCATGGAGAGTTACCCATGGAGCACTGCTCCTTTCCCAGGGAAGTTCCCGAGCAGGCTCCGCTCCGTGGGCAGGCTGCGGTGGAGGGTGGAGATTCAGGCAGGGAAGCCCTTCTCCACTAACCCCGTTTGGCTGTGCTGAACGGTTGAGGAATCCCGTGGCTCATGAGCTGAGCATGTATGCAGCCATCCACCCTCGTGCAGCCAGTGCTGGGGAAAGACACAACACACCAGCCCTGGGAGGCCAACCTCTGTTAATACATCAGGCAGAACAGCCCAGACAGCAATGCCAGCTTCCCTGGTCAGTGCGCTTCAGCCTTGCCAAGCAGGGACCGGCCCAGGGGCGAAGGGGAGTTCTGCCTCAGACACTCAGAATCCAAGGCCAGAAAGGACCCTTATCTGGGCTAGCCCCCTGCATAGCCCAAGCCAGAGAACCTCACCCAATGACTCCTGCATCCAGCCCAGAACATCTGGTTCAGCTGGAGCGTGTCTGGTAGAAAGGCGTGCAAACCTCCCCCCCATGACAGGGACTCCCCCGCAACCCTTGACAGGCTGTTCTGGTAGTTCGTTACCCTCCTGTGAAACAACTGCACCTTATTTCTAGTCTGAATGGGTCTGGCATCAACTTCTAGCCCCAGACCCTGTTCTGCTTTGGCTGGATTAAGGAGCCGTTTATCATCTGACATCTCCCACCCCACCCCCGTAAGTACCTGCAGGTCATGGTCAAGTCACCTCTTAACCTTTTCTTTGTTCAGTGAAATAGCTTGAGCTTCCTCAATCTGGCAGTGACGCAGGTTTTCCAGACCTTGACTCCTGGACCCTTTCCAACTCTCACCATCCTTTCCAAAGCGTGGACACAGTATTCCGGGACTGGCCTCGCTAATGCTGTTTACAAGTCACACCACCTCACTTCTCCACACTCATCCAGCCAGGATCGCATCAACCCAGCCGTGGAATCCCACGGAGTGTTTCTACCCAGACTCCTTAGTCTGTCTCAGTCACTGCCTTCCAACCTACAGCCCCTAGAAGTGCTATTGTCTTTGGCTGGATTAAAATGCATGCGAGCCCAGCACAGCAGGTGCCCAGGTCACTCTGGAAATGGCCAGTCCCCATCACTATCACATCTGTCAGCAGAGAAGCCAGTCAGTGGTGCTTTTTAGGATGTTCACTGGCCTGACACCACCAGCTTGTTTCACATGGGCTGCTGAAGAGCATAGTCTAGTGGCAGGCAGTGTGGCCTAGTGGATAGAGCCCAGTGACCTATGGGGGATCCCCCCCTTCCCTTAGATCCTCCCTGGGGCTCTGCCTCCCCCCGAGCATTTCAAAAAGAGAGGAAATCGGTCCTAAAAATAACCCGCTGGTACTAACGGGAGCGATATTCTGGGTGCAGCCTGGTGAATAGGCAGCATTGTTCTCCTTCAGCCCGGCAGGGCCATGCATTGTTGTCAGCTTCGCAACTTGGCACTCACCTCTCCATTGTTTGGATAGAATAGCTGGTGCCGAAAGGAGTGCCGGAGACCAAACAAAGGCTATTAATAGGCAGGCTCTAGAGTCCAGCTCCTGCCAAGGCAGCTACAGCTCTGACACGGCCACAGAGCCGCTGCCTCTACCTACCTCTGTGGCATCCAGCCCTTTAGAGATAGCCGGACATCTGGGCAGTCCCACACCTCTCTGGACTGCAGTTTGCCACAAACCTTGTGACGTGCAGGTCTAATGTCTCTCATGGAGACATGGCACCATGGCAAACCAGGCCTTGTTCGCTACCAAATGCGCAGTCATGGTACACACAGGTTGGGATTAAAGGGCATCAGCCCATCTACAGGGGCAGGGAGAGCTCCGGGCTGGAATAGCCAGGGGCTGCAGGCTAGGACTGGGGTGCCAGGGTGGGGACCCCCAAGCCTCGGAGAGTAGGGGGGCTGCAGGACAGGGTTGATGCATCTTGTTAGAGCTGAGCAAGGGGAAACTCACCCTTCACTTGCTAGTACCATAGATTTGCCTTGACCCGGCTGGTTCTTTTCAAGAGCGGGGAATGTCAACGACCAGTCAGAACATTTACATGCACAGAGAGTGACCGAGCCTCAGGATTCAGGGTGACTCAGCACCTGTAGGGGTCAGGTAGGAATCTCCACTGCCACCTACAGAACTGCACAACAGAATGACTAAAGGGAGTGGGGCTGGGGCTGTACCCAAGGCAGGAGACCACACCAGATGGGCCCGTGTCTGATCCAGTGCCACGAATCCCAAAGCTCCCCATATCAGGAGGGGAAATGCAGCCCCTGCTGTATAGTGTTGAGCATGGCCTGCTGCTGTTCCAGCCCGTCTCCCTCCATGCTGGGCCAGAGCCCAGTTGGCTTAAATCAGCATCATTCCTTTGAACCCAGTGCTGGCCCAGGCCAGGTCTGGCCCACGGTGTCCCACCAATCAGAGAAGAGGGACTGGCAGGGGGCTTTACAGCCCAGTATTATCAGTAGGGTAACCGGGATCAGGGCCCCATTGTGCCAGGCACTGCACATGCAGGCCTCCAGCCACCTAGACAAGGGCTAGGCGATTGCTGTGCAGAGACCACCAGCCTGGTCTCATGGTTTCCTCATTCTCCCCCATCTGCCTCGGGTTGAGAGCTGTCTGGAGCAGGACTGCCTTCTGGTTCTGCGTTTGTGCAGCGCCCAGTGGCAGGGGACCCTGGTCCATTGCTGGCTTGCTCCTTTAAAGAGGAGTAGGTGTGTGTGTGATTTGAAATGGATTTAGTGAAACTAGTGTAGCTTTGTGGGTGGACACAGGCAAGCTACCCCACAAGAAGTGTCCACAGCCCCCTCACACACACGGTCCACCCATCCCCATCCCAGTTTACTAACCCTAATCCTAACCCTTGGAACTTGTGTGTGCAGTGAACTCTCTCCTGAGAGGCCCTGCCCTGAAGAGCTCAGTCTAGAAGCAGGAGACACAGGAAGGGTGGTGGGAGGAGCAGAAGAGGCAGGAAGGGGTTTTGCCCCTGGTCACAGCAGGACTCCTGGGTTCTTTCCCCAGGCCCGAGGGGCCCATGGAGTTGGGAATGGCAGTGCCAGCAGCAGACAGCTATGTCTCTGACCACACTGGAGCTCGTGCTGCCGTTGCGCACCTGGTCCTGGTAGCTGTCCAAAAGAGGCTACTGGGCTGGCTGGGCCCTGGCCAGATATAGGGCAGAGCCCTCACATCCCAGGCGCCAATGCAGCCCACAGCTCGCTATGGCACAAGCCATGGAGATGCCTAATGGGAAGCCCTATTCTAAGCAGGTAAGTGTCACTGTGAAAGGAACACCCAGGATTAACTGCAATTAGGTGTCACTCCTGGAACTGTTCTGCCATCAATTATGGCCCGTTTCAGCCACTGTCTAGACAGTGTTAGCCCTTCACTGCCAGGCAGCTGGTCAGACCAGGAATGGCTGTTAGCTGAGGAGCCTTTCCCGAAGCAGAGAATACAAACACGCCCAGAAGGTTCTGTCAGTGCTGCTGCACGGAGCTGTCCAGGGCGCCCTGTAGGAGGCTGGCAGCATTCATCTGTAGCACCCCACCCTGTGAGCAGGGGTGGATGCTGCTAGGAAAGGGTTATGTGGGTCCTGTGACTCACTGGGCAGGCGGTATGCCTAGTATGCCACCCAGAGACAAGGGCGTGGCCCTCTGGAGGGGGATCAAGAGTGCTAGCTGAGCAATGCTGCAGGACGATCCTTAGGGACTGCCACGGCACGGGGGGAAAGATCGAGCTGAGCTTGTCGTCAGTAAAGGCAAACCCCAGCTCACGCCCACACACGGTTCTCACAGGACAGGCTTGGCTGCAGTCTGTTAACGTGCTAAAATCTTCACTGAAGAGTCCACAGTGCTCGCCTCAGAGCCCCCCCCCCCCCCCCGCATTCGCCTGCCATTGCCAAATCCCACGGGGGGTGCACAGCCACGGGACACAGTCACGACGGGGCCACTAGGGAAATCCTCCTGGTTTCTCTGCCCGTGGGATTCACTGCGCCTGGTTCCGGACCTGCCCCTCCATCACCCTGCTCTCAGGACACACGAAGCAGCTGGGACTAGGTCAGACATTAGCCTGATTGAGCATGGTGGCTTGGATACCAGTCTGTCACCCCCAGGGGCTCGGTCCGAGAAAGGCCCAGCTGTGTGGATGACACCAGCCGGGCAAGCATGCAGAATCCAGGGCACGTTAACATGTCCTTGCCCATTGGAGGAGTCTCAGACCCCCCGCCCCTGCATGCATGCTGCTTTCCAGCTTTAATAAAAAGCAATCCAAGCCAAGCTGGAACAGCCCAGGAAACCGAGCCAGAGCCAGCAACAATCCCCTTCGCCCTCTGGGGCCAGGGCACGGCAAGGCGGAAAGGTACAAGACAAACGATACTTTGGGAAAACCTGCCACACAGCCCCGGTCTTTATGCACCGCTCCCAGCAAAGCCGGCTCCAGAGGGGCCTGGACAGGAAGAGCGAGTGCTGGCTCCCACGCTCGCCCCCGGGAGCGGGCAGAACCGAGATCAACGCCATTCATGGGCAAGCAGAGTCCGGCTCGGAGAGGAGACTAGGACTTAGGGCAGGTGAGCACCCGGAGCAAGGACATGCATGTGCACACGTGTGTTGGGGAGGGTGGCTGCATGGCCCCACGTGTGTACACAGGGTGTGGGGCACAGACACCCCAATGACCAGCCCCTCTAGAACAGGCCCCCCAAACCTATCACTCACCAAAGGGATGGGGGTGCCAGGCTGCCAGGGAGACCACATGACAAGAACTGGAGATTCACAGTCACCACTGGGTGCATGGAGGGGTCCAGAGGCCAGGTCACCCACAAAAGGCCACTGCTCTATGGCACAACTGCACCTGGGAGCCAGCAGCCCTGGGGTGCCGCACCCAGGCTCCAAATCCCAGCATGCAGTGCTCCCTCTTGAGCCAAGTGGAAGGCAAGGTGGCATGCATGGCATGGTGTTCACAAGCAGTCCTACAACACCACACATGCCAGGCCTCGCAGTCCAGAGCCTGCAAACAGCCCTACAACAACACGCCCTACCTAGAACGGGGGTGCTGTCAGCTGGCCCCGCAGCCCAGGGTGCTGTCAGCTGGCCCCTAGTTCTTGGCTCCGGGTGCCACGCCCTGGGCAGTAGGGGCCCTATCCTCCAGCTGGGGAGAGGCTGAAACAAGCACCCGGCATTCTGCTCTCAGCTGAAGGCTGGAGCCAGGCCAGGGCCCAGCACTGCAGCAGCCCCAGACTCCTTCCCCCCAGGAGCACAAAACTCTTCTGCCAGCTCGCAACACTGGCTGCCCCTTCCATCATGGGCCCATGGACACTGCCAGTGAGCTCCGGTGCCTAACACAGCAGCCGTAGAGCAGCCTCGACCCTGCAGCCACACCGGGAGGGGCAGGGAGGGAGAGGGATGGGGACACACCTCAGCAGCCAGGTCACAACCACTCTCATTGTGGCAGGGAGTGGGCAGGACCCCTCTTGCTCAGGGGCAGCCTGCAGCCAGAGGCGGCTCAGGAGGCCCTGGGCCTGGGGGTGTTTGCCCAGGACGCAGAGACGCACGGCCTAGTCTCAGTTTCCCAGCAGCAGGCGCGACCCAGGTTCCTGGTCCCTGCATCACGGAGAGCGCAGCTTCCAGGCCACAGCGCGTCTGGACCGCTGCAGCCAGACCCAGCAAAGGGTTCCTCCAGAGAGCGCTGCCAAAGCCCCTCTCTCTGGCCGAAGCAACCCCTGCTAGTCCAAACCTGCCCCCCCCCCCAGCTCTGCCAATGTCCCTCTAGCCCCATCCACAGCCCCCCTACTATGCCAGCACCAAGTGCTCTTAAGCCCTGGCTGCAACACCTACCATGCTAAGCAACAGTCTCTGAAGATCATATTATGACGAGAGCCAGATACCCCTGTCCTGCCCAGCTGAGAGAAGCCTGGGGGCAGCTGGCCCTGCAGAGCCTTCTCCAGCTTCCATCTCTCCCCTCACTCCCTGGCCTAGCCCAGCTGAGACTCAGTGGGGGCGGGAGGGGCTTTCACCAGATGAAGCACTGCCTTGGGCAAGCAGGCCCAGGAAAGACTCCCTGCTGGGGGGGTGGGGGGGGTGCCAGACAGCTGACCACAGGGCTGGGCGGCATCACCGCGAAAGAGAAATGGATCATTCCCCCTCCACCTTGCTCCCTGGGGATCCACCACCCACAGGCTCCCCTCCAGCATCCCATAGTACAGGGGGGCAAACGTGGCGCACCGCAGCTACCTTCCCGGACAGCAACTGGCCAGACCTTTCCTAGCAGCCGCACCCATGCTGGGCAAACCACATCAGCACCACACAGAAACAAGGCACCAGAAAGACCCAGAAGCCAGCTCGGGGGTGAGGGAGGACAGAGCCACAGCTGTGGGGTCACCCAGCCCCTCCACGCGAGAGCCTTGAGCAAATCTAAGTGCAATTAATTTGAGCACAGGGGATCCTACTCCATGCCTTTGGTGCCACGGACCTCGCTGCAGCAGCGGGTGACCTGAAAGCTCAGCCCACTGCCTGTATATTCCTCTCAAACACCCAGAACTAGCCCTGTCCCACCACCCTCTATCCCTGCATAGCCCAGCCAACAGCCCAGCCCAGCCATGCTCCACCCCACAGATCAGTGCCTGTCTCCCGTTTGGGAGCACTGTGCACCCACCAGGACTTATCAGGAGGTGAGGAGAAATGCCTGATTTTGGTTTCAAGGGAAATGAAGAAAGGCAGGAGCTGAGTGCTGGAGCAGCCTTTCCTCTTCTGCCCCCTCCCCCGCCCCTACAGCCCAGCTCGCTGCAGGAAGCGGAGAGCAGCCCCTTCCCACACAACTCCCTATCTCGCTGCTCCCTCTGTGCCCACGTGACCCGAGCCCTGCCTGGCACCAGCCCAGCTGCAAACCCCCCGTTAGCAAGAGCCAAAGGAATGCCAGGGAATGGGACAAGCTGCACAGATCCCCCTCGCCACACAGCCCAGCGCCTGACCATTCCACCACCCCCTGCCTGCACTGCACACACCCCGCTAGCGCGGATGCCTATTCATCTCCCCTCTCCAGATAGGTATAAATAACATGACAGATGTCTATACAAAGAGTTATTCATATCCCTGCCAGCACACAGCCAGAGAGAGAGAGAGAGAGAGAAAGGGAGCCGGGTGGGGGGTTATAAATAAAACACCCCCCTTCCCAGGGGCAGGGGCACCAGTGTACTAGCTGGGGGTGCCTGTGCCACAGACCGTTCTCTAGGCAGGGGGAGAGTGTGCCATTCACTGCCACATGGGGTGCTGGGGAGCGAGCTGGGACACTGGGACTCACACATGTTGCCCGGACAGGCTCGTGCAGAGCAGCTTTTAACCACACAGGGATCAACTTTGAGCCGAGGGACTTGTCTCCAGCAGCTGGTACTCGAGGGCCCTGTTCAGGGCTGGGGTCGGCAGGGCAGCAGGACCCGCTTGTACATCCTCTGACTGTGGCCCAAACATCCAGCCCCAGGCAGTGTTTTAAAGCAAGTCTGGGGTCACAGAGCCAGCAAAACAAAATAATTAAAGTCAGGACATGAGGGGCACTTGAAGCCTGGGCTGCTCCCAGATTAGGACAGAGCCCCCATTATTTCAGACTTCTTTAAGCACCGGGCCCAGGCGCAGAGCAGCCGCAAGGGTCAAGGGCAATGCCCCACGGAGGCCAAGCAGCCATTTTAATGGTGCCACCCTCCTGTCACGGAGGTTGAAAAACTGCAAACACCCCTTGGCTACTCACCATCCTCCACTCCTCTACCCCACCTCTCCTGCAGGGGGCTGGGCTGCTCCGCCCCATTAGCAGGCGCTTCCCCCACCGGTCGGCTTTGTTACACAGGACCATCGCCCTTCCCCTGCCCGTGAGGGTGGCTCCAAGCAGCAGCAGGCTGAGGGACCACAGCCAAAAATCAAACCCTCCAGCAAGTCCAACAGCATGGAGATCCCCACCCCCAGGCTGAGCCCACCCCAGGGACCAGGCTGGAGGGCTGTCAGGCAGCAAGCAGACAGCTGTGCCCTCAGGGCTGGTGGCTGTTCGCAAACAAGGCCAGAGATGAGGAGCCAGGTGTGACCCCTGCATGCCAGCACTTTCTACAGGCAGCCACCCTCCTCCGGGCCTGAGCGTGTGGAGTCAGGAGAGCCCAAGGAAACAGGAGGGAAAGACACCAGACCTCCCTTAGTTAGGAGGTAGCCAGCCCCAGCCCCCAACCCATTCCAGCCATGGGCAGAGCCCAGAATCCCACGGGGGAGTCACAGAGCAGATGAGCCCTGGGAAACCCAGTCCCACCACTTGCTGGTCCAGTGTCTCCACTGGAGCAGATGGGGGTGGGTCTTTCCTGCCGGGAACGGTGCTACTGCACCTGGGAGGGCTGAAGCCACAAGGGGCTCCCCCCGCACCGAGGCAAAGGCACATCCCTGGCTGCAGGTGAGCCCATAGCAGGATGGCTGGGGATGGGGGCCGCAGCTTTGCCCTCGCTTTCTAATAGGAAGGAAGGAGTATTTCACAGGGCTCAGCCAGCTCCAGCTGCTTGGGCTCAAGGCTCAATCCCCTCTAAGCAGATAGAGCATAGCTGGGCCAGGCCCCCTCTCCCAAAGGGGACAGAGCCAGCCCAGGGGAATCCCCAGCCATACCCAGACAAGGAGCAGGGTCTCTGTACGCTCCCCACACAAGGGGCCCTAAGGCTGGACCAGGGCTACCAGAATACACACAAGGGCAGGTGTTGAGGAAAAAGGAGCTCTGGGGCAGCCAGTCCACCCTAGGTAACAATCCCACAGGACCTTGGCCATCGGGGACTGCCAGGAAGGATGGGGGTCGAGCTGCAGAGGGCAGGAAAGCGGGGATCAGAGAGCGCTCCGAGTGCAGAGGGAACTGAGCACTCAGGCAGTGGCGGGCAGGGGCGAGCGCAGCAGCAGCCGCTGGACTCCCATTGCCAGAGGCATCCCCGGCCCCTGCTCTGCGGCTGGGTTTCACGGAATAACGTGCCAGCCTCGCAACAGCTGCGCCCTGTCTGAAATTAGCTCTACTGAAAATCAACAGCTGAGCAGCACCAAGCACCCCGCCCACCCCATGGGGAAAGCCGGGGGGGGGGGGGGGGGGGGGAGAACGAAGAGAGAACTGACACCAGGCAAATCCCCCACACACCCCCACTGTGAACTCAGAGGAAGCGGCTTCTCCCTCCACCCCATCCCCCAGCTCTGGGCTGCAACAAGTGCCAAGCGCATCCAGCCACCACGGATCCCGGGACCCCCCCTCTGCTCAGTGTGTGGGGAGGGTTCCTGTGCCCCAAGCGCCCCCGGCCCCTCCACTCCGCCAGCCAGGGGGCTCGCTGGGTCCGTGCCCCCTGTCGGGGCTTACCTGCAGCCACGCTCGCTGCTGTTGTGGGGGTGGAGGGAGGACACCCTGGGCGGGGAGAGCCAAGCTGCAGACCCAGCACAGGAAGGGGGCGAGGGATCCCCACCCTGCCAGGTTGGGGGGACGGACGGACTGTACTTGGAGGGTTTCATCACAGGACATAAACATTTCACTGGAGATTGCTTGGTAATGCCTGGCGGTTCCACGGCGCGGGGGAGATGAGGGGGGCGATGACCGGAAACCCTGCCCCGCACCCCCAACTACAGCTCAGAACTCCCCAGCCCCCACACTTTGGAGTCATACCCGGGGGGCCCCCCCCGGGCCCCTCAGCCCCACCCACCTCAGAGTCACACCTGCATCCTGGCCCTGCCCACCTCAGAGTCACACCTGGGGGGGTTCCGCCGGAACCCTCAGCCCCCTGACCCCGCCCACCTCAGAGTCACACCTGCATCCTGACCCCGCCCACCTCAGAGTCACACCTAGGGGGGCCCGCCGGAACCCTCAGCCCCCTGACCCCACCCACCTCAGAGTCACATCTGCATCCTGACCCCGCCCATCTCAGAGTCACACCTAGGGGGGCCCGCCGGAACCCTCAGCCCCCTGACCCCACCCACCTCAGAGTCACACCTGCATCCTGACCCCGCCCACCTCAGAGTCACACCTGGGGGGGCCCGCCGGAACCCTCAGCCCCCTGACCCCGCCCACCTCAGAGTCACACCTGGGGGGGGTCCGCCGGAACCCTCAGCCCCCTGACCCCGCCCACCTCAGAGTCACACCTGGGGGGGGTCCGCCGGAACCCTCAGCCCCCTGACCCCACCCACCTCAGAGTCACACCTGCATCCTGACCCCGCCCACCTCAGAGTCACACCTGGGGGGGCCCGCCGGAACCCTCAGCCCCCTGACCCCGCCCACCTCAGAGTCACACCTGGGGGGGGTCCGCCGGAACCCTCAGCCCCCTGACCCCGCCCACCTCAGAGTCACACCTGGGGGGGGTCCGCCGGAACCCTCAGCCCCCTGACCCCGCCCACCTCAGAGTCACACCTGCATCCTGACCCCGCCCACCTCAGAGTCACACCTGCACCCCGGCCCCGCCCACCTCAGAGTCCCCCCCGGACCCCCAGCCCCGCCCCCCGCGGAGCCCCCCCTGCCCCCCCCGCGAGCCCCACCTTGGAGTAGAGCCCCCAGGAGAGCTCGGTCTCGATCACCATGACGACGATGCCAAACATGCCGAAGATGAGCGCGTAGTCGCTGAGGCGTTTGCGCTTCTCGAAGAGCGCGCGCCGGTGCCCGAGCCGGTAGCCGATGTTCTGGTGCTTCCGCTTGGGCGCGCGGGCGAAGGCGGCGGGCGCGGCGGGCGCGGGGCGGCGGGCGGCCCCCCCCGGGCGCGGCGGCCCCTCGCGGGACACCACGATCTCGGGCGGGCGCGGCGGCGGCGGCGGCGGCGGGCCCGGGCCGAAGGGCTGCAGCGGCTGCCCCTCGGGCTCGGCCTCCAGCAGGTTGCGGCGCGAGGCGCTGAGGCGGCTGAGCGGCTTCATGCCGCCGCCGCTGTACTTGCAGGAGCTGACGGCGATCTCGGTGAAGGGGTTGCTGTCCCGCCGCGGCGCCAGCGGGCTGGGCTGCCGGTGCCGGCCGGCCGCGGGGCCCGGCGAGGGGCCGCCCGGCGGCTCGCTCAGGTTCAGCTGGCTGCCGGGGCGGGAGGCGGGCGGCGCGCCGGGCGAGGCGTGCAGCAGGGACCCGGCCCCGGCCCCGGCCCGCGGGGGCTCCTCGGGGGCCCCCGGCGGCGGCGCCTCCATGCTGCGGGGGGGGCGGGGGGCCGCCTCAGCGCGCGCCCCGCGGCGGCCCGTGCCCGGCGGCCTCCCTCCCGCGCGCGGGCATGTGCGGGGCGGCGGCGGGGGCGCGGGGCGGCTGGGCGCCTTCGCCGGGGCTGCGCTGCGGGCGCCTTGTGCTCGCCGGCCCCGCCCACGCGCCGGGCCCCGCCCCCCGGCGGCGCAG
The DNA here is from genome assembly GCF_011386835.1 of Chrysemys picta bellii. Taxonomy (NCBI): domain Eukaryota; kingdom Metazoa; phylum Chordata; order Testudines; family Emydidae; genus Chrysemys; species Chrysemys picta. The sequence continues at coordinate 24,664,614 of NC_088810.1, forward strand.
CCGAGTGGCCGCCCCGCCCCGCCCGGCCCCGCCCCTCCCCGGCCGCGGGGCGTCGCCGCGCCTGCGCGGAGCCGCCTGGGAACGGGGGGCACGACGGGAGTTGTAGTTGGCCGCCTGCCCGGGCGGCGGAGGGGCGGGGCTTAGGGGCGGGGCGGGGCTGTGCGCGTCGGCTGGGGGCGCCCCGAAGGGGAGGGGCGGGGTGAGGCGAGGGGGTGCATGGTGGGGGCAGGGTGCATAGGTTGGGTGCATGGTGGGGGTGGGGGAGTGCAAGGGTGGAAGTTGAGGTGGGGGCAGGGTGCATAGGTTGGGTGCATGGTGGGGGTGGGGGAGTGCAAGGGTGGAAGTTGAGGTGGGGGCAGGGTGCATAGGTTGGGTGCATGGTGGGGGTGGGGGAGTGCAAGGGTGGAAGTTGAGGTGGGGGCAGGGTGCATAGGTTGTGTGCATGATGGATCCAGCGGGTGCACGGTGGGGATGGGGAGTGAATGGGTGGGATGGGTGCACGGTGACCAGGCAGCAAGTGTGGAAAATCGGGATGGGGGGAGGGGGTAATAGGCACCTATATAAGACAAAGCCCCAAATATTGGGACTGTCTCTATAAAATTGGGACATCTGGTCACCCTAGGTGGGTGCAGGGTGGGGGCGGGGTGCATAGGTTGGGTGCATGATGGGGGTGAGAGAGTGCTTGGAAGTTGAGGTGGAGGCAGGGTGCATAGGTGCATGGGTGCATAATGGATCCAGGGGGGCCCATGGGTGGGTTGAGTGGGGGTGGGGGAGTGCATGGAGGTTGAGGTGGGGACAGGAGGTGCATGGGGCAGAGTGAGGGGTGCTCAGTATAGCAGGGACTGGATTCCTTTCCTGAGTGCCCCAGAAGCAGGAATTGGGCAATTCCTGCACAGAGAGTTGGGAGGGGGTGACCAGACCCCTCATTTTCTCTTTGTTCTGCCCTTCTCCTCCCACTGTGGGATCTGTTTCAAACTGGCCCTGGGGGTTGGGATGGTGATGGAGGGTGACTCACTAACCCCCCCCCCCCCAATCTACTCAGCCCCTTGCTCCAGTTGTGGCCGCCCCAGGGTGACAGAGAGGCACTACGTGTGAAGTGGCAGGGATGTGACCACACTCACGCCAGTCATTACACAGCAAAGACTCATTAGTCTGAGGTGAGGCAGCCGTCTGGTCTGTGAGAGCCCTGGGGATGCCCCCCCCCCGCCCTCCCGAATCCATCTATCTCCCGTCTGGTCTGTCAGAGGCCAGCATGACCCCCAGGGACTTTGAAATTGGAACAATGCTCTTAGGACTTAACAGATGCCATTGTTTGATATTTGGAATGAAACTATAGACGGGGATCAGGTTGCGGTAGGGCTAGGGGTGGGTCCATCGGCTCAGAGACCCATTAGAACATCCCATCCAGCCCCCTCTCATTTACAAATGCAGGTTATAAAGTTATACTGGACATTTCATCGCAGTGGGTCCCTCACTAGTCTTCTATAGGCCATGCCTTTCCCCACCTTGCAATGCAGCCACTTCTGGGGAGGGGTCTGGCAGCAGTTGAACAGCATACAGCAAGGCTACACAGCAGTTGAAAGACATCAGCTGAACCTGCAGGGGGATTTTGATTGACACAGTGGGATTAGCAGAGTTAGAACTTGGCTGGGACAAGAGATTTCACAACCTGCCTTCTGGGGAAAGTGCCATGGGATCCCTGTTCGCGGCAGCTGCACCCTGGATACTGCTTCAGATGGAAAGAGCACCCCCTACTGAATCACCAGCCCCGTTTTCTCCAGCCGTGCAGGCTGGGTGTGAGTTGGCCCTGTCCTGCTCGGTGTGGAGAGATCACAGCCTGAGTCGAAACGGCTGCTGTGCTTCAGAAATAAGCTTGCTCTGGCTTCACGCTGTTGGTACCAGGAAATCCGCTCCCTGCCTTTCTCACCTGGAGCCAGTCACCTGCAGGTAAGTGAAACATCCGTCATGGTCACTCCAAGCAGCAGCAGCGTACTGGATCTGCTTTTGCTCAATGTAAAGGGCAAGAGTGCTCTCCTGTGGCTTTTCCAGTGGCCCTGCTGGACTGTTGGTGTGTTTTCTACCTGCGTCTCATGGGCGATACCAGGCATGTTTGGGTTGATCTAGCCGCCACGTCCAGCTGCTCAGGTACAATGGGTGCAGATGCCCCAGCCCCTGTCCGTCCACGCAAGCTGCAGAGGAGAGGCAGAGGGCTGCTTTAGTTAAATGCAGCATTTAACATCCTCGGAGGCCTCCATCCCCTGATAGTGATTTGGCTTCAGACGCCAGCCCGCTATAATTACATTTTCCATGGCATTAAATATGAATGGTTCGGGTTCTGCTGTTTCCACTCCAGGCCAAGCAGCAGTCTCCAGCCACCGGCATCTTTGTCTCATGCTTGGAGGAATTTCATTTAAAAATGGCTTTTAATTGCACCTGCTATTAGTTGGCAGCACCAAGTGAACGGCCGCACCCATCTCCAGGCTGGCACTGGGATGGCAAACTCATTCCTCACGGGGGAGGGGGGGGCTCAATAAACAGGGGCTAATTCTGGGTGGGGGCAGCTGGCTCATCCAAAAACCAGGTGGGTACCCTAAGCACCGCCTCTCTCCAGGGCTGACGAACAGGTGGCTCTTCGATGACCATCCAATCAGATAAAAGAAACACGGTTCATCATGAGCAAAGTCTGGCTGGGAGGGAGAGGAGCATCCTGGCATCAAACACCCGAGCTGCCAACTTCCCAGGTTCTCCAGAGAAGAGAGGATAAGGGATTGATAACATCACAGAGCCCCCCCCTTCCCATTGGGCCCCGATCCTGCAATGAGACCCTGCTTAGCTCATCACAGGACAGGGCCTTCATTTCCTGGAGGTTAGTAACAATTCAAGGGAGCTTAAGAATCACATTGTCATAACTAGCTGGTGGCCTGTGTGTGCGCATGCTTGTACAAGCCCTGCCCTTTGGTGGGTAACTGTGTGTCATAGGCACTATACTGTCTCCAGCTGAAGGAGAATCTCCTTCAGGCCAAGCAGCAGGTGAGCTGGGATCTAGAGCAGGAGGATCCACATTCTAACCCCAGTAGCTACAGCGAGTTGCCTGGGGCCAGCTGTGATGGCCCAGAGACCCATGGCTTTGTTATGCTCTTTTAAGACCCACACTTCTTTATCTGCAGGTTAAACTCCTGATTCAGGCCCCGCTCTTGCAGGCTCTTAGGAACATGCCTGTCTGTCTGCGCTGAGGTCAGCCGAGTGCAGCTCGTGTGCTCGTATCTGCGGGATCAAGCCCTCTCTTTACTGCCCGAGTGCCGTTTGCCTCTGGCACTGCATGTGCCATGGGCAGCGAGCCGGGCCCCGCTAGCGCATCTCACTCTTGCTTCCAGTCCACCTCTCTCCCTGCCTGCGCTGCACGGCACAGCAGGGGGGTCACCGCAAACAGAGAGCCGTTTCCACTGGGGTTCACAAAATCCCACAGCTGCAGCACCACTGGGCCTCTTGCAAAGCCTCCTCTTTATGCCTAAATCAACCCTGCGGCACCCCCTAGAACATGGCAGTCGGGGCCAAGGCCGGGCTCCGAGTGCAAGAGCAGGCCCTGCTGGCACCAAGCGTGGCAACGCTGTGCCCTGTCTGAGGAGCTGGACTCCGCCTTGAGAGGTGCCCCTTACCACACGGAAGCGAAGAACGTAAGGAAGGAGAAGAGGGACTGGATGCCGATGGCTGAGCTCCATGTCCCTCCGTCTGCCTGGCGCACACGTGCAGGGCATGGAGGGCCAGCTGGGGCCAAGGTGCTGCCCCACAGTGGTGCTACCCTAAAGCTCCACTTTTAGTGCAGAAGCTGCCCCTATCCGATGGTGTGGGAGGGGTCTCCCCTCAGGGCATCTCACTCCCCAACTATCCGTCCGAGAGGAGCCCTGGTGCTGGCTGCTCTCGGAGACGGGGCTATCTGCACCCTTGGGCTGGCCCACTACTGCAGCTCGTAACCACGGTCTGTACCTGCCTGCCTCTGCCCCATGCCTGGGAACAGGCCCCTCCTAGGGCGCTTACTGAGGGGTGTGGCAATCCCTGCAGGCACAGCTGTGCGGAGAGAGACTCCCCGCAAGTGGGGAGCCCTGCCCTCCGCCCTCCCTTTCCCTGCTCCGTGCCCATTGCTTGCCCCAGCTGCTAGGCAGGTGCTGTTTCCAGGGTTCCTGCAGGGATGGGGGTGGAGATTTAGGGGCCTGTGCCAGGCCCCCCACTGCCTGCTGGTGCACCCCGCCATTGCTTTATGGGGTTCTTTGCAGATCGAGCCCCGTGCCACGCCCCCTCCCCTACCCCAGGCTCCCTCCTGCCCGCGCTGCAGCGGGATGCAAAGGCTGTTAGCATCGAGCTCTGCCTCTTTCCGCCACTGCCAGCGCCCGTCCCACTGCCTGTCCCCTCCACCCTGCCCTGCTTGAAGCAGCCGCAGATGCTGGGGCTCCCCTTTCCCAGTCCGGGGACGGAGGGGGCAGCCTCGCCCTCTGGGAGGGGGCAGATGCCTCCCCAGCAGCACAGTACAGCCTCAGGGTGTTGAATGCGCGCTGCCCTAGCCGATGCTTCCATAAAGGTGAGAGTTAAAGGGTTGCCATGGACACGGCCTCCTGCTGCTCTCGCTCCTGGGGGGGACTCAGCCGTGATCTGCAGGAGGCGGACGCCTGCCCACGGGGCTGGCACTGGCAGAAGGGCCGGGCTGGGGCCAGAGGGAGCGGATGCCAATGCAGCGATCACTAACAAGCCAATACCCCGCGTCCCCAGCAGGCACTAGGGTGGGCCATTAATCTGGTGCCCAGGGAGGGGGTCCCAGCATGGGCAGGGAGGGCTCTGTAGCTTGGCACACACCACGCCAGCACATCGTCTCCCAGCCTAGGGGGGCCTAAGCCTCTGGGAGAGGAAATCGCGCAGGACAGGCTGGCTGCAGGGCGGTTAGCGGCCATCCCCCATCTGTCCCCTGCCAGGCTGTCCCAGCACAGTGTGCAGGGTGGGGGGGGTTACCCCTCCCAGAGATGGGGCCCAAACCTCTCCCCAGAGGATGACCCTGCCCCATGAGGTCCCCGCTCAGTGCAAGGGGATGCTGCCCCTTTAAAGAGTCTCCCCTGTCTGCTGCGATTATATAACGTCTCCTCTAATCGCCTTAGATGTGATTTTTGACTTGGCTGATAGTAGCAGACAGAGGGTGGGGATTACAGGCAGCAGCTGGAGATGGGAGTTAATGGAGCCCCTCAAGGCCAGCTCGGAGCAGGGGGCCTGGTCCCCCAGCGCTCCTGCCTGCCCTGACATAGGTTCCACAACCAAGCTCCATGCTGCTGAACCAAGGTTGGCTCCTGGGGTGGTCTGTGGAGGTAGCACGGCTGCCAGGAGTGGGGCCTGTCTCCATCCTCCCAGGGTGGGGAGCGCTCACGTTCACTGCAAGCAAACAGAAGCCAGATCAAACTAGCAAACACTTGTTGCAAGGTTGCATTGAATTGACTTGATTTCTTAGTCCCCAGAGTAGTAACACCCAAGAACCAAAAACCAGTGAGACACAAAGCAGGCTGCTCCCAGGACAGACACACAACTGACCCCACCCTGGCTCTGGTCGGCCCAGATCCCACGCTTCCCTGCAGAGTGCCATAGGCTGCACGCAGGAACAGGAATCCCCTGAAATTTAAAGTGACAGCTTACAATGTCCATATGCCACAGGAGCCACCCCACATGTAGGGTTCTCTCCCCTCAGGCCCCTACATCACTGGTTGTTTGCGTCGGCCTCAGGGGCTCACCCACGAAGCTGGGTGTTGAACCCAACTCTCCCCTGCCCCAGCTCAGCCCGTCTTCGCCATGTTGAGAGGGGCTGGCAAACGCAGTTGCCTTGCCCAAGTCCCCGCTGCTTTCCTCTTCTGGGCCTCCAGGCTGCCATGGTAGGCCGCCCCACCCAGGCTGCTGCAGGTGCATGGGTGGGCTGGCCCAGGGGATGTAGCTGAACATGGCCCCCGCAGCTCCCCCTGCCGTTGGGTTCAGGGACCTTGAGCGACCCCACCACTCTCCATCCGACTGGCTTGGCTGGACACCCCCAGACCCAGCTGCCTGGTCAGTCCTCCCTCCCCCAGGCTGGGAAGGGGCACGATTGGCCAAGTGGGGTGTGCAGGACCCAAAGCTCAGCCCAGCCCTGCAGTAACCGTATGCCCCTCCGTGGCGCTGAGTGGGGGGTGGTCTGTCCTATGCCACTCAGCACCCCACAGCCCAGGGCTCCCCAGCAATGCAGCGAGCCTGGGGGCAGCGAGTGACAGCACTTCAGCTCCCACAGAGAGAGGGGCTGCAGGCCGCCCTCCCCCCCCACCGGACCCCCAGCTAGTCCAGCCCGGGGTCTCAGGGCAGCCCTGCTCCTAGACCCTGCAGCGGTGCTGGCCCAGGTCTCCGGGAGCTCCCGCTCTCAGAGTCCTGATGCAGCAACTCCCCCCAGCAAGGGCATGCGAGTCACGGCTCCTGCCAGCCCCAGAATGTGACCTGGTGTGAAATGAACTGGGGTGGGGGGAAAGAGGCCTGCACAGCCCGGCACTCACCCCCCTCCCCAGGGCAGTATGTAGGTCTAGGCGTAGGGCTGCTGGGGTCCAGCACAGAACCCCCGGTTCCCCTTGGAGCAGCCCACAGGGCAGTGTCCTCCAGCCCCGCCCTGGCCCAGCCAGCTGCTCCCCAGGGAAACAGGATTGCAGTTGTTAAGTTACTAGACTGGCGCCTTCTGCTTAGGGCCTGGCTAATCCACAGGGAATTGGCTGCAGCGAACCTATTAACCGCAGCACCAGGCGCCCAGCTGCCATGCCGGCCCCAGGAGTTAAACCGCTTACTCACGCACGCAGGGGGGGGGGGGGGGGGGCTCCTGGCGCTCGGAGAGGTGCCGGCTCAGCCCGGGGCGGGGGGGGGGGCGCTGTGGCTCCAGCCTTTGATTTTCCTCCAGACAGATCCAAACAAACCTGCCTCCGAAACCCGAAGAGGAGCCCACCCCCCACCGAGGGCTCAAACTTACTTTAACTTTTGTCTGGGCTGGTACCTCCCTAGATCCAGGATGGCTCCCAGTCTCAGCCCTCTGCTAGCCCAGTCCTGAACCCCCCCCCCCCCTTTGCTGGTGCCCCTCAGTGCCAACCCACAGTCCTCCTTGCCCCTCCACCCCCATTATCCCAGCTCAGGCTTTTCCCTGAGCCAAGTGGGTGAGATGTGGACAAATATTCACCATGGACTAGGGACCAACAGGCTCTAGCCTCGAACTCAGCGCTGGAGACCAAGAGGCTGGTGCAGGACACTCTGACATGCCCTCAGGCTCGGGGGCTGGAGCTCAGGGACCTACAGTGTCCCCCCTCCTCTTAGAAAAATGGGGAACCATCAAGTCCAGTCACGCCCCGAGCCAGTCATTCCCTTCCCCAGGGCTGGCTTGGAGCCTGACCCCCCCCAGAGGGGAAAGGCCCCATGTCCCCTGCCTCACCCCAAGCCAGCTAATCCAGGACTGGAGCCGCATAGGAGCTGGTCCCCCCTAATCTCCCCACTACTGCGCCAAGGAGGCTAGTCCTGCTTGGAGAAAGCCCAGGCCCAATGGCTGCACCGTTGACAGGAGGCCACTAGAGGGAGCTGCAGATTCAGCCAGGACGCACCTGGTCCCAGCACCAGCACCGGCCTGCAGGTAACCAGGCCAAGGGGCAGGATGGGCCCCAGCAGGGACCGGCACCGCTCCACGAACCCCCCGCCCCACCATCTCACTAAGGCTGTCCCAGTTCCTGCCCAGCAAGGCTCCTTCCTGCCATGCTGTGGGCCCCAGGCCTTCAGCCCACAGGGGAGAGCCCCCCCATTGGTGAGCCCCATAAGCACAGGGCTCTCAGCCCAGCTGGGTCGGAGCTGGAGCAATTGATGGGCTAGTGGAAGGAGACATCCTGGCTGCAGGTGAGAGCACCAGGGGTTGTAACAGGCCTGGCACTGCCCCGCTCCCCTTCCAGCCAGAGGCACCCCACCCTCGCACCTACCTCTGCATTGGGGAGCAGCGCCCCCCCACCCCCGGTCAGAGTGCAGCTCACTCACCAGCCTCACAGAATCGTAGTGCTGGAAAGGACCTCGAGAGGTCTCTAGCCCAGCCCCCGGGACTCCTGGCAGGACTAAGTATTATCTAGACCATCCCTGACAGGGGTTTGTCCAACCTGCTCTTACAAACCTCCAGTGACGTAGATTCCACCACCTCCCTGGGCAATTTATTCCAGTGCTTAACCGCCCTGAGAGTCAGGAAGTTTTTCCTAACGTCCAACCTAAACTGCCCTTGCTGCAATTTAAGCCCATTGCTTCTTGTCCTCTCCTGAGAGGCTAAAAAGAACCATTTACCTCCTGCGCCAGAGAGCCAGCTGCCGGACGTCCTGGGGCCGGGCCAGGGAACAGGCTGCTCGCCTCACCCCCCAAGCTGCCTCTGGGGAGGGGGTGTGAATGGCTGAGCTCCATCACCCAGGCAGCCCCTCCCCACAACCCAGCACCAGGGGGGCTGGGATTTCACCCCATTTCCACGCGGTAAATAACAGGCGCACACGGGTCGGCGTTTCTCACCTGCCAGCTTTATTCCAGGTGCAGCGACACCCCATCGCTCTGGCTCCCTCGTGGGAGAGGGGTCAGGCGAGCAGTAGAGTCACAAACCCGGAGACGCAGCCCTAGGATGCCAGCCCGGCACCGGTGCTGCACGACCCAGCTTGGCCCAGGCAAAGCGCTCCAATACCTTCTGTGGTGGCTCTGACCCTCAGGGCCCAGTGGCTGGGTGAAGCGAGAGGGCCTGTCCCCGGCAGGGCCGCACGCAGCCAGGTACATGGCCGCAGGGCCAGGAGCTCCGCTCGTATCGACATCTGTCCCTGGAGCTGTGGGCCGTGATCAGCGTGCCCAGCCGGGCAGCCAATGGCGAGGAGCTACGTTCCCAGCGGGGGTTCGCAGCAGGCGAGATGGATGGGCACGGGTCCCCGTGACCCAGAAAGCAGTGCAGGGTGGAGCAGGCTGGTATATGGGCACCCATTACAGCCTCCCACCCCGCCCGTCAGCAAGGCACAGATAACCGCCGCCACGTGGGGCACGACGGTGCAGGGAGGCTGGAGCTAAGCAAGGGGCAGCGGTGCTGGGCATTCATGGCGCAGGCGATGGCAGCCCCAGGCCACGCTGCCAACGAGCCGGGATGCAAAGGGACCCGGTGAGCCGGGACAGAGCGGCCTGGGCCGAAGCCAGGGGTTCTCAACCTGGGGGTTGCGAGGGGTCAGCCCTGCACACAGGGTCACACGACAAAGCGTTTGAGAATCCCCGGCCTGAGCGGTGGGGCAGGCAGGGCAGCTACCGCTCATTATACAGCCCCAAGAGGGAAGCCACCATTCCGGCCGCAGCAAGGACCTGTCCTCCACCCCAGAGGTGCGGAGACCCTGCTCTGGGTCCCACCCAGGGGAGGGGGATCGCCCTGGAGGCTGAGGACAGGGCAAGGGCCCAGGGACCTGCTCTGGGGCCCGGTTTGGTCTCAGTGCAGGGGGGTCCCGCAGGGCGAGAGGCTGAACGGCACCTGCAGCAGGGCATTGTGCAACCCCCTGGAACGGGCTCTGAAAAGAACCCTGGAATTGGCCTTCTGGCCTTATGGAATGGAGGCTGGGCGCAGCCCCACTCAGCGGGCCTGGCCCTCCACCTGCAGCGCCTCCCACAGCAGGGTCCCAGCCCAGACAGGGCTTGCTGGACCCCGCCCCCGTCTTTGGCCTGAGCCCTGGGCCGCGCCCGGCCTCTCCGCCCGCTGCAGGACGCTATAATTTGCTGTAGATGAAGTGCAGCAGCTTCTCCAGCTGGCTGTCCAGGGACAGCTCGTCCCCGTTGTTGGTGATGACCCAGTCGAAGGTCACGCCCTGGTCCAGGCCGCACTCGGACTCCGCATTGTCCACCCCTGGGGAGGAGCAAACCCAGAGACGTGAGCTCCATGCAGATCGACTGGGGCAATGGACAGCCACTGGCCCCAGCACTCCCGATCCTGGCTGGATGGCCACGTGCTGCAGCCACATGGGCGAGGTCCCAGAGCCCTGGAAAATGGCCCTCCCCAGCGCTCCTCCTCCAGCCTTGCCTGCTCCACCCAGCTTAGCTGGGGGGAGCAACCAGGGGGCAGCGGCAGCTAGGGGTGCAATAAGGCCAACCCCAGGAGTCAGGGAGAATCTCCCCTCTCCCTTAGGGCTCCGACCTCACAGTGTGCAGGGAAACTCGGGTGTGACTGAAAGCTCAGAGGCGGCGAAGCAAAGACCTGAACCCCCGGCACCTCAGCATTTGCTGGGGCCTGGCTCGTGATGGCTGAACACGGGGCAGAACCTGGCCATTCTCAGCCATTGTCATTACCCCAAGCCGGTGCCACTCACCCACTATGAACACCCAGTTCCTCCTCTTCCTCGTCTCCTCCGTCGCCACCACCCGCACCAGCTGCACCGTGGACCCGTACACGTCCTGGAACCACTCCACGTCCGACAGGCGCCGGGTGTCACTCACCACCTGCCCGGGGAAGGAGACGTCACGGGGGAGCTGCGGCAAGGGGGGTGGCTCCTGGTTGCCCCTCCCCCCGACTGGCTCCCTCCTTACCCAGACGGGCTGCGTTACGCCCTCCACCACGATCCTGCAGAAGAAGCCCGGGTCTGTGTTGCGTTTCTCCTCCCCCCAGCGGATCATGTCCTGCCGGTAGGTCTCTTTGTAATCGCTGGCATCCAGCAGGCGCTGGAAATCCAGCCCGTGCTCCTGCAGAGAGAGAAGAGGTGGCCCTGAGCACACGCTCAGCCGCTCCTGGCGCCGCCTGGGCCGCAGGGGGGGTGGCAGGGCAGTACCTTGGCATACTGCTCCTTGAGGGGTCCTGACAGCTGGAGGATGGCGCAGACATCCGGCCCCAACCTGTCAGAGGGAGGCACAAGTGGTTGGAGGGTGACGGGCAGCGGCCCCGATTCCTGCCAGGCCCACGGGAAGAGAGAGATGCATTTCCCCCCACCCCAGCGGGTCTCAGACCCCTTACCCACGCCTGAGTGCCACCCCCCTTAGACACTTAAAACACTATTATAAATGCTGGAGGCAAAGCGGGGTTTGGGGTGGAGGCTGACAGCTCATGACCCCCCATGTAAAACCTTGCGACCCCACGAGGGGTCACGACCCCCAGTTTGAGAACCCCTGTCCTACCCGCACCCTGGTGGTGGGGCAGCTGCCAAGTCGGAGCCCCACCCTGGTCTGGGGGGTGCCCTGCCCCTGGGGGCTTCCCTCGCTGCAGTTGGGGAGGGGCCCGACCCAATCCCCCCGGCCCTTCCCCCGGCCTTAGGCCGCTCCCCCCACTACCACACCCATGGGGGTCCCATACAGGCACCTTGGCTTGGGGCCCCGCCCCGCACTGCCCCATATCCCCGCCCCCACCCCGGGCTCCTCCCTCCCGTCCTGAACTGCGTCACGCCACCAAGGCCTCCCCTGGCCTGGATCGCCGCGAACCGAGCCACCCCCAGCTCCCCCCTAGGCTGGTCCCGGTTCTGGATGCCCGGACCCGGCTCCCCCGTCCGGTCGGGTCCGGATTCCCCCCGGCCCAGTCCCAGCTCCTCCGGCCCGGTCCCTGTTCTGGAGCCCCAGCCCCGGATCCCCCCAGGCCCTGCTTCCCGCTCCCCCCGGCCCGGTCTCGGTCCGGTCCCCGCTCCCCCCAGTCCGGTGTCCGGTCCCCGCTCCCCCCGGCCCGGTCCGGTGTCCGGTCCCCGCTCCCCCCGGTACCGGTTCTGTATTTCCTCCGCCACGAAGTCTTTGCCCGACTTCCTCTTGCCGCTCAGCAGCAGCACCAGCCGCGGCAGCCCGGCCATGGGGCTACTGACACCCCCGCACGCCCCGCGCACGTGGGCCCGCCCGGGACAGACCATCCGGGCCGGGGGGGGTCCGACGACCTGGCTCCCCTGCGCGGATTCGAGCAGCCGGAAGGCCCGCCCCCTCGGGTCCGACATGGTACAGTCCGTATTCACTTTGCCGCCCACGTGGTGAAACCCGCTTCCCCCCCTCTGCTTGACATGGGCCGGCCCATCCTAAGCGCTGCTGCCCACAGGGGGAGCGCTACCACTGCACGCAAGAGGGGGGACAGTGCATCCCGGAAAGGGGTGGAGTCAGGCGTGATGAGGGAGGAGCCTCCATAGCTCCCCCCCCCCCCCCACACACACGGGTGTGAGGCGGAACTGGGGGCTTGGCGTCCCCTCGTGTTACGTCCATTCCCCCAGCCAGTCCCACCCACACCTGGCGGGGGTGGGCAGAGCCGAGACTAGCCCCCCCCCCCGCAGCTCACTCCATTGGAAACAGACCCCCTCCCCCAACACGGCTCTCCCCCCCTGAGCCCCGCCCCCCAACACAGCACCCCCTCCTGAGCCCCGCCCCCCCGGAACAGCACCCCCTCCTGAGCCCCGCCCCCCAACACACCACCCCCTCCTGAGCCCCGCCCCCCACCAGAGGCCCCCAGCACCCTAGTGACACTGGGCCAGCACCTACTGCCAGGGGAGCGCGCGCCGCTGAGCCCATCACCCCCCGGCTGTGCCCCTCACAAGGGGCTCCAGATTCTCAGCCCCCCGTTACTTTCTCTGATGGTGCCTGGTCTCCGTAAGGCAGCCCCGGCGTCCCATCCCAATCACCCCCGCCCCGGCGGCCAGCACGTGGGGCAGGCCCACGGTGGGGCTTGCACTGAGCTGCCCTGTGTCCCCCAGGCCAGGCATCGCTCCCCGAGGCTTGGCTGGGGGCTGAACTCAGAGTCCCCCTGGCTCCTCGCGCTAACGGGTCAGCGTTTCTGACCGTGGCATTTGGCTAGTTTGCGAGAGCCGGGGCTTGAGGGCGACAGGACAGCACCCCGGGAGACAGAGCGAGGCGTTGCGGGGCTCAGTGTAGGCAGAAAACCCCACTCCTCTGAGCCTGCCGGGCAGGTGTCCCCTCCCAGCACAGGCTGCAGGAGTCTGGTCCCCGCACTGCACACTGGCAGGATTACCATCCCCGCTTCTGGAGTCAGGCTCCCCAACGAGCCTGCGCTGGTGCACAAAGAAGAGCTTTGGAGTTCCTGTGCCTGGCCTGGTTGCTGAGCCGTTAGGGTGCACGGGGGTCACATCTGGAAGCTTTCTCCACAGCCACGAGGGCTAGAAACGTACTTTTGCTTTACGACGGAAGGCTGAAGCCGTGGGTCTTTCACTGCAGTGCAGCCAGATGCTAAGGGCCCCTGCCAGGGCTGGGCCATGATGCTCTGGTCCTCCTGTGCCGAGGGCACCGGGGTGGCTGCAGCTCCCTCCCGGTCTCAGTCCCAGCCTGGCCTAGCTCCAGCTCCGAGGGCAGCGGAGCCATGGGGCAGCTTTTGTCAAGGTGAGATCTGGCCCTCGAGCCCTTTAAAACCAGCCACAGCTGTGGCGTGTCCAGCTGCAGCCCAGGGCAACCAGCCCGACCCCCACGGCTCCAAAAGCAGCCCCCGCGTGCAGCCCGGAGAGCAGGGGCAGGCGCTGGGGCCACGGGCTGGGAGCTGATCGAGGGCAGCAGAGACGAGGTTTCCCCACGCTAAGGGCCCCTGGTGGTGAGAAGCTTGACCCCGGGACGTGTCCAGGGAACCCCCAACCCCAGGGAGCTGGGAGGAGCTGTCCCTACACCCCAGAGGAGAACAGGGCTGGGGAGCTGGAGCGAAGGGCCCAGCTTACAGGGAGAGGGGGGCCAGGCTGGACACAGGAATCCCTGGCTGGGTTCTCTGGCCTGGGCTGGACGGTGGGGGGCGGGATGGAAAACCACAATGGGCTCTGCTGGGCTGATGTGGGGCGGGCTGGCTGGGGGCCCCAGGAGGGGAGGGGCTGGGAATGGCAAAGGAGGCGTCTCACCGGGCGTTGCCTGAGCCAGGACTCTGGCATCATTTGCTGGGCTCCATCCCCAGTCCCCCAACGAAACGGGCACCACGGCAGCGCTGCCCAGGGAGCCGGGCGGGCAGGGGGCACGGTGCTGCCGACCCTGGGAAGCTGTCCCCCCCCCAGCGCCGCACGGAGCCCCGCCCCACTCAACAGTGGCCGGTCTCAGGAGCTTCCCAACAGCGAGTTTATTTGTTTCTAGCAAAGTGCAACATCACACGTGGGGCAGTTAGTGCCGAGGGAGCCTGGGTGGGGAGCAGAGAGGGGGCCCCACATGGCACGCCAGAGGGCGTGGGGGGGATCCCGCATGACTCGGTGCTGGGGATGGCAGTGGAGTGGGCACGAAGCCAGGCAGCAGCAGGGGAACACCATTACCCACCAGTGGGTGGGTGCACGTGGGAGCCCTGGCCCCATGCCAGGGAAATCGGGCCCCTTGGCACCTGGAAGGGACAGAGCAGGTGGCAGGGTGGAGGGTGCCGTGGGGAGCCCCATGGCACAGCACCAGGGGGAACTGCAGGCTGTGGGCAAAGCATTCAGGGCCCCTGCTGTCCCAAGGAAACCCGCCAATGCCCCCTATCCCTTTGTCACGGCTCAGCCCCCCAACTCAGCCATGGGAAGGGCTCTCTGCCTGACGGCAGGCGCATTGGCATCTCACTGGGGTGTGCCATTTGCAGAGCTGGCATGCTGGGCAGGGGCCGATGGCTGTGGGCTCGGATCGAACTCTGGCCATACGGATTTAGAGGGAGCATAACCTTCCCCCAGGGGTCGCTCCCTCCCAGCCCCCCTAGCCTGGGACACGGCCCATCAGAACAAGCATTGCGTCCCTATGGGGCACTGGCCGCTGTCCCCTACAAACTACAGGGCTGGGTGGGGCCCGGCTGGGCTGGCACCGCCTCCCCGGCTCTAGCCTTTGTCTGGCGGGCTGTTCTCCTTCCCACGGTGGCCGTCCCTGTCCCGCGGGGGCCCGTGCCCACGGAGCTCCTTGCTCTGCTGCTTTGCACGGCGCCGCTCTCTCTCCTTCTTGGTGAAGCTGCAAGTCCAAACGCATGGGGCGGGTTACCGGGGAGGGGCTCGTGGGGAGCAGAAAGGGCAACGCCCCCCCCCACATGCTGGGCAGCCCCGACTCCCCTCCCCTGCATGCACAGAGCCACCTCCGCTGCCCCTGCTGCCCGGCCTGACCCCGCTGCAGGCCCCCACATCGAGCACCCCCACCCGCGGACACGGCACCCATGCTCTGCTGTGCCTCGGGGGGAGGGGGCGGGCTCACCCTCCCGCCATAGGGGCTGGGGGGGAAGGGGGCGGGCTCACCCTCCCGCCATAGGGGCTGGGGGGGGAAGGGGGCGGGCTCACCCCTGCCGCCGAAGGGCCTGGGGGGGAGGGGAAGAGGGCAGGCTCACCCGTCCCCGCCGTAGTGCCGCAGCACATATTCCTCGAAGTCATCGGCCGCCTCCTCGTCGCCCTGCTCCTGCTCCGCCAGCTCCTCCAGCAGCTCCTCCACGTCCTCCACGAAGTGGCGGAAGCGCAGGCGGTCGTGGGCGAAGGTGCCGTCGCTGGCGAAGGCGCCGTCCAGCTGGGCCGCCAGCCCCGCGTAGTGCTGCCCCCAGCCCAGCCCGGCCATGTAGCCCTGCAGCAGCTGCAGGAACTGCCCCTTCTGCACGGGCGCCAGCTCGGCCCCAAATAGCTCCAGCCCCTCCTGGCGGGCGCAGTCGGCCACGCCCGCGCAGCCCTGGGGCGCCCGGTACCGCTGCAGCCGGGGCGGCTCCCAGAAGACGTTGTGCTCGTGGGACCCGCGGAGCGCCCCCTTCCCGCCGCCCGCCCGCCGCTGCCCGTTCTGGTCCTTGGCCGGCTTGGTGTCCCGCGGCTCCTGGCGGCTGTGGGGCTCGGGCTGCTCCCGGCGCTTCGGGCGCTTGGCACCATCCTGCTCCCTGCCCCCCGGGTCCCCGTGCCGGCGCCTACGCTCCTCTCTGGCCTCCGGCCTCTTGTGCCACCCCCCCTCCTTCTTGTCAGCTTTGGGTGGTTCCTGCCGGGGGGGGCGGGACGGCTCCGTGGCCCCTCGGCCTTCCCCACCGCGCCCCTCGCTGTAGTTCTGTTCCCAGCTCTCCACCCGCTGCAGCTCCTGTGCCACCCGCTGCTCCACACCGGCCAGCTCCACCCGCAGCTGCTCCATCCCGCCGGAGCCCCGGGCTCGCTGCAGGGCCCCCTCCAGCTCCCGCCACACGGAGCCCAGCAGCCCACGCTGCTTGGCCAGCTCCTGGTGCAGCAGCTGCTCCTCCTGGGGCCGCGGGGTCTCGGCCGCGCCCTCCCGCTCCAGGCCCTGCAGCTGCTCCCGCAGCACCTGCAGCTCGGCCTGGGCGGAGCGGTGAGCCTCCGCCGCCTGCTGCAGCGCCTGGTGGAGCCGCACGTTCTCCCCGGCCAGGCTCTGCTGCTGGGAGCCGGCCGACGCCTTCTCCCCCTCGCTCTTCTGCAGCAGGGCCTGGAGCTCGTCCTTCTGCGCCTGTGGACACCGGGGGGGCGGGGTCAGGGCAGACGGGTCCAAGCCTGGGGGAGGCAAACAGCCCCCTGGCCGACCTAGGGCACCAGGAAGGGCCAAGTCCCTGCTTGGCCGGGCCCCTTCCCCCAAGGAGGGAGGGGAGTAACCCCCCCTCCGGTGCCCCCTGCCCTTATCTGCGCTGCCTATTCATTAGGCTTCTCCCACCCAGATACAGCAAAGGGCTCAAGCTGCGTCCACACGGCCCCCAGCGCAGGCTGGAATTGCCCCGGGAGCGCCGTGGAGCTCAGCCGGGGCAGCGGGTGCTGGCTGGGGGCCGTCCCAGCGCACCGAGCGGGCGAGCCGGTCACAGACACGGCAAGGGGCGACGTGTGTGCAGGGCGATACGCAGGGCTGGCTCCCGGACCCCACACAGACCTGCTGCGGCTCGCCCCGGGGCAGCTGAGCGCCCTGGCCACGCTACGAGCTGGCCTTGGCCGAGAGCTACAGCAGACAGGATATGATGCCGCCAGTGCCCCCCTTGGGCTTCCCCAAGCACCCACCTGCAGCTCCGCCTGCATGAGCCGGATGTCCTGGTTCTCCTTGGCCAGTTTGTCCAGAAGCAAGCTCATGGAGTGCAGGCTCTGGTGGTCCCCGGCCGGGTCCAGTGGGGGCTGCGGCAGCCAGTCCTGCGAGCGAGGGTAAAATCTCGGCTCCGTGACTGTACAGGGCATGTGAGAGCCAGGATGCCGGGGTTCCCCTCTCAGCTCTGCCCCAGCCCACCCTGCCTCCCTCTGTGCCTCAGTTTCCCCAGCAGGGTGGGGCCAGCAGGTGGCTGACCGCATTGTGTGGTGCTGGCGGGATCTCACGTACAGGCCTGAATGCCCGGGAAACAAAGGCAGGGATGTCTGGGGCTGCATTTCCAGGCCCCTGCTCCCCCCAAAGCAAATGCCGGGGACACCCCCCCTTGTTCGGCAGTGGGGCGCCCAGCTAGTCTCAGGCCTGGAGACCTTCCCCCCCCCCCCACGTACCTTCGCGCCAGCAGCCAGTGGCTGCGGCTCCCCATCTGGGATGTCCCCGGGATCCATGCTCTCCGTGGGGCCTGGCAGGAAGGGAGGAGAGGAGATTTGAACAGCCGGCTGAGCTGCGTCTCAGCAGCTCCACACAGGGCGTCGTGGGGGGGTGTCAATGACACTGTTCCCACCCCCCCAGCAGGGAGTCTGGGGGTCGGAGACAGGCGGAGGCCCGGCGAGCGGCACGGCTGGTTAGTGAGGAGGAGGCCGCCCCGGTACTTACCATCCCCAGGGTCGTAGATGGCACCTGGGGAGAGAAACAGATGGTGAAGGAGACGCCGGCGTCAGCCCCATATCCGCCCCCCAGCAGCCGCAGGGCCTCACTCACCGGAGAAGGCCAGGAGCCCGACGCCCAGCAGCGCCAGCACGCCCAGCAGGCACGAATTCACACTGAGCCCACTCTCCCCGTCACCGGCTGCCTCGGCCCCACGGCGCTCGGCAGGGCCACACGGGGCCCGGTGTGAGTCCCGCAGCTGCCGCCGGCGTAGACCCTCGGCATCATCCTCGCTGCTGCTCACCTCCTCCGGCGGCTCCCCTGCAGAGCGTGAGGGGAGCCCACTGGGAGCGCCTCATGGAGCCAGGCCCCGCCCCCAGACACTCAGCCCCACCCCCACTGAGCCAGGCCCTGCCCCCAGACACTCAGCCCCACCCCCACTGAACCAGGCCCCGCCCCCAGACACTCAGCCCCACCCCCACTGAGCCAGGCCCTGCCCCCAGACACTCAGCCCCACCCCACTGAACCAGGCCCCGCCCCCAGACACTCAGTCCCACCCCCACTGAACCAGGCCCCGCCCCCAGACACTCAGTCCCACCCCCACTGAACCAGGCCCCGCCCCCAGACACTCAGACCAGCCCCCACTGACCTAGGCCCTTCCCCCAGACACTCAGACCAGCCCCCATGGAGCAAGGCACCACCCCCAGGCACATTCAGACCAGCCCCCTGCTACGTCAGGCAGCCCCCACCATCGAGCCATGGTTCCCTCCTGCACCCCCCTTCCCCTGAGACAAGCAACTACTGAGCTGGGCCCCCCCAGCACTCAGACAGGCTCCTCACTGAGCTCTCTGCAGAGGGGTGGGGGCTGTGCACCTGTGTCTGGGGCTGAGTCCTGCACAGCACCGCTGCGGCCCAACCCTGGAGCCTGTCCCTGGAGCTGCCCAGTGACTCGGGACCCACCTGCTCTGCCAGTGGGCGCGGAGCCCGGGGTGTTGGTGTCAGAGCCCAGCTCGGGGTCCTCGGAGCCTGGCCCTTCCTGTGTCGGGATCTCTGGCGCCTCGCGGCCCGGTGCACCAGGCCTGGGGGAGGCTGCTGGGCTCGGGGTCTCCTGGGGACACTCCTCAGAGTCCTGGGGACAGAGCGACGCTGTCAGGATCCATGCTCCGCCCACCCCCACGTGCTCCCCCTCCCAGGACGCAGCGGGCAGGAGCTCTGCAGAGGAGGGGGCTGTGTGCCCTGGGTGGGCTGGCTCCTTCCCCCCCCCACGACCGGGCAGCTTGGGAGCCCAGCTCTAGACTCCGACCCCCCACATCAGGGATTAGTGAATGACCTGTACTGGCCTCGCTACCTAGGCTGCCAAAGCTAACACCCCCCTTGCTGGGGGGCGGATCTGAGCCTCTAACGGCTCCCTACAAACCCCGGCTGCAGGGCTATAATTCCACCTGCGTCGGCTGCCGCCCAGTCTCGGCTGGGTGCAGGGGTCAGGGGAGCGAGCCGGGGTCCCTGCGTGCAGCTGAGGTCCATGTGCCAAGCACTAGTCGCTCATGGATCAGAAGCACTAACTGTGACTGACGTCCTATCTCCTTGTGTCTCTCTCCTGTGGGTGCTGGGTCCTTACAGGCCCGGGCAGCGGCGGGGACGCAGGCAGTGGGGCTGGTTGGTCAGTTGTACTGATTGAGCTCTGAGTCTGTCTAGCTGAACAGAGAGTCGGTTCAGGGGTGACTTGATCCCAGTCTGAGGATCTATCTGGGAACAAATATTTAATCCGGGGCTCGTCTCTCTAGCAGAGGAAGGTCTAACCGGAGCCAATGGCTGGGAGTTGAAGCTAGACCAATTCAGATTGGAAATCAGGTGTAAATATTTAACTGTGAGGGGAATTCACCGTTGGAACAACTGACCCAGGGGTGTGCTGGGTTCTCCATCACTGTCAACTTTTAAATGGCGAGTGGCTGGTTTTCTAACACCTCTGCTCTAGGGATCACTTGGGGACGGGGCTCTGGCGTGGGAATCTGTGACCCGCCCCCAGCAAACATACCTTGAACTCAGCCTCCTCGAGGCCGGGGGACATGTTCAGCTGGGAGCCTTCGCTCTTCCTGCCTGGGGACGCGCCGGCTAGGGAGAGACGGCCTCGTTAGCGTCCAGAGGGCAGCAAGCGGGGAGGCCAGTGCCGGAGGAGGGGGATGGGAGCTAGGGCCCCTCTTGCCCGATGCAGAAGCCCTGATGGGCACCTGAGGAAGCCCCCCCTTCCGTCCCCAGCCAAAAGAGGCCCAGGGATCCTCCCCCTCAGCCCAAAGGGGGAAGGGGGAGCTGGGAACCCAGCCAGGCGGCCAGAGCAACCCATGGGGCCAGGGATGCGCCTGTGTCAGGCAGCAAGCGTGGGCGGGGGGGGGGGGGGCAGGGAGATGGAGAGCAAGCCGGGGGCAGACAGCCCTGGGGGCTGGGGAGGCTGGGCAGAATGGGGGGGGGAAGCCAGGGGCAGACAGCCCGAGGGGCTGGGGGGGCTCATCCCATATCTGCTCCGTTCACGTGCCCGTGTGCACATCCTCGGCGCTGTGCCCCTGGGGGAGGGCGTGTCGTCCTGGTTCCTCGTCCACTGGAGTCTGGGCGACTGTGCCCAGCTCTGGGCCCACGGTTTCCACGGGCAAACCCTGGAGACACAGAGGGCGCGTTACACCAGTCACTACCCGCCCTCCCCGCGCTGCCCGGGACAAGGGGCAGCAGAGACGATCCTCAGAGGCTGAAATGAGATCTCCTGAGTGTCAGGCCCCCACCCCCGCTGCCCCCCAGGACATGTTTGGGGCCCAGACCCCATCTCGCCAGCAAACCCAAAGGGGGGGGACAGTACGACACCCTCACCCAAGGGCAGGCAGCTCAGACACCCAAGAACCCTGAGCAGGAGGCAGCAGCGGGGCAGGGGTTTGGGGCAGAGGTGGCAAAGGGGGTCGCAGCAGAGGCCAGGGAAAGCCAATTCCCCACCCCCGAGGAGCTCTGCACCCTGGGCCAGCGGGAGAAGGAGCAAGAACCGAAGAGACCGGCTTGGCCAGGGCCCCCCCTTGGTACATCCCCACCCTGCAGCCCAGGGCCTCGTGCCGCACCTCGGAGCCTGCGATCACCCAGCTGTTATCCGAGTCCCGCGAGTCCGAGTTCTCGGCCATTCCTGCTCCGGTCCCAGGACAGCCCGGATCGCACCTGCAGGGGACCGAGGGGTCAGTGCTGGGGCAGCCGGCAGCGACCCGGGGCCAGGGGAGAGACGCTGCCCAGAGCACAAGGAACGCCTGACACCCGGGACAGGGACTTTGCACAGCTCCGGGTGCCCAGGCTGAGGTGCTGCCCTGGGTGATTTGACTTGCAAAGGGAAATTTGCAAATGAAAACAAAGAGACCTTCAGGCCCCGTTTCCGCGCCGCTTGGCCTCCCAATGGGAGCGGGAACGCCGTGTTCCCACCGCGGCGCCAGACGGGACGGGAGCCAGGGAGAGACCCCACCCCGCTCTACCGAGCTGGGAATAGAGCCAGGAGCCGGAGCTGCCAACCCCACCTGTCCCCTCTCCCTTGCAGGGGCAGTGGGAGGGGCCTGGGTTTGGCACCGTTGATAACACAGATACCTGGTCCCCCAGCCAGGCGCGATGTGGGGAGGGCAGGCTCATTCCCCGGGCAGGGCCTGAGGGCTGGAGATCCAGGGACAGGGGAAGGGGGCAGGGAGGAGCCAGCTGCCTCCCGGGATTCAGCGCATTCCCTGCACGGCTGCCGAGGAGCCCGGCCCACCCGGGGGCGGGGGGGGGCATTCCCAGCTGGCCCAGGACCTGGCGTATGAGGCCCCAGGCCTCGAATGGCAGCTGGCCGCCCAAAGAAGGGGAGGGTGTCCAGGTGCCAGGCTGGGACTGGAGCTCCAGGTGCTTCCAGAGAGAGGGGTCACTCCCCATTGCCCGTCTCGGAGCTTCCTGCCCCCGGGGCTCTTGGGATTTCAGCCGGGAGTTTCCTTCCCACCCGGAGTAGACCTCACTCCAACGGCCCCTGCAGTGATGTCACAAAGCCAACTCCATGACCTCACAATGTTTCCATGACAATAAGACGAAGTCACACAGTTTTGGTTCACATCAAAGGAAGAACTGGGCTGGACGGGTGCCATTATTGGCTCCCCCTCGGCAAGCAGGGCAGTGGGGGGCTGGGAGCCAGGACTCCTGGGTTCTATTCCTGGCTTTGCTGCCACAGACTCACGGTGTGACCTTGCGGGAGTCCCTTCCCCACCATGTGCCTCGGTTTCCCCATTAGTACAATGGGGATAAAGATCCTGCCCCTGTCCTGGGACGGCTGTGAGGTCTGGGCTCTCCCACTCCAGCACCAGCCCAGGGGAGCGCAGGTCCTCTCCAGCACTCGCTCTCTCAGGGCAGGTCACCGAGCTCTGAGAGAAGCAGGAAGTGCCCCAATGTGAGGAAAGGCAGGAAATGCTGCAGCGAGGTGAGACTGCCGGAACGGGGTGCTGCCCAAGGGGGCCCACGGCCCAGCCCCCTGGGGTGACACTGAAGAGGGTCTACAGCAGTGGCTCTCAAGCAGGGGTCCGAGGCCCCTGGGGAGCCGCAAGCAGGTTTCAGGGGGTCCACCAAGCATGGCCAGTGTGGGGCAGAGAGCCAAAGCCCCACCGCATGAGCCCTGCCACCCAGGACTGACGCCGAAGCTGACCAATGTAGCTTCGTGGGGCCCCTGTGGCAAGGGACCCCAGGCAATTGCCCTGCCCTAATGCCAGCCCTGGCTTTTACATGCAGAAAACCAGTTCCAGGGGCCCAGGTGGGCCGTGGACAGAGAACGGTTGAGAACCCCAGGTCTACAGGCATGAGCCAACCTTCCTGGAGTGCTGCCCGGGGCGCCCGTCTCCCCACACCACTGAGCCCCACCGTCCTGTTCCCTGCGCAGCCCCCACCGTGCCCCTGCCTCCCCTCCCCCTCCCGAGCCCCATGCCAATGGCACCAGTTGCAACATGGGAAAGCGACACTGGGGAGCTATTTTTAGCTGGTTTTAATGCAGTTTAGCAGGTGGAAGCAGAGGCGGGTGCGCGCCGTCTGCCCAGCGGCTCCATAGGGAAGGGCAGCTCCAACTCAGCACGAGGGGCCCCTGGGCACGGCTTGGGGGGGGGGGGGGCATTCTGTCCCCTCCTCCCCGGGCGCTGCTGGCAGCGCCTCACAGGAAGGAGTTTATCGGAGCCGTGCGGGTGAGACGCCCTCCCCGGGGAAGCCATGGCACCGGGAGCCGGGGGGCACCGGGAGAGCTCACCCCGCTGGCCTGCGTGCCGGGGACCCGGTGCCTCAGGGCAGGGCAGGGCTCCCCCAGCCCCTCTCAGGACCACCCTGCAGCCGCCGGTGAAGGCGCCCAACCCCCCTGGGACCGGCGACACCCCAACATCAGCCCCCCGGGATGGGGGCGCGCCCCGGGCGGGGGGCTGCAGCCGGGCCAGGGTCTCCGGTCCCCGCGGGCTCACTGACCTGCTCCGGGCTGACGGGGGCGCTGGGCCGGGGGCACCTGGCTCTGTCTCCCGGGGGGGTCCCGGCCCCGGCGCGTCGCAGCAACTTTGTATCAAACTCCGCCAGCGGCTCGCTACATTCCGGACGGGCGGGATGGCGCACGTGACCCGCGGAGCCAATGGGAGACACCCGCTGCTCCCCAGCTGTCGGGCGGGGCTCCCCGGGGGGAGGAGACAGCCCCCCCCCCAACCCCGGGCAGGAGGTGGCATCAGAGCCCGGCCCTGGCAATGCCCGGCCCCACCCACCCCCGCCAGCAGCTCCCGCCTGGCCCCCGTGAGCCAGCGCAGACCCGGGGCCTGGAGCCCGGCCCCACAGCGCCCCACGCAGGTGACGGGCTCCCCACACGAAGCTTCGCGGCACGCAGGTCACTGCCCTTCCGCAGCAGGGAGCGGCCCCCCAGGGCTGGGGGAGGAAAGCCCTGGTCACCCCCTGACCTCGGGGAGCAGCCGCCTCTCCTTCGCCTGCGCCAGGCTCGGGGCCCGGAGGCACTTTCGTCTCGCCAAGCCCCCGGGCAAGGGCCTCAGCCCCGCACCCACTGGGCCGAGTCAGGCCCAGACACCTGGGCCCCTGCCCCGCCCCTCCTACTACTCCAGTTCCTTTGCAGCGACCAAGGGGCCAGGGAAGCCCGGCCTTGGACTCCTGGGAGCAGGTAGCTCAGGGGTCAGCAACCTTTGGCACGCGGCTCGCCAGGGTAAGCCCCTGGGGGCCGGGCCGGTTTGTTACCTGCCGCGTCCACAGGTTCGGCCGATCGCGGCTCCCACTGACCGCGGTTCGCCGGCCCAGGCCCATGGGGGCGGCAGGAAGCGGCGGCCAGTACATCCTGCAACCCACGCTGCTGCCCGCAGCCCCCACGGGCCTGAGCCGCGATCGGCCGAACCTGCAGACGCGGCAGGTAAACAAACTGGCCCGGCCCGCCAGGGGGCTTACCCTGGCAAGCCGTGTGCCAAAGGTTGCCGATCCCTGGGCTAGATGCTACCCAGGGTGTGCAGATAATATACCAGGCCAGGGGGTGGGGGGCACTGCTGGCACCCTCATGGGAGAGGCTAACAGAGCAGAATTTCTCAGCAAAACCAACCCAGTGCAACGGTGGGTCTCGGACAGACGGACAGACAGGAGTCTGCTTTCAAATAGCTTTATAGCTGGACAATACAAAAAGTTTTCCTTTAATGCTCAGACTGTTAAAACGGGGCAAGACCGCGCCCCCTGGTCCTGCAGAAAGCTCTGGGAGGTTAAAAACGATTACAAACCACACCAGCAACCACTTTACAAAAGGGAACAAGTCATCAAAACAGCAAGAAATTAACAAAACCAGGCGATTCCCCCAACCCACCCGAGAGCAGCAGGGCCCAGGACACAGGCCAGCTGCAGCCCAGTCCAGGGTGCCCAGCGAGGGTTGGGATGGCCCATGGCTACTAAACACGAGCAGCTGTTAGCCAGCTAGCAGACCTGCCTCCGGGCGCTGTGCGTACTCAGCAGGGCAAAGTGTGCACCTGCCAATCAGCCCCTGTGCCATGCACCAAGCTGCTTCCAGTGCTGCTGTTCTCAGCTCAGACCCCCCCCCCCCACCCATTCCCCACCCGCAGCTCATGTCAGGCCCCTGCCACCACCTGCCCACCCCCCTCAGCCACTGGAGCAGGAAGAGACCCAGCCCCATCTACCAGGCCAGGCCTCTGGGTTCACGCCTCCCCCCACGCGTCTCACTCTCTGCTTAACTGGCTCCAGACAGTCCCCCGACCACCACCACAGCTCGCTAATCTAGGTCTGCACCACTGGTGGAAAGCAAGCTGCCCCCTGCACCGCATGCACCGGCTAAGGGGCGCCCCGGCCCCGGGGGCTCCACAGCTCTCGCCGACACAGCAGCAGGCGCAGGGCCCTGGATCTGGGTGTCTGTTCCAGAATCCCCACTTTGCTTTAAACGTGTGGCAGCCAGGAGACCCTCACAAACATGACCCGAGTGCAGCCGCTGCCTGGAATGACAGCGCCGAGCGGTGTGAACGAACTGCCAGGCAGCCGAGGGAATCCGACGGGCTGGTGACCTGAGCTGCCCACGGAGCAGCCCAGCAGGCTGGGAGCCAGGCCCTGCAGCAGGCTACGTCCCTGGCACAGAGGGAAGGGAGGCAGCTCTGTGCTGGGCTGCTGGCAACCCCAGGAAAACACCTTCACACCCACTGCTGCTTATTGCCTGCTCCGAGCCCTAGCCCTGTGCGTGGGGGGCGGGACAGGAGGGGCCCGGACAGACTGAGCTGACGTTTCCACCCCGTTCAGAAGCTGCTTCCACGGGCCTGGGTCCTGCTTTGCCAGAGCGCGTGGCCTGGGCACAACATGCACATTTCCAACCTGTGCGCCCCCCACGCTCAGGGACAGCGGGACCCTCCGCGCCTCCCCGGCCCTGTGCCTGTAGCCAGCCCTGTGACGTAGCTCACGCTGGAAAGGGGCACGGGCAGCTTCTGCTCAGCTGCGTAACCCGCCCACTGGCTTTCATGGGCACCCAGAAGGCAACAGGCACCATCCAACCAATGACGAATGGAGCAGCCACGCTCCCCCTAGCGCAGACAGGCCCAGCAGGGCAGGGTGTGTCTGGCTCTCCCACCCAGCATGGCACGATGGGGCCTGGAGGCTCCATGGGCCCCAGGCATTCAAAAATCGTGAGTCAGACCCCAAAGTGCGAGGACATCCAACAATGGCTGTGGAGCCCCTGGGACCATGTCTCCCAGCTGCTCTCAGCAGCCCCCCGGGTTGGGGGGTGACTTGGAACGAAATCTGGGTCTCACCTCATCCAGGCCCAGGGCTGGAGCTTTACGGAAACCCAGCGTGCAGCAGGACCTGGCAGAGCAGCTCCTCCCGGGGGGCAGGGCGCCGAGAGCGCTGTGGCTGGGGGGTCTCGCCGCAGACACAATTTGTGAGTGATCAGGAGAACCCACCTCGCACCTGCAGCAGGCCCAGCTCGGCTCCGAGGGGCCTGCACTCCAGCTACTCAGCCGGGATTCCACACACGTCCCGAGCACCGGCTGCGGTCTGGGGAAAGGGAGAGAAAGCCGCCTTCCCTGCTGCTCTGACGCACGCAGGCAGCACACCTCCCCCCCACCCCCATCATGGTGCAGACGCACTGCCCTCCCCTCCGGCAACAGCACAGAGCCGAGTGCTGCTTGGGAAGTGGCGGCTCAGGGGTGGGACAGACACACTCACACCCATCAAGTGCAAAGGGCTCAGCGTGCTGGTTCCACTACAGGCCCCTGCCAGGAGACGGAGCCCTGGCTGTTCCAGCCCTCGCTGTGGCCAGGGGTGGGGGAGAAGATCTGTAACGCTGCTCTGGGCTCAACTCCCAGCTCTAGGGGTCACACCACAGCTCCCCCATCACCAGGACACAGCCCTCGCCAGCTCCGCCCCACTTCTATGCAGTAGAAACTGCTCTGAGCATCCGCATTTGCAGGACACCCCCGGCCCCAGGGCTCTCTGTGAAACAGTCACTTACTCTGCCCCCAGACAGAGATTCTGCTACCACTGGCGCTCAGCTCGGCCAGTAACAGAGACCTCAGAGCCCCGAGCCGGACTTCACACTCTGGGCTGGCAGGCGCGGGGGTATCTGGGGGCAGGAACTGGTCTCTCCTCTCCCTCCAATGGACACTCCGAGTATTTTAAAAGAGCATGAGCTGCACCAGGCCCAGCCACGCAGACGAGCAAGAACAGAGAGGAAACATTACCGAAGCCAGACGCCAGCCCTCGACATCGTCTCTTGCACGCACGGAGAGGGGTGGCTACAAAATAAGGGGGGGGATTGGCCCGAAAACCACGCAGGGATCTGTACGAGGGGAGGGCAGCACGGCCCCTCCCTAGCCGGGCCCAGCGCCCACTCAGCCGTCATTGGCCGCCACCAGTTGCCCATGCCCTCCGGATGTACACCGACTGGATCTCCTTGGTCTTCAGGCAGTAGTCGCAGGCCCAGACGGCCGAGGCCTCGGTGGTGAGCAGCCCGTAGGCATTCTCTGTCATGCCCGTGCACTCCCGGTGGAACCACTTCTGGCAGGAGGCCTCGCACAGGATGGCGTCCTGGTCGTCGTTCACCTCGCTGCGGCAGGCCCCGCAAGGGTACACCCAGGCCCGGCGGTGGCTGGTGCCCAGAGTTGCCAGACGCCTTGCTGGAGGGCGGGAGGCTGTTAGCTTCGGGGGTGCTGCTGCTCCGGCTGGCGCTGCTGGGGGCGAAGCTCGGCTGGGCCCCATTCACCGCGGCTGGTGAGCCTGAGTGCGGCTCCTGGCTGAAGGTGCTGGGAGGGGGGTTGAGGTTCTTCCCCCCATCATCCCCCCCAGCCGGAAAGCCGGGGTCAGCCCCAGGGAAGGGGCTGGTGTTTGGGGGCAGGTTCTGGCTGGGCCGCTGCATGGGAGACTGTCCAAAGAGATTGGCGGGCTGGCTGAACCTCTGGGCCATGGGGGGGCCGGCAGGGGGATTCAGGGCAGCCCCGGTGCCATGTCTCCCCGGGGAGGCTGCCCCATGGTGGGGGAGATCATGGGCCCCAAAGCCCCCAACTGGCCCCTGCATGAGCTGTCCTGCGGGGGGGCTGAAGTTCTGTCCGAGAGGCTGGTTGAAGGGCTGGCTGGGGAAGCTCATGGCACCAGGCTGCACGTAGTTGGGGTTCTGGGGGGGCATGCTGAAGGCTGGGCCCATCTGGCCCGGGGCGAAGGGCGGGGGCTGCCTCCGCATGGCCTGGGGGCCCCCCCCGTAGCCCGGTGGCACCTGGGATGTCATGCCCCCCTGCATGCGGAAGTTCCCAAAGGGCACCGGGTTGCCGAGGAACGGAGCCGATGAGGCCCCCACTTTAGGCACCCCAAAGTCATCTTCAAAGGGGTTGGAGGCCACCAAGTGATCGACCATTGGAGTCGGGGGCGGGGCGAACTCGGAGAGATGGGAATAGGCAGGGCCCTGTGGGGAGAAGGCACAGGAGTCAGTGTGGGGCTTACCCACGCAACAAGCAGACGTGTGGGGCCCAGGGATACCAGGAGCACAGGGCCCTCAGCTCCCGCTGGTGCCAGGCAGGGCCTGGGCGGAGACACACAGCACTGGCAGGGCCGAGCCCCGTAGTTCCTCTGCATAGCCTGGCTACGGACGGCATTCGGAGCAGCAGGAAGCCGCCCCTCCAGGAGCCTCCTGCTACTGGGGGGGGGGGGGGGGGGGGGGGCGGGGAGAGAGACGAGCCCTGTCTGGAGCAGGGACCCTGGGCTCCTAGCGCCATCCGTGTCAAAGGCACCGGGGACACTGGGATAGTCCCCAGGCCATGGGAACAGCCACCACTGGCTGCTTTCGAGGAAGGGCACCGCTGCCCGTACAGCCCCCACTGGCTGCGTGCTGCTCCATGGGGTGTGGCGTGTCCGGCCGGCGGCCCTGATACAGGACACTCCGAGCAGCCCCAGGGTTTGGCTTCAGCCTGCTGTGGGTGGGGCTGTCTGTGCCCACAGGTGCCATGCATGTGCTCGTGTCATGGTGCTGGTCTGACAGCCTGGCCCCCACACTCCTATCACGGAGTCTGAACGCACAGGGTCCCAGCCGTGCCCCTACCTGAGTGTTGGATTTGCGCCGTTTCTTTTCAGGGCTCTTCATTTGCAGACCTGTGAGGGGAAGCACGGGTGAAGTCAGTGAGCACCGTCAACCCTGGCAGGGCCTGAAGACAGCCCATCCCCCCGTCCCCCCTACGCACGGAGAGAAAATAAAGACCAGACACCCCCCAAACTCTTTTCTCCCATAAAGCCTCCCTGTTCTCACCCCCGACCTGCTCCCCCAGGGCAGGGCCAGGGCAGGGCCAGGGCAGACTCCCAGACACAGGCAGCGTTTCCACCCCATTGATGACGGGACAGAAGAACTTTATGGCCTGATAAGGTCACCGAGAAGTCTGATCCAGGGAGAACAGGAGCCGGCTACGGCCCCAGGACTGAGCCGCACCATGGCCCTGCTCATGCATCCCCGGTTCTCAGCTGCGTGCAGGTGGCTGGCGTCCCGGTCCGGCTCCCCCAAAGCTCCGTTCCCAGGTGAACGTGTTCCCTTCCCCACAAAGGGCCAGGCTCCAGTTGTGTTCAGCGCAACTGCTGCCCGTGCAAGCTCAACCCATGCGCAGGAAGGGCCGGCGGGGACGGCTGCTGCATCCCGCCAGGCCTCAGCTCGGCCTCTGCGCTCCGGCCCTTCCTGCGCTGCACAAACGCCTGCCAGGAACGACTCAGCCCTGGGTCAGCTCCAGGTCACCCCGGCCTGCAGTCAGGCGGCTTGTGCTGGCACAGCCAAGGAACAGCCATACCCCCTTGGAAGCGCCATGGGGTGGGGACCCATGGCCCAGACTCTCCGTGCAGAGCGCCAGGCATGCAGCCCCCATGGCCATACCCCCTTGGAAGCGCCATGGGGTGGGGACCCATGGCCCAGACTCTCCGTGCAGAGCGCCAGGCATGCAGCCCCCATGGCCCTGCCCCCTGCAAGCCCTGTCCAGGGGAGGGGGGTGCCGTGCAGACCCCACCGCCCCTGGCCCCGGGCTACAGCCCAGCACGTACCAGTCACGCAAGAGCCAGGACAGCCCTGCCAGTGTCACTGCTCCAGAGAGATGTGGGGCACTAAGCCCCCCCCCCCCACTGGCCCCTCCGCAACCCACTGGCCCCTCCGCAACCCCGCCAATCCGCCTCGCCCTCCCCACCCCCACCAGCACAATTCCCTCATCCCCTTCTGAGCGCCCCAGCCCCCATCGCCCCCTGAACCCCTTGCCCCAGGGCCGCCCCCCAGCTACACCCCCACGTGCCCCCTCGCCCCACCCCAGCCCCGCGCCCCTCCCGGCTACACCCCCACGTGCCCCCCCCCGCCCCACCCCACCCCCACGTGCCCCCCCGGCTACACCCCCACGTGCCCCCCCCGCCCCACCCCACCCCCACGTGCCCCCCCGGCTACACCCCCACGTGCCCCCCACCCCCAGCACAATTCCCTCATCCCCTTCTGAGCGCCCCAGCCCCCATCGCCCCCTGAACCCCCAGCCCCGCGGCCCCCCCGCTCTCACCTGCCTTCCCCTGCTTCCTGCCGGGCCCGCCGGGGGGGCCGCTGCCCGGCGGGTTGGGGGGCCCCGGGGGGGGCGGCGGGGCCGGGACTCCTCCCTCCAGCTTCTCGGGGTGCGGAGCCGCCATGGGGGGCCCGGGGCTCAGAGCCGGGGGGGCCCGGGCTGCGCCATGGCTCCGCGCTGCGGCTCCGGCCCGCACTCAGGGCGGCCGCGCCGGAACCGGAAACTGGCCGGGCCCTACCACCGCGGGAGGGGGGGAGGGTGAACCATTCCTCACGGGGGCGGACCCCACCACTCCGTATGCGGTGGTAGGGGGACCGGGTGGGACAAACCATTCCACAAGGGAAGGGGGGGCGAGCCCTACCACTCCCAGGATTAGACTATTCTACACTGGGGGGCGGGGGGTGCTGGAACAGACCACTGCAGGCTTCTGGGTTCCGCTCCCCGCAGCTGGGCCCTCGCCAAGGGGGCCCCAGGGTTGGAGCCCCTCCCCTGAGCCCCCCACCCTGGGAGCTGATCCCCTTGCTGGGGCCCCTGCCCATGGGGCACCCCCAAGTCGGGCCCTGCCCAGGGGGGCACGAGGGAGCCAGGAGCTGAGCTCCCCGTTCTGCCCCCACACTCCTGCCCCCGGGAGCCAGGGCTGGGCGGGGCACTCCGGGCCCCAGCTCTCTGGGGCTGTCCAGCCCCTCCAGGCCGGCCTGGCGTGAGCTGCCCTTGGGGGTGGTGGCTGAGCCCTGGCCCAGATCTGAGCGGCCATGGCCGGGGGGCAGCTGGCCGCAGGGCTGGGGGGCCGCTCTGCCGCCCTCCCGCTGCTGGGATGTTACCTCATTTGCAGCCGCCAACTGCAGCAGGAGGCGCCCGCCGGGGAGAGCTCGGGCAGGGGCAGTTACTGGCCATGTAAAGCTGAGGGTCTAAGAGCCTAGGAGAGGGGCCGCTGGGGCCCAAGGGGCAAAGCATCAGCCCGCTGGCTCAGAGAGCCCTCAGCCAAGCACACGCCCCGTGTACCCTGGAGGAGCAGCTGCTGGACACGGATGCAGCATCCACCTTCCTGCACGGACCCCTCCCCTCCTGTCAGGCGAGGAGCCACTCACAGCCATGCATTAAAGAAATACTAACTTTAATAATAACCATCCGATTCCTTTGGTATAATCAAGACCTGGTAACAAATCAAACCCATATAAAGGAGAAAGAGAAGGGGGAGGGGAGAAAGCAAAACCCTCCCCCCTCTGAGCCCAGGCTGACTCCTCTGGGGGAGCAGGAGGCGTGAGGGGAGGGTTACACTTTGGCTTCAGAGTATAACAATGTGCATGCAACAGTGGGATCCCCACAGTCCGTGCAGACCCAGTGGCGGGCAGGCTTCATGCCCTGCAGGGAGAGGGCTCACCTGCCACTGCAGCAGAGCCTGGGAAGCCCGGGAGGCTGCTCCCGGCGGACACTGCTTAGCGCTGGCTGGGGAGAAGGAGCAGAGCTCAGGCCAGCTGTCCTGTCCCCCTGGGACCTCAGCAGCCCACTTGTCCCCTGAGGTGGGGAGTTCTGGTTCCCCCCTTCCAGCTCCAATCTTGTTGGGTGCTACGTGCTTCCTTTGGCTGCGTGGTTGGCCCAGACCGAGCTGGAGTACAGGGAACTGGCTGTGACATACCCTGCCCAAGGGGCAGAAGGGCGTAGTGTACAGCACTGCTCCCCTCCAAGGGCAGGGGGACCAAGGGGCTCTTGCCCTCCTATGGAGAACCCCATTTACCCCATCTCATTTCCATCCATGCCCCTCCCTGGACACAGGCTGGGCGTTGCCTTCCAGGATGAGGAGTGGGACTGTGAGCAGCCTGCTGCAGAAGGGGCCACCTGAGCTCTGCTTCCAGCCAGCAGGACGCTGGGGCGGGACCAGGCCTGGCTGTGGCCTCTGGGAGCCTTGTGTGAGGACAGGGGCTGTGCTCCCAGGGTGGGCGGACTGCTCTCCCCAGCCTGCCCCAGGGCCAACTGCTTTGCATAAGTATCTGGGACCTGTGGAGGGTCAAGGCACAGAGTTAATACGTAAAGTGATCGGGTACATTCGGTGTGCGGCCGGCCCAGCCTTGTGCTTCGCAGAGCAGAGGGCCGGGTTCACCTGAGGAGGGCAGGGGCCCTCCACTCCCGCCCTCTGGGGAAAATCTCCCTTGTTCTCGCTCTGTGCAGCAGGAGCCATGGTGCTGCTCTGTGGTGCGGGTGGCTCTCCCAAAGGGGTCACGCAGGTGGTGCCACCCATGGGTGCTGACCCCTAGGGATTGCAGGGGAATGGCAGATGAGAATCCAGCCCTTCCCTGCTGGGGTGAGCTGCCTCTAGGGGAGGGCGAGGGCCAGGAGCGCTCCGCAACCTCCAGACAGGCAGGCCTCTGAGCCAATAAGATTGACCCTCACCTTCCTCACAGAGGCTCGGCGGTCAGGGCAGGCTCCCTCCCACCCGCCCTGCCTGAGGGGGGGGATGAACGCGGGGCGAGGGCGAGTGTGTGTGGTTGCAATTGGCCTTCGGAGCAGTGCACACAGCCACCCAGGCTGGAGCTTGGTGCACACAGCCACCCAGGCTGGAGCTTGGTGCTAGCAGAGGTGGAGCTGTGGCTGGTGCAGCTCCCTGGATGCAGAAACAGGCCCCCGCCCTCTGCCCAGTCCCGGCTCCCCCGGCCTCCTCCACCTCTGCTCTGTCTCCGGAGGGGCTGGTGTGAGCCCAGAGAGTCTGAGCTCATGGCGGAGAGACGGGGAGCCCCAGGGCCTCCTGGGGAAGCAGCGGCTGAAACAGTCCAAGAGCCCTGCTGGCAGAGAGGGGATGAGCAGGCCAGGGTGGGCAGGGCCTGGGGGGCTCCCCTGAGGCCACCCATGCCTCACAGTCTCCTCTCCACGGGCTGCTGCAGGCACAGCTCGCTGCCCGCCGAGATGATGGGCAGGTGATTGTCCATGTGGTAGCTGATCAGGTGACTGACGCTCTCAAAGCGATGATCCTTCGTCCGCACCTGCAGGGGCCAGAAACGGGGCTCAGGGGATGGCCAGGTAATGGGTGGAACCAGGAGGCACGTGCGCCCTCTTGTGACCAAATGAGACATGGCAGCACAAACCTCACGGAGAGGAGCTAGTGTCCTGTTCCCTTGCAGGACCCGGCTGAGGCATCTCCGGGAGGGAGGGGTGGCCGTACCCGCCTGGGGGAGGGGGGCGGAGGGGGGGGGGAGGAGCCCAGACGGCACCCCAGCTCTTCCCTCGAGTGCCAAGCCTGTAGGACTGGGGAAGGGAGCCCCCCGCCGTGGCCCCAGGGCCGACTCACCACTCCCTCGGGGTCGACCAGCAGCAGGTGCTTGGGCTGCCCGCCCTGCAGCCCGGTCAGCACGTACTGGCCCGGTGTGGTGGTGCTCTCCCGCACCAGGAAGTCCCCGTTCACCTTCAGCAGCTTCTCCGCCTCCTTGCGGCTCATCTTCCCGTGGTACCAGGGCTCCCGCCGCAGCTGCTCCTCCATGGAGGCCAGGAGCTGGGCCGGCGGCAGCCCCACCGGCACCGTGGGCGGGACACGCAGGGCGTCCTCGAAGGGCTCTGCGGGGGGAGAGGAGCAGGGGTTGGATGGACACAGAGCCCACACCCACGCCACGCAGAGCCAGTCAATGCCAGCCCAGAGCTGGGGCAGATGCCAGCAGGACGGGCCAACCCCCACTCACTCATGTCGAAGAGGTCTCGCTGGGCACTGCCGTTGGCCGTGCCTGGGATGCTGGCGGCAGAGGCCTGGCGCGACCTGTCCAGGTTCTGCACGTTGACGTAGGACGGGTCGTCAAACAGATCGGTGCGGAGGGCTGGGCCGGCGCCGGGGGCGTATTTATCCCTTCCTGCATGGAGGGGAGCTGCAGTTAGCAGGGCTTGCCAGCCCGAGAGCCAGACCTCCCCCGCCACCTCAGCTACAGGGTCCAACACCCCCCTGCTGGGCCTTGGGTTACCCCAGGGACTGCCGGCAGAGACCCCAGCTGGGGGCAGCCCCGCACTCTGCTGGGATCCCTTGATTTGCTCCATGTGATCCTGGCAAGCCCAAAGATGATGCAGAACCGGCCCCAGGGATATGAAAGCCCTGGGGCATTCGGCTTCCGGCCTTGGCACACACAGGGGATGCTCAGAGATTAGCCTGTCCCACTGCGGAGGGCAGCGGGGGGCAATGCTAGAGCTGGCACTGCCGTGCGGGGCAGTGAGGTGTCCGAGCCGTGCCGTGCCAGGCGACCCCCAGCAGGTGGGCAAGGGAGCCTGTGGCACAGCTGTGTGTGGTCCGGTACCTTGGGCAGGAGGGTGCTGCTTCCGGGGGTCGTGTTCTGCGCTGGACATCTGGCCCACAGGCTGCAGGAGGAAGAGACAGGCAGTGAGTAGCCAAGGCTCAGACTGCTCCCTTCTCCTCCCGGTGCCCGCAGCGCCCAGCCCCATGGCCTCCAGCCTGACCATCTGCCACCCATCCTGCTCCGACTGCCGACTGGCAACAGGCAGTGCCCCCTGTGCATGGACGTACCCTGCCAGGTCTCACCCTGGGGTCTGACCAAGCAAGGGGAACTCATTGGCCAGGTGGCCCCAGGCCCGCAGCTTCCCCTCTTTCTGGCCACACCTGGGGATGGCAGCTCCCCCGAGCTGGCACCAAGGGACCCGCCTGGCACAGCCCTGGGAAGGGGTGCAGTGGGACAAGCTGGTGGGAGCGACACCCTCGCCCCCCACGAGCAGTGCTTACCAGCGTTGCCCCCAGGTGATTGGGCGCCTGTGCCACGCTGGCGCCATCACGCAGCCGCATGTCCACCACGCCCCCGAGGGGTGGCTCTTTGCCGGGGAAGTCGTTGTAGTACTGGTGGTCCGATGGCTCTTCCTCCTCCTCGTCCCAGGCCGAGCCGTCGAACCCAGCCATCCTAGGGAGGAGGGAGCAGTAGGTGAGCGGCAACGCGCCCCAGCTCTGCCGCGCTCCCCCCGCCGGCTCAGTACCCGGCGCCTCACCAAGGGCACTGGTGTTCCTTGTCTCAGGCCCGGCAGCCCCTGGACTGGACCCAGGCAGCCAGTGCATCCTGCCCAGAGCCCCGCCGGCCGGCCAGGGAGCTCCAGGGGCTCCCCCACCCTGCAGCATGCCTCTGAGGGGCTGCTGCCCCCCCATACCTGTCATGGGGAGTTACGAGCTTTGGGGGGTTTTTCAAGTACTGCTTGAAGCGCAGCTCGAAGGCCTGCCCAATGGTGCTGATCACGTCCTGCGCCAGGCCCTCAGGGCACTCCAGGATATGGCAGGCTGGAGGGGGAAGAAAGGCAGGGCTCAGAGCGAGGGACCCCGCAAGGGACCACACACACACACACACACACCCCGGGCACTGCCAGGCTCTCGTTACACCCACCCCTGGCAGCAGGGCCCCAGCAAAACAACTGTTGCTGCAGGCCCAGAGCCAGTCAGGGGGTCTCTGCGAGCGCAGCCTGGGGAGTGCAGGGGGGTGGCCAACCCAGCTCTCGTGGCCTGGGCCGGCTGGGGGGCATCGCGGGGCCGAGGCAGGCATCCAGCAGCGGTGGGGTTAATGGCTGCGCCAGCCGGCCAGGAGATGGCACAAGTCACTCACCTCTCTGATTGACGGGGTCTTTGGCAACATAGGCAACATACTCTGCAGTGTCCTGTGGGGGAGATGCAACAGGTGAGGTGGCGGCAGCACCAGAGCTGGGGGGGGGGGGGGGGACACACACCACCCCTACCCGTCGCCCACAGCCTAGTGCTCAGCACACCGATGGCAGTCCCAGTGTGAGGATGAGAGGCCAGGGGGATGTCCCAGGGCCCCAGCCCGGCCCTGCTTTGCTAGCCAGCCCTGTTGGCGTGGCTCACCCCTGCTGGGGCAGTAAGGGGGGTGCCGGCCAGATGCAAGGGCTTGGGTCAGAACGGCACCACGAGTGGGCCAGCCGTGGGGGAGAGTCCCCCTCCCCCCTGAGGGAGCCCTGGGCGGAGGTGGGATGGAGCCCAGCCATCAAGGGAACCTGGACACGGAGCAAAGACCCCACAGCTGCTCACTCACCGGGTCTCCCCCTGAGGCGAAGGAGATGGACTGCATGTGATGGTTGGCGATGATCTGTGGGGAAGGGAGAGCCGTTGGTTAGACACAGCACCCGGCTGCTCTTCCCAGCCAGGGATGCCTGTGGGGGGGAGGTACCCCCAGGGATGTGGGGTCTCCACTTGGCCTTTGGACGCCCCCCCAGAGCTGGCAGCCATGGACCTGCCCTGCACAGTGCCCATATTGTGGCGTCATGGGCCTGGGTCGAACCAGTGACCTTCTGCAGGGGGCCCAGCACACGGGGTGCGAGGGGCAGGCCTGGCCTGTGTCCCCAGGTAGACAGGGAGCGGAGCTGCGGACTGGGTAGGCAGGGGCGGGAGCCCCACTCTGCTGGCTCCCCAGCCAGAGCAGGCGGGGAGGGTGCTCTGGGCCCCGGTGAGTCTCACCTGTTTGCAGTCGGACGCCATGAGGTTGAGGCTGCTGGTGGAGATGGTGAGGGTGATGGGCATGCCGGCAAATTTGAGGTTGCTCTTGCCCAGGATGGAGTTCAGTGAGCGGCCGCAGGGCTGCGGAAGCAAAGGACCGTCCGCTAGGGGGCTGGGGCAGAGACCCTGGGCTCAGTAACACCAGCTCCCTCGCAGCCCAGCCCCCGTGCAGGCCCCACCGCCCCAGAAAGGCCGCAGCCCAGCCCCTGCGGCCTGGCTTAGTACTCGATCTCCCCCCACCTCACATCCATTAACCAGCAGCAGGGCGCCCCGTGCACTGAGCGGGGGAGGGCCTCGCTCCTCCATTAGCGCCAGACAGGGCCGCTATCGATCAGCCCCCCGCAGCGGGGGGCCTATCCCAGCCCAGCCGCGGCTGCCATCCCACTGCCAGGGGCAGCCACAGGGGCTGGAGGCTCCTGCTCCAATAGATGAGGGGGGAGCACGGGCACCCTCCCTTCCCCCTCTGCAAACACAAGGGCTTCTCAGCCCCCAGTGTCCCCCCCGAAGCCTCCTGCCAGACACCAGCACTGCCTGATTCCTAGAACCTGGGGTCAAATCCCAGCTCTGACCCAGCTGAGCGGGGGCTGGTCCTTCCTGCCTCCCTGGGGCGAGTGGGTGAGAGCATAAGTGTGTGCGAGGCGAAGGAGCCGAGTCCTGGCCCTTTGCCTCTGCACCCCCACTCCTGGCCCCAGGGAGTCAGCGTCAGGACTGCCCAGACTCTGGGCTCCTGCTCCAACCGCCTTTCGGCCTGGCCTTACCTTCCTCCTCCGGACGGCTCCTTTGGCACCGGGCACTGCCTCGCACACCAGGCTGATCGCCTCCCTGCGGGAACCACAGGACAAAGTCAGGGCAGCCCCGGGGAGCGGCCAGGCCCCAGCCACTTCCCCCGATTAGCTCCCCGCAGTATCCCTTCCCTCAGGGCCCGGTGACACACAGACCCGAATGCTGGGAGGGCAGGCACAGATGGGGTGAGCGAAGCTACAAGGAGACGGGCCCCTCGCCCAAGGCCTGGAAGCGGCTCTGCAAGGGGGATCGGCCCTGCCCCCCAAAGAGGCTGCAGTCGTTCATACACACGAGCCTTGTGCAAAGGGGCCAAGGGGCGTGGGCTGGGTGCAAAAAGGGGGGAGGGGCTGGGAAGGGACTCCCATCCTGAGAGTCCCCAAACCGTCCTCTCCAGGCCGGCCCAGCAGGGCGCAGCCGGGGGGAGGGACGTGGGTGGGGCCCAGCCGGGGCGGGGAGGGGGGGGAGGGACACGGGCGGGGCCCAGCCGGGGGGGGGGGAGGGACATGGGCGGGGCCCTGCCGGGGGGGGGGACACGGGCGGGGCCCAGCGGGGGGGGGGAGGAGGAGGGAGGGACACAGGCGGGACCTCCTTTGTCTGGCAGAGGCTGGAGCCAGCGTCTGGTTTCACTTGGAAGCACTGGTCTCCCTGGCACCTCCCCTGCAGCTGCCGTTCAGACCCCAGCATGCTCCTTGGCAGCTGCCACCCAGCAGCACTGGTGGGGGGCAGGGGGCACCATGGGACGTGCTCTGGGCCCAGAGTGGCCTGGCTGCCTGATGGGCTCCCGCCCTGCTCCCCCGAGCTCAGCTCAGCCACAGGGCACTGGGTCAGAACCCACCCTCCGGGCCTGTGGGCATCAGTGCAGGGGGTACGTGCGGGTGCACCTCCCAGCGTGAGGCCTCTCTGCCCACAGCCAGCGTCCGAGCGCCTGCGGCTCACCTGGTGACCTGAGTCCTGGTGTTGAAATCCAGCGCCCGCATGGACTGCAGAACTTCCACGCAGCCCATGTACTGAGAGAGAGTGAGAGCGCATCAGACGTCAGCCCAATGGCACAGCCCAGCCCCTCCCGCCAGCCCCAGTGCTGCAATGCTGGCAGGCCCCTGCACAGCTCAGCACTCAGGGCCTCCCCCAGCCCCACAGCTCCGTAGGGGGAGCTGCAGGGGTTGAACAGGGGCACTGGCTGGCCTCATCGAGGGCCATGCATGGCTCCCCGTGGGCTCACATGGGGAAGTTGGGAGCTACAGTGCTAAAGAACCCTCCCTGTGTTTCTCTAGGGGAGGGTCTGGGCTGGTGCCTGGCTCTGGGGCACCATCCCTGAGATGCCAACACCCCCCAGGCATCCCCTGGGGGATTTCACCACACAGATCTCAGCAAAACTGTGGTGCCAAACCCACCCCTGCTGCAGCTCAGATACTGCACGTGCTCAGCTCCCAGCCCCCAGCCCAGGCATCGCAGGGAGTTTATAGGAGGAACCCAGCATCCCTTGCAGGAGTCAGTAACCGACCCTCTCTGCTCCCACGACCCAGCCCCTCTGGACTCCCAGGGCTGGAGGAGCCAGGACACCCAGGGGCTCGGGGGATTGGGAAGGTGTGTGCGGGGAGATGCTAGATGATTACAAGGGCACAATTCCAAAGCCCCATTCCCAGGATGGTTTCGGGAGCCCGCTTGTGCCCCTTGGCTTGGGAGAGCCCTGAGCACTGCCTCTCTTGGCTCATGCCAGCTGGGTAAGCACTGGCCCTGCGGGCGTTTGCTCCCTGCCCCTGGCTGGGCTAGGCACTCATGCCAGACACAGTAACTCTCACATCTGCTTAACAAGAACAAAGCTTCTCCATTCAGTGCCCCCCGTTTGTGGCCTTGAAGCTGGGGGGGGGAGGGGGGCTTCTCAGAAGAGTTAAATCCAGCCTTCCCTGTCTCTTCCTATGCTGTGGGGATGGGGGCACAGGGCTCTGAGGGGAGGACCCCAGCAAGGGACTCTGAGCAGGGCCCCCTGCGAGCCTCTGCAGGCTGGAAACGGGGCTGTTTAATCCTGGCTCAGGTCACAAGTGAAACGAGTTGGCTGGTCTCAGCCTGGTGCTCCGTGTGCATGTCCTGCCCCAAATGCATTGCACACACTCTAGACAGGCACACCCAGGCTGTGAGCTGCGTCAGCAGAGCTTGCGGGGAGCAGGGGGCTGCCCGGAAGAGCTGGGTGTGGGAAGCCAAGCCCCCTTCCCCGGTCCAGCCCCAGCCCGCAAGGCAGCACTCAGTAGCAGGCACCAGGGTGGCCAGCCAAGCTGAAAAGCATGAGGCAAACAGGAAAAGGCCAGCCCAGCTGGTACGCAGGGGGAAGTGCCCCACCACGCCCGTAGCTCTGCAGTTTGAGCTCACACCATGGAGGGAGACGGCCGGGAGCACCCCAGCACCACGGCTGAGGGCGTCTCTCGGAGCAGAGAGCTGGGTACTGTGCTCTAGGCACATGCGAGTCTGGCTCGGTGCTGCCCTCTGCCGCATGGCACCAGTGCTGCAGTGCTAGTGTGGGAGGCTGACCACATGTCCTGGGGGCTGTCCCTAGGGCCCCGTGCAGGGTTTACGCAGCACCCATGGATTGGGTCCAGGTATGACCCCTCCTCATCAGTTATTGGGAGTGGAGCACATCCACCCTGACTGAATTGGTGGTTCTCCCGTCTCTTCAGGTGCCAGTATATTTATGCCTGGATCTGTAATTTTCACTCCATGCTTCTGAAGAATTGTTTTTTAACCCACGAAAGCTTCTGCCCAAATAAAACTGTTAGTCTTTAAGGTGCCACCGGACTCCTCCTTGTGTGGGTATAGCTGGACATGCCCCATTCAAGGCACGTGGGGATAAAGGGTGGTCCAGCAGATGGCACAGCCCAGAGACTTTGATCCCAGCATGCAGTGCTCCACCTCCGAGCA
Organism: Chrysemys picta bellii; assembly: GCF_011386835.1. Taxonomy (NCBI): domain Eukaryota; kingdom Metazoa; phylum Chordata; order Testudines; family Emydidae; genus Chrysemys; species Chrysemys picta. The sequence goes on from NC_088810.1 coordinate 24,704,928, forward strand.
AGTGGCCAGGCAGCAAAGAATGCTGGGAGCTGAAGTCTCCCCAAGCAGCTCCAACGAAGCCCCCCATTGCCAAACCAAACGTCCGTGGGACGGAGGGCAGGGGTCCCTGCATGGAGTGACTGGGGGTGCTGGGCACCGCGGGAGGGACCCCCAGCTGGGAGCGGGTCTGGCGGGCTGCACTGGGTCACAGGCAGGGGGAAGGTTCCTGGCCACCTGCATCTGCTCGGCAAGTCCTCCGTGCCCGACAGGCTCCTGGCCCAGCACACGAGGCTGCCTCAGGACACGGGCACCAGGGCTACTCAAGAGGCCAATGCCAATGCAAGCAAGGGAGCCTGGCAACACTCCATGGAGCAGCCATGTGCTGGAGAGCTGCCTTGGGGCTGACTGCCTCCTACAATGCCCGTCTGCTGATCCCGGCTGCCCCCCGGCAAGCAGGGGTTTGGAGATCTCAGGTGAAGGGCTGAGGCCCTGGACTCCCCGAGCAGCGGCACTGCAGAGCCACGCAGGGCCGGGCACTTGCGGGCCGCCCCCTCCATGCAGGCAATGACAGCGCCCCAGGGGTCAGAGACACGCCCTAACTGGCCCTCCCGTTGTCTCCCCCAAACCCCATCCTGCTCCCTGGCCGCCCGGCATGGGCCCCCCAAGATCTGATCCTGGAGGGCAGTGCACAAAGGGGAAAGTGCCATCTGTGCTGGATCAGCAGGGTGAGCTCCCCACACACTGCCCTGCCCAGGGGCCTCTCTGCTGGGGCGGCTCCGGCAGCTGGGCCCCTCCCCGTCCGCGCCCTGCTCCCGGCCCCTCCTCCACCCCGCCAGGGCGCCCCACTGCACTCACCCTCACGAGGTAGGAGACGCCGGGGCCCATGACCTTGTCGTCGGGGTGCAGCCAGCCACGGGTGGGCTTATTGACGAAGCTGCCGTGGCGGGTCCATTCGTCGCCCCCCAGCTGGCCGCCTTCCACCCGCGTCTTCTTCCCGCAGCTCAGCTTGTTCATATCCTGGGGACAGACAGCGACAGGCCCCGCTGAATCGGGGCCGGGGGCACCCGGCTCCCCGAGGCTCCCCGCCTCCTTCATGCCGACGGCCGAGAAGCCCCGCAGGCTGAGCAGGTTGGCGGGGTAGGAGAGCTTCAGGTTGGCCATTTTGGGGAAGAAGGAGCACAGGGTGGTGGGGCTGTCCTCGGACTCCGACGAGAGCTCCCCGATGGGCAGCATGGGGCTGAGGGAGGAGGACGACAGGGAGCCGGGTAGGGACTGCGTGGCGACGAGGGACTCCACTGGGGACCCTGGGGACCCCACGCCGGCCACTGCCTCCTCCAGGGAGGAGACCGACTCATTCCGGAGGTGGCTGTATTTACTCTTCTGCAGCAGATCCATGCTGGAGGGGTTCGGGGGGGCCAATCCGGCTCCGGAGCAGGGAGCGAGGTGGCAGCCCCCTGGAGAGGCGAGGAGCCTAGGGCAGCCAGCACCCTGCAGAGCAGGAACTGCAGAAACATGGGGCTAGGCCAGCCCCCCTCCAGCACAGCATGACCGCTGGGAGAGCCGGCCTCAGCGATCCCAGCACCGAGCCCCCAGCCAAAGGGACTCCGGGCGAGCGTCACCGGGAGCAGGCAGGAGGGAGCAGCAGCGTCTGTTCACAGTCAAAGCTCATCTCCCCGCGACACGCAGCCCCGTGTGCACCGGCGCTCCCCGGGTCCGAGGAGCCAGCAGGTTCCCACTCGTTCCAGCCAGTCAATAACAAGCAGCGTGGCGAGGACAGGACAGGGAGGGACACGCCGGGGCAGCCAGCTGGAGAGCAACCCCTGGCCCCTGCCCGATTCCAGCTCAGCTGCAGAGAGGAAGCAGGCGAGGCCGCTGGCTGCACCCGAGAGGGCCGTGGGCGAGGCAGCCGGCGCCACAGGCTGAGCGGCTCCTCCACCTGTCAGGAGATCCTCACGCCGTGCTGCCCAGAGACCATTGTCCAGTCCAGCGCCCCGCACCCTGCCACGCCGCCTGCCAGCACTCCCCGGCCTGCTGCGCCAGCCCCTGCCCCCAGCCCAGCTCCCGCCGTCACCAGCTAGCAGGAAATCAAAGGCATGAATATTTAAAGTCCGGAGACAAGGCAGCCACAGAGTGTGTTCCAGCCCAGCCCGGCTGCACTCCGGGCACCAGCCTGGAGCCGACGAGGCCCCCTCTGTGGGATTGGCGGGGGTCCCGTGGGCAAGGAGAGATGCGGCTGGCGCACGTGTCCAGCCAGGGCCTGGGGCCCCAGAGCCCCAGAGAGGAGCAGGGAGCTGGGTGCTCCGGATCCGGCCGGGCAGGGCGCAGGAAGCCGGTGCGTTCAGCCGGCCTCGGCCAGAGGTTCCCCAGCTGCCGGGAGCCGGGGAGGGAGCTGCTGCAGCCGCGGCTAATTGCTGCTGCTTCCTGCGCGGAGCTGGCTCTAAGTGACTGCGGCTCCCGGGAGAGGAGAGGGGGCTGCTGCCAATCGGAAGGGCAGTGCTGACTCACAGCCTCTGCCCACAGCCTGTGGGGGGGCCTCGCTCGCTGGCTCCCTCCCGAAGGGGTGGGGTCGCAGGGAGTATCTAGAGCAGAAAATCAAGGTCACGGGTGGAGCCAGAGCAGGGGGCTCTGCCTGCTGAACACATGGGGGCAGCACAGACCGGGAGTGCCCTGTCTCTGCAGGGACCCGTGGGCCTGTGTGCCGGGCGGGGGCACCACAGCTTCCCGCGCTCAGCCCTTTCCCCCATCCGGCCCAACGCCCCCCTGGGCACCAGCAGGGCCCCGCAGCACAGAGCAATGGGCTCCCCCAGCACCCCACTCCAAACTCCCCTTTCCGTGCTGTGCCCCAGACGCTCCGCCCCCCCGCTGTGGGTGGAGAGAGCCTTCTCCTCTGCAGCGCCTGCCACCCGCAGCAGCCGTTTGCAGACCCCGCCGAATGTGCCCTTGCCAAACCTGCCAGTCTCTCTGAGCACCGAGCAAGCACCGAGCTTGTTCCAGCACTGCAGGTGCTGGGGGGCAGCACGCCGGGGCACAGGAGACCCTAAACCCACGTTCTCCCGCTCCTTGCACCCAGGCCCAAGCCCCAGAGAGTGGCAGCCCCCGCTCCCCACTGCACGCTGCTGCAGCCAGCCCTGGACATGGCGGCACTGGGCTGAGGCCAGAGGCCTCCGGGGCAGACTCGGGTCAGAGTTTGTACCAACTGAGACGCGAGAGGGATACAATCAGCAACTTGCAAATTGGCAGCTCCCCACTGGGCCACAGACCCGTGTCTGGAGAACACGGCGCTCTCTAGCCCAGCGTACCCAGGCGAGGTGGGCAGTCCTCACTAGTGTTCAGAGTTAACGCCCAATTTAGGCCACACCACTCAAAGCTATTGTTTCAGGCTCCCTGCAGACTCAGGACAACACCTCTGCCTCGGGTCCATGCGAAACCCGTTGGCTGCTCTGCAGCCAGAAGGGCTGGAAACACAAGGGTTGGACTCCGTAGCAAACTGTGCTGGGCCCCAGACCCTGGCTCCAGCACTGGACCCAACGCCCCTTCCGACCGCCCTGGCTCTGAATGGAGGCTGAGAGGCCGGAGCTGAGCCCCGCAGGGCAGGATGGGTATTCCTGGGCGCTACCGCCCCTCAAAGGAGAAGCATGAGTAAAACACTCCTAGAGCCAGACACATCGCAGGGGAGGTTCCAGCTCCGAGCCACGGAGCAGCATCACCTCGCCATGGCCACCCCCCCCACCCCAGGTGTCAGCGCTTCCCAGCCGCTGTGCGAGCCCTGGCAGGCAGCCACGAGCAGCGAGGGAAATGGAAGTCTGGCCAAGGCTGGAAATAGCCTCCCGAGCGGAGTGCGAAGCATCGCAAAGGGGCTGCTGCTAACTATAGCAGGGAGGTTCAGCTGGCCTCCAGGAGCCACCAGCACCATAGGGGAGAGTCCCCTGTGTGCACCCCCCAGGGAGATCCCTGTGGAGCGTGCCCCCATTCCCACCCCAGGGAGATCCCTGTGCACCCTGCACCCCCACCCCAGGGAGAACCCTGTGCACACACACCTCCCAGCAGGATTCACCAGTGCTCACCACAGCCTCTCGCACCAGGGAATGACCATTCCAGGGGTCCCTGCACAGTCCCCGGACAGAGCAGAGCTCACCCTGGCCTGGGGCCCAGC